>NC_080420.1:107898332-108246249 GCF_029873635.1 Malania oleifera | reverse complement strand
GTTTCAGGGTGTTACTCGGGGATCCCTGCGAGTGCAGAACGAGTAGGTTTTTAGGGGGTTTCTTTTAGTGTCAGGTAAGGGAATAAACTAAAGTAGTTATTTTCCATGCAAATTATTATTATTTATCAGTAAATTAATTTTCAGGAAAGCATGTATTATATCTGTATATTACGAAGGAAATGCACATTTGGGAAAATACTGCTATTATGTTGAAATGTATATGTATGTGTGAGATGCTAGAAATTATGATTTTAGAATACAATGTATGGTTTTATACAGCAAATGTGTGGCATGAATATTATTTTACGTGAGAAGTATTATGATATGACAATGTTATGAATGAAGTATGTTTTTCAGAGTTTATGAAAGAATGCAGTACATTATGATTTTAAAGTACATGATAAATGATTTATTTATTCCGAATGATATGTATGAGATATTTGGCGCAAGACCATGATTAATAGCCGACGCGAGGTCATGTTTTATGTATGATTTCGACGCGAGGTCGTATTTATAAAATGTTTGGCCCGAGGCCGTATTTATGAAATTATAGAAATGCTATCAATTTATTTATGTTAAATGTTATATTATCATGTACTATATTTTATTAGAACCCGAATGTTAGTTTAGTTCAGTTTCAAGAGCACGGTACCGTAGCTTATAGATAAGATATCTATATTCAGATTGGTGCTAATCACCCCACAAGGAGGTGGAAGATGAATAGTCGATGTGGCTTTTAGTGTAGAGTTGTAGACGTCCACTTAGCAGTCTGGACTAGGGTGTGGCGGGCCCATCGTACTTACAGACATTTTTGACTCGGTAGTGGTTGACCAGCCATTGTCGGGTCCCGCCTTCGGGCTACACAACCCGTCATGGGGGGTAATATATGACATCAGCTAGCTATTCATCCTGAGTATGTTTGTAGTATTATTAGCTATACCAGACAGTTATGATTAGTATGATGTATTGGAAATATGAAAGTATATGTTTTTAGAATTATTAAATGATGAATGTTTTCTGGTATGAAGTTTGTACTGTATATCTATATTATCATTAAGTATTCATATTATCACACAGTTGTATTTAGTTTATTTTCCCTTACTGACAAGTGTCTTACCCCAAACATTAAATGATTTTCAGGAAACCTAGAAAGACCGGCGGATCGAGGCCGCCGTTGAGATGGAGTGGTACTACCCCACTAGAAGGGTAAGTTTTGATCTAGGGGCCAGAATTTCATATTGTAGGTCCCTAGACATGAGTGTATTTTTGGAGACTGTATAAAAATACTGTGCTTTGGGATTACAGTTAACTCTGATATTATATATTTTGTGGTAATGAGGTTGATGATTTATATTTACTGCTACCTAGATTCCGCTATGTATAACAGGTGTCCCCGCTATCCATGGGTTCGGGTTGACTATTTTATTTATTATATTTTATTAAATGATTAGATAGGCAGGTTGTTACATAATCTTAGCCAATTAAGCTTCAGTTAGCTTCTTTCCTATGACCACAATTGCATGTAAATTAATAAGCAAGCTAAATCAAAGCAAAGCAAAGCAAAGACCCTTTAAAAAAATAAATTTTTTTAAAAAAAATAGATTACTGCAAAAGCTTTCTTAGCTCCTCGCGGTCAGTGTTCAATTAATCTTCTTGGAGCTGATGCTGTAAACCGAGCCACTAGCATGAGCACGGTTGTAATAGTGGTATAGCTAGGAGGAGGCATAGAATTAAGTTGATTCATTCATGAAGACCTCCAACTGGGCCTTCCTCTGCTGTATTGAGAAGAGGGGTACCTCGGCTTAGCCTTGTAGTGATTGGAGTAGCTAGGTTTAACTGTCTTGAACCCAACTCTGGTTAGGTATTATCCGTTTTAATTCATTGGCCTCACGAATTTGTTTTATGAGGGGCGTTTCACATAGTTGGAGTCCAAACTATCCTTACAAGCACCAGATCTCCCTATTACACATCCAATGTGGGATCTTAACAAGCTTTTCCTGTCTGATCTCCACTACTCTCGTCAAAGTGACTTACACCTTTATGTAGGGTTCACCCCCATGATAGTACCTTCATGGTGGTTTTGATACCAGATGCAATGATTTTGAACCAAACTTCAGTAAGGTATTGTCTACTTTGACTCACTAGACTCACAAGTTTGTCCTATAAAAAGCGTCTCACGTAATAAAACCTCACACCATTCTTATAAACTCAAGATCTTTCTAGCACACATCCAAAATAAGACTGTGGCACTAGGCTTAATTAGTCAGTTGGACAACATTGACATGATAAAATTCATTAAAACCCCTATATGCAGTCAGCAGTGACTGTTCAGCTTGTTACTCCAGTCATTGTTGCTAGTTTTTCTTTTTCTTTTCTTTTTTTAACGAAAACCCTAACTTTATTGACAGCCCTCACTTATGGCGGAGGAAAACTGTGGTTACAATCATGCCAAAAGGGATTTACAAAAGCAAAACAAGCCTAACAAAACCCGTACAAAAAACTAATACGACACTTTTAGTGACGAAATTCAAACCGTCACTAATACTTACAATCACGCAAAACCACTTTTTGCATGGAAACTATTCCGAAAAAATATTAGCGACGATTCTTGGGGTATTAGTGACAATTTCAATGCGTCACTAAAAGGCACTTATTAGTGACGGTTAATAAACTGTCATTAATAGTATTGTACTAGTAGAAAAAGTCAATAATATTAGTGACGATTTTTCTAAACTGTCACTAATAGTATGTTATTGACGACAGTTTATGGAAACCGTCACTAATAGTCTAGTATTAGTGACGGTTTATGGAACCGTCACTAATAATTTTTTTATTTTAAAAATATAAAAATAATTTATTTAACTATATTAGTGACGATTCCAAAAATTCGTCGCTATTAGTCTATTATTAGTGACGGTTTATGAAAACGGTCATTAGTAGTGTTTTTATTTAATATATATATATATATATATATATATATATATATATAATTTTGTTAACTATATTAGTGATGGTTTGGAAATTCGTCACTAATAATAAGCTATTACTGACGGTTTATGAAAACTGTCACTAATAACAGACTATTAGCGACGAATGTTGTTAGCTGTCACTAATAGTGTTTTTTATTTAAAGATATATAAAAATAATTTATTTAACTATATTAGTGACGGTTCAGAAGCAAAGTTAGAATACAAACAAACTTAGTAAATTTAATTCATTTTAAGCACTCAGTGTCCTAGTCGGGCATACAAAGTCCAAACTGAGTGTGGTCTGTCCCGACACGTCCGTGACATTGAGCTCGACATTCTGGAACTGATGGTGCCCAAAAATTCCATGCCAATTGAAAATTATGCACTTAGAGGCGAACTTAGTAAACTTAATTGAATTTAACCATCAAAGTGTCTAATTTAGACATACAAGGTCATCTACAAAGAACAACATTTTTTACCATGTTCTTTGAAAGGTATCATTTGGATGGATAGATTGAGTCTCACTTCTTTTCGTCATTAGTTTATCCTCTCAATTTTTGTGTGGTTGGTTTAAATTTTAGTTTATTTTTTAATTTTTGCTTTGAAAGACCTGCTTAGATTTGTTTCTTATTTAACTTTGTTTGGATTTGTAGTCCTGTTTTGATTGGTTATTTGTATTATTTTTGGGAGACCTTTAATGTTTTTTATTTGTAATCTCTCAATACTTGTCTTATAACCACGGTATTCTTCTACCAAAAGTAAGGGTATATTAATAAATAATTGAAGGTGCCGCCCTCCTTTAGTTAAAAATAATAATAAATAATAATAATAATTTTAAGGCTTAGGAGTGAAGGACAACTAAAAGGGTAGCCTGGTGCACAAAGCTTCCATGTATGCGAGATCCGGGGAAGGGATAGACCATGATGGGTCTATAGTACGCAATCTTATCTTACATTTTTACGAGAGGCTGTTCCATGTCTCAAACCTATGACCTCCAGATCATACGACGATAACCTTATTGTTGTACTCAAGCTCTCCTTCGAGTGGAGGATAATTGATAGAATTAAATAATACATAAAACAAGAGAATCTACAAGATACCTTGAAATTTACGACTGTAACCTAGTTAAGATCTAATTAAGGGACAACCCTTAAACGACATGCGACTCCCCAAAAAAGTTAAAAGGTGCCTATCATTGAATGCAAAGGAGGGAGCTCCACCTATAAAAGGAATTTGGGGGAAAGTAAGGGAGAAGGCACGTTCTACACCGTTGCCTTACATGCTGCATATGCTCATATATGAGAGTACTTGTATCCTGCTCAAAAGAAAACACAACCAAACCTGATTGCCTAATTTTGGTACATATTTCTTACGATGGCAACAACACCAAATCCATCTGAAGCCTAGCATAAACAGCACACTAGAGCAAAGCAGAACACTGTGAGTTTAGTGATGAGTACGAAACTCAATCAATGGATTGAAAATCGTTGATGCAACTTACCCTAATTCTTTATTTCAACGGGAAAAAGAGAAAATGTACTTTTGACCATTTTGTTCTAGAACTTACAGTAATTCATATCAGGTTTATATAGCGAATGGCAGAACCAAAAAGAATTAAATTATGATAAATCATTAATTTTTATGAAGAAATTATATCAACACATATTACACACATTGTGTGTGCCCTATGTTAAAAGGATACAAAATAATTGAAAGCCAAGCAAGACGGATCATTATTTTTTGAGCCATCATACAGAAAACCTGGATGAGCTGCACAAAATTAGTGATAACATTACAAAAGTTATAAAAAAAAATATATCTGTACAAAATAGTCCCTAGAAAAAAAGAAAATAAAATAAAAAATCGATTTTCTTATATCCAAATAGCACAACATAATCTAAGCCCAGAAATCCAACATAAGGATTGTAAATGACAACAAAGTTTAGTGGAACTAGTTTAAGCTAACAAGTTGCAGACTGCTCAATTTGTCTAAGTTGTTTTGCTACATCAGTCATTGTCGGCCTATCGTCTTCTGTTTCACTAATGCATCTAAAAGCAAGAGCAATAAAATCTTGTAATTGTTGCTCTTTCTCTGGCCATCCTGCCTCTGTCAGTATGGTTGGATCCACAATCTTGTTGAACTCATTGCTTTTGATATAATGCTTCACACGAGCAGAATGTTCCCACATAGGACTGTCATCCTTCTCGTTCAGACAAAAAATGCTCTGTCCACTTAAAATCTCAAGTAGAAGCATACCAAAAGAAAAAACATCAGATTTCTCATTGGCACGACCGTGCATTGCATACTCCGGTGCCATATATCCTTTTCTTCCAACAATTCGAGAAACTTGTATGTGCGATTCGCCGTCAGGAATGGACACACAAAGTGATAAATCAAATAGCTTAGCAACATTCTGTTGATCCAAGAAAAAAATGTTAGGTGTAACATCCCTATGGATAATGGGTCTGGAAAAGCCCGTGTGTAGATACGCAAACGCATGTGCTATGTCCTTTGCGACCTTTAACCTACATTTCCATGGTAGAGGCGGCAACCCTCTTTCATTGGATCCATAGAGAGTGTCGGCCAAAGTTCCATTACTCTCAGTGAATTCGTACACTAGAATGGGAATTTCCGTCTCTAGGCTGCATCCTAAGAGCTTCAGAACATTCTTGTGAGTACTCATCTGAGAGGCAACAACAATTTCATCTATAATTGACTGAATACGATTTTGAAAATTATAATAAGGGTGAAACTTCTTAATGCAAATTGGCCTGCCTTCAAGAGTGCCCTTATACAATCTATAAACACAGTCATCAAGTAGAATGCGACTTTTGTCGTAGTTATTTGTTGCTGTTTGGAGCTCTTTAGCAGAGAAGCAACGGATAGGATTGCACTCTCCATTACAAGATGAGATCAACTCCTTCAGTAACATTCCACCATTTCTCATCAAAGGTGTGTCAACTGTTGCTCGTGCATTCTTCATCCTCAACCATGCCTTCATCTTGTTCCTGGCATGAAATGCTAATGAAACAACAAAAAATGGTAGATGAGCTTGCACACGCACACATGCATGCCCACATAGCATGTACAAAATCATTTGCCATGAAAGTCACAGCCAAAATGATGAGAGTCTAGCAGCACAAGAAAATTTACTCCAAGCAACACGTTTACACATTTTATTCATGTAGAAAACCTTATTGATCTTTGCAAACTCAATTAAAATGCTTTCAGGGAGCTGATGTGTAACTTTTCAAAATCCCTTCTGCTGTGATCTTTATCATAAAATTGTCTTACAGACAGACAGTCCTTTGAGCCTTTCTCAATTAGAAATAAATAAATGAAATTACGAAAAAAAGAAGTCTGTGAATGATATTCAGAAGTATTTTTTTCAGCTTTTAAAAAAAGTTGGCTTTTTAAATTTTTCTTGGAAAATTTTAAAAGTTCGAAACTTATAAAATCGAACTTTTTTCTAACAAATTATTCTTTTTTTTTTTAACATTACAAAATCATTCACACATTGATTGCATTTCTTAAAATTATATATTTCATCATTTTAAAAAATTTCAGGTATCCAACAATTTTTCTCGAATCACTCAAGGTTAACTTTCTGCTTCTAAAGCTTATTTTTTTCTCATGAGAGACACACAATTTTTGCAATAACCTAAATCTGCCCCTTTGCATTCATCTTTATCAATCACAGTGGGGCTAAAATAAGCTTAAATCAATTTTAGACATTGTTTGTTTCCTTCTTTTTGAAGATCTTTTGACAAAATTTCACTGCAGAAAACACTGCAAGAAAAACTTAAATAACAATAATAACAATGTGAAATCTTTAACAAAAACAACCAAATTTGCACATATATTCGAATGACATGAATATCATGAGTGATAGAATTACCTTACCCTATGTTTGGGAGAGGTCTTGCATTTGGGTTTGTGCGGATTTAGATCAAATGTAAACAAAATTGCATTGAGTTTGGTCCGAGTCCACCCAAATCTAAATCCAAGACCAAAATCTATGCTCCCAATCGCAGAGTTACAATAATCGTGATGTAATTGATCATTAGATCACTCGTGATATACGCGTGTTGTGCGGATAGGTGTGCAAAGGATATTCCTCGACACCCCTGCTAAGAAGAGAACCCGTAGGTCACCAGCTCAAGCATGAGAATAATAGAACCAAATCAATCATGCAAAGCAAATTAAGCAAGAGCTTGTCCAGTTTGACAATAGAGTAGGTGACTCTAGGAATTTAGGCAAATCATATAGCACAGCATTTGAAAATAAAGTGTATGAGACAGACTTTAGCAATAGAAAAATTAATCAAAGGAGACCAAACAAGTGGCAGATATCTAACAGGTTCAAATCCGAACCTCAACACATAACCTTTAAAACCCACTTAAATCTATCATCCAGAAATCAATTAAATTATGTCTCATACTAATGCTACCCAAGATGAATCTCCTTGTTACATGAGAGCGAGAGGAAGAAGAAGAGTACCTGCAGTTTGAAGAGTACCAGGTGTTTGTTAAATTGCGCCAGAGAAGAAGGGGAAGGAAGAGAGCGAGCAAGAAATTTATACATTAATTTTCCAACCATTCTTCTTCCTCGATGGCTTTTCGGAAAGTTCATGCCCTCTTCCATGCAACAACCTCGCAGTAGAAGATGACCCAGTTGAATTTTTCACGCGGTGGATCAATCCTAATTTCCTCTTGGACGTTAGCCGATCCATCACATTAACACGGACACTAATCTCATTTTTGTTCTATGAAAAATATGAGTCATGCTATTTTCTTTTCCATGATTGAACGTGATTAAACTAAACTAACTTATATAACTTAATTTGAATTAAGTTATATTAAATTTTTTAATTTTTATTTAAATTTAAATCTAAAATTTAAAATTTATATTTACAAACACAACATTAATTTTTTCCAAAATATTTGAACAAAACAACTCGTTATTCCAAACATCAAATAAAAGAAACGCGCTACTTCACCCAAATTACACAAGTTCATTTTTCGCTATTCTTTTACATTGCATGATGATGGATGATGGATTAAGTTCGATTCATAATTATCTATTTCTAATAATAGAATGATTAAACTATAATAATTTGATAGTTTATACATATAAAAAAGGAAAAACATGTAATCATAATAGATCAAATAACAATGTAAAATTTTTATGCATAATAAGGAATATATAAAAAAAAATTATTTTTAAATTTTTTTTATGAAAATATATATTTTAAATTTGCATGTTAAATGGAATAACATAAGCTTTGCACGATTGATATTTTTTTAATAAATTATTAAATATTTATATAATTTTTATTATATTTTCTTATATATTCCATCACATTTTTAAGAATAAGTATTTTACCAAACTAATTTATTGTTCCCCAATCTTAATTAGAGAAATGCAAGTAGGCTCATTACAGCCACATGAGAAGCCCTCATAATTTTATTTTATTTTTAGCATTTTTCTTTCAGTTAAAAAAAACTCGCAAAATTCTTTCAATTACCCAATTTATATGAATTTTTTTATAAAAAAAAAAAAAAATTCTTTTTATTGTTTTTCTTGCTTTCCTATATAAATGAAAAACTAAAGAAGAGTGATATTTTTGTAATTATCTACAAATCTAGAAGCAGAAGATAAAATTTTTTTTCTAAACTAAACACACCTTAAATTTTCATTATGAGTAAAAGGTTTTACTAGGCAAAATCCATTTATCGGCACCAATTAATCCTATGTTTGAGAAATGTCTTGAATTTGGACTTGTGTGAATTAGATAAGATGTAATATAAAATTGTATTGAATTTTATCCAAATCCTTACAAATTCAAATTCAAAACTAGAAATTCATGCTTCCAAATAAGATTATTTTTAGAGGTATTTTTTTTCATTGTTGAATTTTTATTTTTTTTTTCCTTCAAAGTTAGTTTTTGAAATTTTAAGTCTCAAAAAAGGAAAAGAGAAGGAAATAGTGGAGAAAAAAATATGAAAAAAAAAAATACACTTTTTCATGTTTGGTTATCAAGAAAACTGAAGAAGGAAATTGAAAATAATCCAACAAAATTTTGATTTTATACCTTACTAAATTTAATTTTTCTTACTTTTTAATCATACTAAAATCAGAATTATTTTATAACAGTATTTGATATAGAGAGAATATGAAAGAAAATGAACTTTCTTCTTGTTTTCTATATCTTTTCTTCTCTTTCGCCAAACATCTTTAACTCATACATAACATTAAAATTTTGTTCATCGCAATGAAAATTGTTTTAGAATTGCAATATTATTTTTCCCGCAGGTACTCTTTTCTGTACAAATGTAGGTGGATATGACTTCATAGTATCTTAGAAGATGCTCACTCAAAATCATTGCACAAAATATTAAATTTAACCATATATATATATATATATATATATATAAACAAATAACTTTTTTCCCATCTCATACCTTTTCCTAACTCTCCTAAACCTTGACAAAATAAATGAGTTGTCTTTTTTTTTTTAAAAGAGCTGAAAGCCACCCACATAGCGGCCCAGTCCCAAGCTTTGTTAATAAGTCTCACTTATAACGGAGGAATATTGTGAAAATAAAAGGACACTTAGGGTTTACATAATAACTAATAAAATACCTTATGTATCAAACCAAACAAAAGAAAAAAAGTAAATTTATACCAAAATCAAAAGAAAACCAACTAAACACACCTCATATAAGTCGTATCCATCTTATCCAATCTATACAAACATTTGATAATTTTAGGAAGTTGACTATTATTTGTAAACAAACTATTCCTCTCAATGACACCTTATCCAGCCAAAGCATCTGTCACTTACAATTAGATTAATCTTATTTTTGATATAAATAATGCATATTGCTAAAGGATCTTATTTGTCCTAGAATTTAAAATCTAGAAGTTACAAAATATAGACACAAAAAATTGCATGAGACAATCCTTACCCATAAAATTTGTCATTACTCAAATAGGAATTTGTAGGGTTTTCGAGGTCCTCGAAATATTATGTTTTAATGTAATGTTTTGAATTGATAAAACATTAACATAGTGTTGTTTACAACCCTTTTCAACCTGCGCACATAATGTTCATTAATCTAACATGAGTCCAATGGCCAATTATGTACCATCAAATTTCAATTTCTTAATAGGCATCTGCAACATGAATATTTTATAGCAATTTTTTTTTATGATTATTTAATTTTATAAGATGGAAGTAGTATATAATACATGGCAATTTTAAAATATTAAACCATTAAATTATTTTTATGATTTTATAATTAGATGTGAATGAAATGAAGTATAATAATTAATTTTTGTATGGCCTCCCGCATTTTCTCAATTGATTTGAGAGACTCAACTCACCAGAAACTCAAATTATCAAAAACCAAAGGAGACATCATAACACTCTTCTTCTCAAGTGATTGGTTTGAAGGAAACCCAGGAGGTATTTCTCTGCAAAAAGCCAAACCCAGAAGTCAAATCCTTCTGATCGTTAAATTACTAATGTATGGTGAAGGGGCCAGAGACAATATCACTTGTATGAAATTCTCAGCTGAATAAATCAATACAAAGAATGGCTAATCGCGTCCAATTAAGCTTCAATCAGACTCATTAGCTTCATTCCCATGAGCGCTTTCGAGAGTAAGAAGCAAGCGAAAGAGCAGAAGTTGCCAATAAATATTTTTTATTTAATATGCTCCTGCTAAAGCTTATTCTGTTACAAGTATCAGATGCATACCATTACAACACCAAGGAAGCGGAGAACACACACTAGAAAGAGAGGCTATACCTTAAGCATACATATTTAGTCATGACACCAAGATGCATCAAACTGAGTAGTCTGAAGCTATTTTTCACATCATTACATTATAACACCACTATACCTCCTGGCAGCCTCCCGGCTGTCAGTTGTTTCTGTGTAAGGCTCTGATCCTGTTAAATTGGTCTAGACGATGTGCTGAAGTTAGTGCTTCGCCTTTTGGCCTCCTCGCTGTCAATAGTTTCTGGCAATATTCTTGGAACCATCACTGTAAAGCGTGCCCGTGCTTGAGGCGCAGCTGTAGTAGTAGCCAGAGATGAAGGCTTAGAAGCTGATTCGTTGAAGTCCTCCAGGGCCTTGTTGACTTCATTTGTTGCACTGCTAAGGGGAGTACCTTGACTTGGCCTGGTGGTGATTGGAGTCGGCTTTGTTGAGGCAGCATTGGCACGAAAAACTTTACGGAAAGTGCTCTCCTTAGTGACGTGATTGTTCTGCTTGTAGCAGTCATCATCGCTGTAGTCGTTGTCGTTGTGATCCTTATTGTCACCAAAGATAGCTGTGCTGTGGTGTGCGGTGAAATCTGGAGTATAAGTCCCGTGCCAGTTTGTAGTGCTCAGAGGGTCAGTCTGCCTGAGGGGCTGGCTATTAAATTCAGTTCGTATTTTGGTGATGAATCCCTCAACCTTCTGCAGGTCATCATCGACTTGACTTGATGGCTTATCCCATTTTCCTCTGTTAGGGCCTCTATGATCCCTCGGAATCTCCACTCTTCCAGGAGAGCTGTATTTGTATTCCTTGGCCAAGGGAGTTCGAACTTCTTCAACGATTGTTGTGAAAAGTCCCCCAGGCTGGGGAACGATAGAAACAATAGCCTTTTGTCTCCCCTCGGCATCCACAATGACAGGGCGGGTCACATGTTTAGAGTGCCCATCTCTGCCATAGCTTATTTCGCTCCATCCATACGCAGGCAGTTCACCAGTCCAAAAAGTGGTGTAGCCTCCAGTGGGGTTACCTTGCCTCGCCATAGATCAACTCAGCTTCTTAACCTCTTCTGCCTTCAAAGATCACCAAAGGCTTTCATCCGACCTCATAAAATGTCGTGAATTCGCCCTTATATATGAACAATCATGCTCTCATGCTCTTCCATAAGAATCCTTCTGAGTTCTTCCATTGATGTAACAGTTAAAGGAATCATATTCTGCTTATCTGTGAAGCATAAACTACAGCGACTGCTCTGGAAATTCCAGGTTCTGCTTTGCAGACAGAGATATCTTCGGGTAATTACAATCTGTTATCTGGAAAAATTGGGGAATACACTTCAATCACCATAAAGTAATAAACACAAACGAAGAATAACTTAACTCCTTGAGAAATAAGGAGCATATTTCATTTTCCAACAAGGCAATCATGATCAGTGAAAGTACCCAAATTTTGAATGACAACAGCTATTTCTCCACCCTCAAAGTGAAATTAATGTCTGTCCTGCACTCATTTAATTTGTAGTTCTCTCCAGTTTTATAAGATCAATGGAAAACTTTCTTAAAACTTGCAGATAGGTAGGCAGACTACCAACAAGCTATTGAAGTATATTCACCACCAAAATGTTCAACAAACACAATATTTTCCAATATAGAATGTTTGTAGATGTGTTGGAGGATGTTTGTAGAGCTATTTACTGCAAAATATTTGGAGATGTCTTCTAGACTTTTGGACAGAATAACTGTGGAGAAGAATATCCAACACTAGTAATTTCATTTTACAAATTATGTATCAATCAAAATTATCAATTCCTCTGCCCCCAACTTGGCCTAACCAAGCCTACAAGAGTCATCAGTTCAAATTGTAGTGCAGACTTGCTCAAAAGAGGTTTTTTGTCACTCATAGTGAAGGCCTAGACATGTGGTTAACTGCATAGATTTCTATAATTTGGGTATGAAACTGGAATGGCCAATATGCTGGCCAGTGGTCAGGTTGCTCCTGGATCCCAGCCAGTTTTTCCTCCTGCTTGCTGTCCATGGAAGTTTTGCCACTTCTACAATGAAGCCGAATTCTGTAAAAGTTGTCCCCATCATCCTACAAGAACATTTGTTAAAATTTAAGTGAAGCAAGAATCAGCAGGATACAGACTGCAAGCAAGAGCTTTTTGCCAGCTTATTCAATAAAAATTTTATTCCCCAATGCTGCTATCTCTTTGTTAAGCACAGGAATGCATGATTATGAAAAGAAAACAAAAAATCAGTTGGAGACACAATATCTGGCTTCATTCTGTGTAGAAGAAATACTTGGATATGGAAGATCTGTACTACAATTCTCTAATGACAATGAGTTATATTAACAATGCATATCGACGGTTACATCAAACCGTTGACGGTCACATTTGTTTGCTGCAAATTTAAATGATGAAGACCTGAGGCAAATTATCGCAATAAAGACTAAGGAGAGTTAAAGATCCAAAGTCAATTGTCTGAGGATCATATATGTCAACAAATTAGAACCTATTAATTCAAAAAAAAAGAGGATATATGGCAACAATTCAAATTTTATCTTAAATCACGGGATTTATAATTTTTCATTTTCTTGTCTCCTATGTCATATAATCGTGTATAAATATTCATGCTTCTGTCCTCTTTAAAGCACGTAGTGTTCACGACTCAATTATTAAATAAAAATATCATTGTTCTTGCTGTTTCAATTTTTCATTAAGTTAGTGACCAAACAGACGATACTAGTCGCCATCTCATAGGCCATTCAATTGTGCTCCCATATGTCAGCAGCACTCAACGCAGTGGTGTTGATATGCGTGGATCAACATTCCTCTCTTCTATTCTCCTTTTGTGACAAGAAAAATGATACTCCATTAAAGAATACACATCCACACACTCAAATTGATATTAATGCATCAAAGGAACCAAATTTAATATGTTTGTATCAATATTTGAAATCGTGATTTCCTTTTCAGAATGCCATTTTTTCCATTCAAAGTTCCGATACCCATATCTGATCCCACCAAAATCAAAGTTCAAAACTTGACGCCTTTTTGATAAAGTTGGTTTTTCCATTATGAAGTTAGGTGCCATCACCCATGAACCATATTGAGAACAACTGATGCAAATATTCCTACAGGCAGATGCTTCGGGCTAAGCAGACTGATGAAGATGAAGTGGTGTTATTTTCTTATGGCATGACCATCATTTTCTCATGGACAAACACAAAAAAAAAAAAGAGAGAGCCCAAGTCATTTCTAGACAGGCAATTAATTTTCCTAATCATCCAATAATTCTGAAAATTTTCACAGCCAAAAGCACTTCAACAAAATGCCTAATAATAATAATAATAATATGAATTCTTGAAACAAAAATAGCCAAGACCCCATGTGCAAGTTGTGTTGGGTTTTTGTGGAGCCTAGTTGTGTTTTAATTTGGATGACAATCCAATCCCTATTTAATTAGAGATTTCTATCTTAAGGCTTAGTCCATGAAGCGAAGGCTTGAGTCGTGAGGCCCAAGCCGCAGCGCTCATGAACTAAGCGGTACAAGCTGTATTTGTGGGGGTCCGGGGGCAACGCCCCTGGGGAAAATTTTTGGAGCCCATTCGGAACGGAACCCTAGGCGCAACATATAAAAGGGATGCTTTCGGGTGATTAGGGTTAGTGTGGTTGTATCCGCGAGAGAGAGCGAGAGCGAGAGAATTGTATCGCCGCACTCTTTGTGCTTTCTTCCTGATAATATTGAAATTCCTGCAACTCCGTGGACGTAGGCAAAATTGCCGAACCACGTAAATATCGTCTTGTGCGTGTGATTGAATTTTTCTTTGGCGTTATTCTTTCTCTATTTGTTTTTCACAGGTTTCGGGAATTTGTTCGTATATTCCTAACAAGTTGAAGACCGTCTCAAGCATGAAAAGTAATAAAATCAAATCACTGCCAATAAAGCAATGCAGGAGTCCATTTTGATAATACACTGGATGAATCCGGAGCAGAGAAATAATATGCCGTATCCATTGAAAATAAAATTAGCACAAGTGTATGAGGCAGACTTGAGCAATAGAAAAATTAATCAAACATAATCCAAATCAGAGGCAGAGATCTAAAATGTTCAAATTCGTGCCTTAACATAAAACCCATTTAAATCTACCATCTAGAAATGCTTCAAAATTAGTCTCATTGTAATGAACCCCCTCGTAATTGTACTAAACTCAATGTAATTGTAATGAATTCAACAGATTGATAATGGATAATGAAATGAATTACTTGCAGGTGAATGGGATTACAAAGTTGAACTGAATTCACTAGCACAATGCATACTAAAGAAATTTAAATAAGGAAGAATAGGTTGGCTGGTTCGAGAGAGCCACTCTCCAAATTAACAGAAGAGATTCCAAAATGTCTAGCTGACTCCCTATGTAAGAACCCGAAAAATATTAAAAATGGAATTCTGCAGATTTCGTCAACGAAACTAGAATTCGTCCACGAAGCTAGAAGGTTTCTCATCGACAAAATTCAAAGCTTCGTCGACGAGGAGAAGCCGAGAGACGGAAAATTGTAAATATCAGATTTTGTCGATGAGGTACCAACATCCTCGATGAAATCCTTGACTTTTCGTCAACGAAGGCACATTTCGTCGACAAAATCTGGCCGGGTCAAAGGACTATAAAAGGGAAAATTTCTTTCTTCTTCATTAAGTTTCCTAAAAATCTCATATCTCTCTCTCTCTAAACTCTCTCTACTCTCTCTCTCTCTCTCTAGAATTCTTGGTCGGTCGTTGATAGAATCAGAAATCTGAGGTTACCATGAGGATCGTGGAAGGATTCTCTACAACTTCTACGGATCAGAATCTCGTTTCGGAGATTTTCGGGTTTCAGTGTAAAATCGAGGTAAGGCTCGGTTTTCAATTCTGATCCGGTAGTTTTGTAGGTGTCAGTCTTGGGAGTATATTTTGTACTGTGATTTGTAGGTTTTGGAACACGATTCGTTGTTTAGGAGCTTTGGAGTTCGGAATTTGCTTACAGGGTTGAGGTAAGGATAACTATGTTTATATTGGTTATTTTTGAAATCGGACTCGGTGGAACTATGGTCCACGGTACTGCGTGTGTTTTGGTTACTCATTTGGAGGGATCTAACAATGAAAACTATGGGTTTTTCATTATTACAGTTTTTGGGAAAAAGGGGGCGACGAGCTGAATCCCGGGTTTTGTTAAAAACTAAGTATATGTGTGATTTATACTGTGATATTGGGATGACCGTGCCTTGACTTTGTTTAAACTATATTTGCTTGGAAAACCATGTTTTAGATTACCAAATGAGTGTAGTTTGTTTGGTTATATGAGCATGCATGTGTGTGTGATATGCGGAACTGCTGATGGGAGCGCGGTCCCGAAATTGCTGATTGGATCGCGGTTCCGTAATTGCTGATTGGATCGCGATTCCAGATGGTTCCAGGTACTGAGAGTGGCCGGCTCTATATCCGAGGGTGTGTGTTTATCACCTGCCACGTAGGCAAGAGTGGCCAGCTCTATATCCGAGGGAGTGAGCCTATTTCGGCATATCAGGCCGAAGGGTGTGGATCCACCAGTTAGCGCCGGTACGATGCCATGGGAGTCTAGGACTAGCCATGTGCCAGTGGCACCATGCTTCGCGGGTTGGGTACTGGCCAACGCTGGAATGCCGGACCAACTTCGGGCCGATGAGTGTAACGACATTGTGTACTAATCATGTGTGTGTTTGAGATGGGGCTGCATATAAATGGCCGCCGTATGCATGCGTGTATGCACTGTGTAAACTAGTACTGGACTGCATTTAATTGCGTGCATGTTTTTGTCATGATAACACTCAAATGCCACACACCGATATAACCTGTGTTCTTCCTTACTGAGAGGTGTCTCACCCCTATTATACGTACATTTTTACAGGTCCTTCGAGTAAGCAGAACTAGCGTCCTGGTGTAGGGAGCGTAGTGGCCGGTGTACTACGTTAGCGTTTGGGTAAGTGCTAGGACTATAGTTTTGTGATGGGTTGCCATTTTGAGTTGTATTTGGGCACCCAGTTTGTATGGTTTTTTATAGATCCATGTTTGCTCTTATATAGACTCTGGTATGGTACTGCATATGTTGATATAGTATGACTCTTTCCGCTGCGTATATGATTGTGGTTGGATGTGTTTAGGGTGCCTGGGAACCCCACGGGGTCGGACCCTCATCTATTGTACTGTATCTTTTGATGATTTGTATGATACAAGGACAGGTTTAGTTACATTATCACCCTTGGGTCCCATTTCGGGGTTCGGGGCTTGACAGCTTGGTATCAGAGCTAACCAGATTACTAGATCTTGTAGACTTGGTTAGGCTTAGTTATGAGTACATACTAGAGTATAGGATGTTGATATGGGTAGAGTTGGTTGAGGGTTGTTCGGTTGCTAGACCGGGAATTATCGACGGTATTCCGTGTTTTTCCTGGGATGACGATTCCAGTAAAAGCAGGGCAGATCATTGATGACTTTCATGTTGGTGTGATAGGACGGACCTAGACCTAGCAGGGAGTAGTTAACACGATTAGTGTAGATCATTGTGTTAACTGTATGTGTTGTAGGGATACTGATAGATTCCTATTGTGTTACAGAATGGAGCCCAAGGATAATAACCTAGGAAGTGGCCCTGAGGAGATTGCGAGTGATGAGTCTTCTGTGCCTCGAGGTTTGACGAGGCAGGTGTTACGGGAGATCGGGTGGAGTGTGAGAAGACGTGAGCGCTTTCCTACTGCTGCAGGGTGCACCATTGAAAGGTTCACACGCATGCATCCTCCGACGTTCTCTGGAGGACCTAACCTGATGGTAGCAGAGGATTGGGTGGAAAAGACTGAGAGGATCTTGGAGGTCCTGCACTGCACGGATAGGCAGCGAGTTCTTTATGCCACCTTCTAACTATCTGGGGAGGCGAGTCGATGGTGGACTGTAGTGAGTCTGCTGGAGAAGCAGAAAGCTGGTCCTGAGGAGATGACATGGAGCCGATTCAAGGAGGTGTTTTTCAATAGATACTTCGTGGCTTCAATACGTGATGCAAAAGCAGATGAGTTTTCTACGCCGACGCAAGGGAGTATGACGGTGTAGGGATACGCGGCATGGTACGTAGAGCTATCCCGCTTTGCACCATGTATGATCTCGAGCGAGTATGAGAAGACTCGGAGGTTCGAGAAGGGTTTGAGGAAGGATATTCGCAGACTGGTGGGTATGCTTCAAATCCGCGAGTTTTCGGTGTTGGTGGATAAGGCCATGGTGATCGAGACTGGTATTCGATAGGATGAGGCAGATCAGGAATCGAGGAGGAGGACAGTACCTTCTGGTTCTCAGACAAGATCTCGTTAGGGATCGTGGAAGAAGAGGAGCAAGGGCTCGGGTTACTATTAGAATACTGAGCGCTAGGGTTCTCAGATGAGCCAGACTAATGGTTGTTGTACTAGATGCCACAGGTGGCATGTGGGTGAGTGCCAGTCATTTGGGGGTAGTTGCTACAACTGTGGCTAGACAGGCCACAAGTCTCGTGATTGTCAAGCACCAAGGCGAGACGTTCCTGTACTTAGTGGAGACTGAGGGAGCAACTAGATACCTCGAGGAACCGCTCAGACGAATACAGCTCCGGCCAGAATATATTCTCTTACTCCAACGGATGCTGAGCATACAGGTAACGTGGTGATAGGTACTTTATTATTGCTTTTGAATAAAGCTTCTGTATTGTTTGATTCGAGTGCAACCCATTCCTTTGTATCTGTGAATTTTATGGGACGGTGTGGGGTTGAGACCCGAGATATGAAAGAGGTGTTATCTGTTACTACGCCATCTGGGAGTGTATCTTTCTGTAGAAAGATGTTGGTTGACTGCCTAGTGGTAATTCAAGGGAAGCTGCTACCGGCGAATCTTATGGTATATAGGGTTCGATATCATTCTGGGGATGGATTGGTTGTTCTCCAGTTATGCCGTGATCGACTATCGTAGAAAGGTGATAGTTTTCAGACCTTCTAGGGAGCAGGAGTATGAATTCGTGGGATCGTGTGTGCGTTCAGCGCCACAGATTCTGTTAGCACTACAAGTGAGAAGGCTACTCTTGGACGGATGTCAAGGGTACCTAGCTTGTATAGAGGAACAACCGCGAGATGAGTTGAGACTTGAGGACATTCGAGTGGTCAGCGAGTTCCCGGATGTGTTTCTAGATGAATTACCCGGTTTACCTCCAGACTGTGAGGTGGAGTTGGCGATAGAGTTGCTGCCCGATAAGGCACCGATCTCTAAAGCTCCGTACCAGATGGCTCCATTAGAACTTCAAGAGTTGAAGGAACAGTTGCAGGAATTACTAGACAGGGGATTCATTCGACCTAGTGTTTCACCTTGGGGAGCTCCAGTATTGTTTGTGAAGAAGAAGGACAGGTCGATGCGGATGTGCATTGATTACCATGAGATTAACAAGGTAACTGTGAAGAATTGCTATCCTTTACCTCGTATAGATGATCTCTTTGACCAGTTGCAGGGCACACGGGTCTTTTTGAAGATCAATTTGCGGTCAAGGTATCATCAGGTGAGGGTTAGAGCAGAGGATGTAGTGAAGACAGCTTTCCGAACCAGATATGGCCACTATGAGTTTTTAGTCATGCCTTTTGGGTTGACGAATGCTCCGGCGGTGTTCATGTATCTAATGAACAGGGTTTTCCATGAGTATCTAGACCAATTTGTGGTGGTATTCATTGATGACGTTCTGGTATACTCGAGGAGTACGAAAGAGCATGTAGAACATTTGAGATTAGTATTACAGATTCTATGGGAGAAGAAGTTGTATGCTAAGTTGAAGAAGTGTGAATTCTGGTTGAGTTAGATTGTGTTCTTAGGCTATGTAGTTATTGGGGATGGTATATCAGTTGATCCTAGCAAGATCGAAGTTGTGGTCGACTGGGTAAGGCCGAAGAATGTGCAGGAGGTTCAGAGTTTTCTAGGACTGGCGGGATACTATCATCAGTTTGTATAAGGTTTCTCTAAACTATCTGGACCTCTAACACAACTGACTAGGAAGGGAGTGCATTTTGAGTGGACCGGTGATTGCGAGTAGTGCTTTCAGGAGTTGAAGCACCGACTGGTTACTGCTCCAGTGTTGACCATTCCTTCAGGGGATGGTGGGTTTGTGATTTATAGCGATGCGTCTCTGAAGGGCTTGGGATGTGTGTTTATAAGGCAAGGTAAGGTAGTGGCGTATGCTTCTAGGCAACTAAAAGAGTACGATAAGAATTATCCCATGCACAATTTGGAGTTGGCTGCTATTGTGTATGCACTGAAGATCTGACGACATTATCTGTATGGGGTGCAGTGTGAGATCTTCACTGATCATAAGAGCCTCAGGTATTTCTTCACGCAGAAGGAGTTGAACATGAGGCAGAGATATTAGCTAGAGTTGATTAAGGACTACGATTATACGATCAGTTATCACTCGGGAAAAGCTAATGTGGTAGTTGATGCATTGAGTCAGAAGTCAAGGCCTATGTTAGTGTCACATCGGACGGGATCTGGAAAGCTCAGGTATAGAGTTGGTGATTGGTGATCATCAAGCTTTTATTGCTAGCTTAGTGATCCAACCGACTTTGTTTGAGCGTATAAAAGCCGCGCAGGCTAGTGATGCGGAGTTGGCTAAGGTTAGGGAAAGGATACAGCAGGGACTGGCTATAGAGTTTAACATCTCTGAGGGAGGTGTGTTAAGGTTTGGGACCAGACTGTGCTTTCCGAATGATGATGAGATCAGAAAGACGATTCTAGAGGAGGCGCATCGTTCTATGTTGATGGTACATCTTGGTAGTATGAAGATGTATCGGGACTTGCGCAAGACCTTCTGGTGGTCTAGTATAAAAAGGCAAATTACTCGCTTCATGGAGCAGTGTTTGACGTGTCAGCAGGTGAAAGCTGAACATCAGAGGCTGGCAGGGCTGTTGCAGCCTTTGCCTATTCCGGAGTGGAAATGAGAGCATATTTCCATAGATTTTGTAACCGAATTGCCACCAGCACTTCACGAGCAGAATGCTATTTGGATGATCGTGGATAGATTGACGAAATATGCTCATTTCATATCGATGAAGGTTAACTATCCTTTGAGTAGGTTAACAGATATGAATGTGCATGAGATTGTGAGAATGCACAAAGTATCGGTGTCCATTGTGTCAGATCGAGATTCGAGGTTTACTTCTCAATTCTAGACGAGCTTGCAGGAGGCATTGGGGACAAAGCTTACTTTCAGTACAGCGTTCCACCCCTATACTGATGGACGATCAGAGAGGACGATATAGATATTGGAAGATATGTTGCGAGCTTGTGTGTTAGACTTTGGTGGTAGCTGGATACAGTTTATGCCACTTGTAGAGTTCGCTTATAACAACAGCTTCCAGTCTAGTATAGGAATGGCTCCGTTCGAGGCTTTATATGGTCGAAGGTGTCGATCACCTTTGTATTGGGATGAGGTTGGTGAACGTCAGGTGTTAGGACCTAAACTTGTTTAACAGGAGTCTGAGAAGGTGGGTTTGATCCGGCAGAGGATTAGATTAGCTCAGAGTCGGTAGAAAAGTTATGCAAATGTTCGCCATCGTGAGTTAGAGTTCGAAGTGGGAGGTAAGGTATTTCTGCATATTGCTTCAATGAAAGGAATGATGAGATTTGGCAGGAAGGGCAAGTTGAGCTCGAGGTATAACAGACCATTCGAGGTACTTGAGCGAGTGGGTCCGGTAGCATATAGAGTTGCATTACCTCCAGCACTGTCAAAGGTCCATGATGTTTTTCACGTATCCATGTTGAGGAGGTACGTGTTGGATCCTTCACATGTTATTAGCTATGATGAGTTGGATATTGAGGATACTTTAGCGTATGAGGAGATACTTGTTCAGGTTCTGGACCGTAAAGTTTAGAAGCTTCGCACCAGAGAGATACCGTTAGTGAAGGTATTGTGGCGGAACCACGAGGTTGAGGAAGCTTTGTGGGAACTGGAAACGGAAATATGCCGAAAGTATTCACAGTTGTTTTGAGCACTAATACGTGATCCTACTGTGGGTTGGGATAGGTGGTTAGTCATCGGGAGTGTGTGTGTATTGTGAACTCCTGAGACTGTTGTTTATGTAACCACGGTATTCCTCCACCATAAGCGAGGGTATGTATGTGTTTGTGTATGATGAGATTACGCTATAGTGGTCGCCTGTTTTCTTTAGAATGGTAGATATGTGACAGCTTGGTATCGGTTGTATGTATAAGTTTATGGGTGAGAGATTGCAAATTTCGAGGACGAAATTTTTGTAAGGATGGGAGATTGTAAGAACCCGGAAAATATTAAAAATGGAATTCTGCAGATTTCGTCAACGAAGCTAGAAGGTTTCTCGTTGACGAAATTCAGAGCTTCGTCGACGAGGAGAAGTCGAGAGACAGAAAATTGTAAATATCAGATTTCATCAACGAGGCTACTGACATCCTCGACGAAATCCGACGGGATCAAAGGGCTATAAAAGGGAAATTTTCTTTCTTCTTCATTAAGTTTCCTAAAAATCTCATATCTCTCTCTCTCTCTCTCTCTCTCTCTCTCTAAACTCTCTCCCTCTAGAATTCTTGGCGGGTCGTTGATAGAATCGGAAATCTAAGGTTACCACGAGGATCGTGGAAGGATTCTTTACAACTTCTACGGATCGGAATCTCGTTTCAGAGATTTTCGGGTTTCGACGTAAAATTGAGGTAAGGCTCGATTTTCAATTCTGATTTGGTAGTTTTGTAGGTGTCAGTCTTGTGAGTATATTCTATACTGTGATTTGTAGGTTTTGGAACTCGATTCACTGTTTAGGAGCTTTGGAGTTCGGAATTTGCTTACGGGGTTGAGGTAAGGGGAACTATGTTTATATTGGTTATTTTTTAAATCAGACTAGGTGGAACTGTGGTCCACGGTCCTGCATATGTTTTGGTTACTCATTTGGGGGGATCTAACAGGGAAAACTATGGGTTTTTCATTATTACAGTTTTGGGAAAAAGGGGGCGACGGGCTGAATCCTGGGTTTTGTTGAAAACCGAGTATATATGTGATTTATACTGTGATATTGGGATGGTCGTGCCTTGACTTTGTTTAAACTGTATTTGCCTGGAAAACCATGTTTTAGATTACCAAATGAGTGTGGTTTGTTTGGTTATATGAGCATGCATGTGTGTGTGATATGCGGAACTGCTGATGGGAGCGTGGTTCCGGAATTGCTTATTGGATCGCGATTCCAGATGGTTCCAGATACTAAAAGTGGTCGGCTCTATATCCGAGGGCGTGTGTTTATCGCCTGCCACATAGGCAAGAGTGGTCGGCTCTATATTTGAGGGCGTGAGCCTATTCCGGCATATCAGGCTGAAGGGTGTGGATCCACTAGTTAACGCCAGTACGATGCCATGGGAGTCTAAGACTAGCCATGTGCCGGTGGCGCCGTGCTTTGCGGGTTGGGTACGGGCCAACACCGGAATGCCAGATCGGCTTCGGGCCGATGAGTGTGACGACACTGTGTACTGATCATGTGTGTGTTTGAGACGAGGCTGTGTATAAATGGCTGCCGTATGCATGCATGTATGCACTGTGTAAACTAGTACTGGACTGCATTTAAATGCATGTATGTTTTTGTCATGATAACACTCAAATGCCACACACCGATATAACCTGTGTTCTTCCTTACTGAGAGGTGTCTCACCACTACTGTATGTACATTTTTACAGGTCCTTCGAGTAAGCAGAACTAGCGTCCTGGTGTAGGGAGCGTAGTGGCCGGTGTACTGCGTTAGCGCTTGGGTAAGTGCTAGGACTATAGTTTTGTGATGGGTTGCCATTTTGAGTTGTATTTGGGCACCCAGTTTGTACATTTTTTATAGAGTCATGTTTGCTGTTGTATAGATTCTGGTATGGTACTGCATATGTTGATATAGTATGACTTTTTCCGCTGCATATATGATTGTGGTTGGATGTGTTTAGGGTGTTTGAGAACCCCACGGGGTCGCACCCTCATCTATTGTACTGTATCTTTTGATGATTTGTATGATACAGGGATAGATTTAGTTATATTATCACCCTTGGGTCCCATTTCGGGGTTTGGGGCGTGACACCCTATTCCTGCTGGCCACCCCCTTAATACCCAACAACCTGTAACAAAAACAACAGTAAAGAAACTAACTGGTAACAAGACTCAAATGGGCTTTGGCCCAGCACCCTGCCCACTTCTTTGTGGTCATGGTCCCGGCCAGCTCTGCTTCGGCCCAGTCTCCACGCGACAAGGAGTTTTGGCCCACTAGGCTCCAGCCCACGTGCCTGGCCTGCGAAGAGCTCGACCTGCTATTCTGCGAAGAGTCATCCCACCTAAGCCCCTCAATCTGCTCAAAATCTTCTGTCCGAGTTCCCCTGCGAATAGCCATCCCGTCCGAGCCCCTTGGTGAAGAGTCGTCCCATCCGAGCTCCTCAGTCTTCTCCACCTTATTCGATTTCGTCTGAGCCCCTTAGTCTTCTCGAACTCCTCTCTGGTCTTCTCCACCTTATTCGGTTCCATATATGGCAATACCTTCCCCTTCAGAGCACCTTGCCCACAAGGTGCGAGAATTTCTCCTTTATCATGTGATACTACTCCCACGTCGCCTCTTCCTTCTCTTGCCCCTCTCACCAAACTAGTATATCTGTTGCCGAAAGGTTCCCCCTTTTCTTTATATGCCTCTCTAAAATCTCTTCAGGTTCTAGGCTTAGGATTTCCTAGGAATCTGTGGGGGGGGGGGGGGAGTCATGGGTTCGCCTGAACTGATGCTCCAAGGTGTGGCTTGAGTTGAGATACAAGAAAAACCAGATGAATCTGAGTTTCCTCTAAAAGATCGAGTCAATACGCTACTTCTCTGATTTTTTGTAACACCCGAAAGGGTCCGTAGAACCTTGGTGATAGCTCCAGGCTTCGCCAGACTGCTACGGTTGTTTGTTGGTAAGGTTGGAATCATAGGTAAACCCAGTCGCTTGCTGAAAATATTTTCTCCTTTCTATTTAGGTCAGCATACTTTTTCATTCGATCTTGTGCTTGTTGCAGGTTATGCTTAAGAAGATCCAATGCTACCTCCCGGTCTCTGAGGTGTTTGTCTACCATTGCCACCCTAGTGGTCCCTAGAATATAGCTCAAGAGATGTGGTGGTGGTACACCATACACAATCTGAAAGGGGGTAGTTTTCGCCGAGGTGTGGTAAGATGTATTGTACCAATATTCGGCTAATGGTAAGTGCTTCACCCAATTTTTCGGCGAGTCCCCCACCAAACACCTAAGGTATCCTTCCAAGCACTTGTTCACCACCTCTGTTTGACTATCGGTCTGCGGATGGTAAGCCATACTGAATTTCACTTGAACTCCTTGTAGATTAAAGAGTTATTGCTAGAATTTACTTAAAAATGTGGTCCCCTGTTCGATACAAACAATCTTGGCATGCCATGTAATTTGAAAATGTTCTGCATGAAACTTTGTGCTACTTGACTTGCCGTGAATGGATGACTTAGGGGTAGGAAATGAGCATATTTAAAGATACGGTCCACCACCTATAAAATGACATTTTTCCCATGTGAATGGGGTAAACCTTCTAAGAAATCCATGCTTATATCTATCCACACCTTTCCTAGGATGGGAAGTGGCTGTAGTAAGCCCATGGGGTAAGTATTTTCCTCTTTCATCTGCTGACAAATGGGGCATTCCTTGATGAAATGCTTAACTTCTTTCTTCATGCCACCCCAATAGAAATATCTTTTGGGTCTCTGTATTGTTTTTCCATATCCCTCATGCCCTGATACTACATTGCCATGAACTATTTGTAATACTTGTTGCCTGATCTATTCATTTTTGCCTATAAACAGCTTGCCTTTGTAAAATAATAACCCATCCCTTAGAGTGAACCCTTCTGCTGGTGTGCCTGATTGAATTTGCTGCATGATATTTTGTATGTCACTGTCATATGCATACGAGGTTTTTAAATCTTCGATCCACCCAATAGTGGGGAGGGAAATAACTATTAAACTAGCCTCATTGTTTGCTGCATGATCGTCTGCTAGGTTGAGAGTGTCACTTTCTGAATCTTTTCTAGATAAAGCATCTGCTACTCGATTCTCTTGTCCCCTTTTGTATTGTACTGTAAAATGATATCCTAGTAGTTTGGTGATCCACTTCTGTTGCACTGGAGTGCCCATTCTTTGTTTTAATATGAATTTTAAACTCTGCTGATCTGTTTTAATAATGAATGACTACTCTAAGATATAGGGTCTCCACTTCTTAACTGTTGTTACTAAAGCTACCAATTCTTTCTCATAGGTTGACATAAGAAGGGTTCTACCCTTCAATGCTTGACTGAAGTATGCTATTGGTTGCCCTTGTTGCATGAGCACTGCCGCAATCCCCTTGCTTGGTGCATTACATTCAATTGTGAATTTCTTCGTGAAGTCTAGTAGGGCTAGAATAGAGGGAGTAGACACTGCCTCCTTTAGTTCCCTAAAAGCCTTCTTAGCCTCCTCATTCTAGTGGAACCCATTCTTCTTAAGTAAACTAATCAGGGGTGTGGCTATGGCTCCATATCGCTTAATAAATCTTCTGTAATACCCTATGAGACCTAGAAACCCTCTTAGAGCTTTGAGAGTCTTAGGTAAAGGTCAATCAATCATAGTTTGTAACTCCCTTACCCCTTTACCCGATACCAAATGCCCTAGAAACTCCACCTCTCGACAACCAAATTTGCATTTACTTCTTATGGCAAACAGTTGTTGATCAAGTAGAATTTGTAGAGCCATTCTTAGGTGTTTGAGGTGTTCTTCTATAGATTTGCTGTACACCAGAATGTTGTCAAAGAAAACCAGAATGAATTTTATAAGATGGAGTCGGAATACCTCATTCATCAAGCCTTGGAAGGTCGATGGTGCATTGTTAGCCCAAAGGGCATCACGAGGAACTCATAGTGTCCTTCGTGTGTCTAGAAAGCTGTCTTTGGGATGTCCTCTGCCTTTACTCTCATCTGATGGTACCCAGATCTCAGATCTAGTTTTAAGAAGACCTCAGCCCCATGTATCTTATCCAGAAACTCCTCAATTATAGACATAAGGAATTTATAGTTAATGGTAACCTAGTTCAGGGCGCGATAGTCCACACACATTCTGTAACGACCTGCTATTTATTTTCCTTATTTTTCTTTCTTTATATTATACTATGAAATTTATAATGCTTTGATACCTACTAGATTAAACCAAACCATCAATCTAAGCAATAAGAAGCTGAATTCATATAATCATAAAAAAAAAATACAATACATTATCATACCATACCAGACAATACCAGAGAACTACATTGCTCCCTATGATATATATGTAGAACTGTTTCTCCCAAAACCCTTATCTGAACTAGGCTATACAAAAATAATCCCTCAAAAATACTCACTCTACTGACAAACTTGAACTGTAACCTCCTCTAAATGCGAGCCTGATCTGCTCGCGTAGCTAGATCCCCTGAAAAATTATTAATTTAATGGGATGAGACAATACTCAGTAAGACGAAATATGCTATTACTAGTGTGTGGAAAATGAGTTACAATACTATAAAAATCTGATTCTATATAATTATGTATAACTGAATATGTAAATACAATACAAGTAATATAAACCACCACCTCTAACCATATTTCTTAACATATCCATAGTTTAGGTTTCTATTCATAATACTTTTAATGTACATAAGTATATTTCATGTTTCTATGAAACTGTACATACATAATAATAATTGTAAACTTCCTTGTATGGATAACTGAATGTCATGATTTAACCCCTCATGACAGGGTTGTACGGTCCGTAGGCGGGATTTACCACTAGCTGGCCTACTAGGATAAACCACTATACTCCGTCAATCAGATTGACCCTCCTTAACCCATATCTGATGGGGAGCCTGTCCACAACATAGGCACGATCGACTTATCTACCATGTATTATCTAAATAGGTGGTTGCACTCTATTCTGTATATAGCTATGGTACTATGCTTTGTAAACTGTATCTATAATGGTCTATCAGGGTCTGATACTATATAATACCACTCTGTATACAACTATCTGTTTTACCATGATTCTGTAATAACTATATTAACCATGACGCTGTAGTAAATTGTATCTATAACAATTGTATTTCTGAAATTAACTGTAAATTTGTATGTCATGGTACTGTATACTGTATAATTATGGTATTCTGAAATTGTTGTAAAACATATTTCTTGTCTATATACTCTGTAAACATAATCCTGAAAATTACTGTAAAACATGTTTCTATACTATATCTATATTCTCAAGCCACACAGTAATTTAAAACATATTAAACATAATTGATAAACTGTATAAATTTCTATTATGACGATAATCTGGTAAAAACGTATAAGTTATACTGAAAACATACTAGAATTGCCTAGCATAGCATATTTCTCTTACTGATTCCTGCTAAAATCTCTTACTGTGACGAGTCTTACACTTGCAAGGTTCTCCACTCAACACCTTGAAAACCATATATTCCAAAATAAAATATCATTATTTCTACGTCTACTACATTTCCTACAGCTGCTGGAAAGCCTAATATTTCTTAAAAGACCTTCTTGAATCTGGGATGAAATCCAACTCCGTCCCACCGACAATCCGCTACAGCAGACTTAGAGAGAACTTCCCCAGGAGCGTCGTGGCGGCCTCAGATCGTCGATATGGCGTTCGACAAGGCCTAAATCGAGGAGAGAGGGAGGAGGAGCCATAAGGAGGGGGGAGAGAGAGAGAGAGAGAGAGAGAGAGAGAGAGAGAGAGAGAGAGAGAGAGAGAGAGTGTGTGTGTGTGTGTGTGTGTGTCGATGAATTTTCTGCGAGAAAACTGAGTTTAACACTATTTATACTACAAGCTTCGTCAACGAGCCACGTCATCTCGTTGACGAGGCCTAGAAGGAGGTTCGTCAACGAATACCATCATCTTGTCAACGAAATTCAGAACTTGAACACAGTCTTTTGGTATCTTTTTGTCGACGAAACTTTTCTTCGTTGACAAGGCCCTCTTGTACCCTCGTCGACGAATCCCTTGTGTTCGTCGACGAGGACCTGATATATATATATATTCTTGGGTTATTACACATTCTCCATATGCCATCAACCTTTCTTACCAAAAAAATAGGAGAGGAGTAAGGACTATGACTCGGTCTTACGGTTCCTAAATCCAATAGCTCCCGGACAATCCTTTCTATCTCATCCTTTTGAAAATAAGGGTATCTATAGGGTCTTACACTGATGGTAGCAGTTCCCTCCTTTAGAGTTATCCCATGGTCACATGACCTAATGGCCGGTAATCCCTTAGGTTTTGCAAATACATGCTGAAATTCATCAATAGGGATGTTAAAGCCAGGAAAGTGTTCTTCGTTGCCTCTTCCTCTATCCCTTCTAATGGTTGCAGCAGGATTCCTTTCCTCTCCAAGTGAGAGAGTTTTCCCTCCACTTCTTCTTCCACTAACCCCTGGGAAGTGTGTAGAGACCCAAAAATAATAATAAAAGAAATTTAGGAAAAAAAGGTTTTTGGTTGGGAAAGGAGAAAATCGGCGACGATTTTCTGGGGTGGATAGAAAACTATCGACGGTTATGGGATATTACCGCGGGCCGATAACAGGTAAATGGTAAAAATTGAACCGATTAATAGAAAATTAGCAACGACCCGCGAGTTATTTTCCTTATAAAAAAACAAAACCTCTCTCTCTCTCTCTCTCTCTCTCTCTCTCTCTCTCTCTCTCTCTCTCTCTCTCTCTCTCCCAAACTCACAACTCTCTCTCCCTTCTCTCTACGATTCTGCTCTGATCATAGTCCGAATCAACGATCAAGAACCACCACGTGGTTCCTGGGAAGATTCTCTACAACTTAGGCAGAGCAGATTTTCAGTTTGGGGTTCCTGGGCACCATCCCAAAATCAGGATAAGTGCAGTATTTTAGAGTTTTAATTTTAATTTGGAGTATATAGAGCTCAGGGAATACTGAATGTCGATATTGTGAAGGTTGTGTTGAATAATTTGGGGAAAATGTGATTTTTAGGGTTTTGAGCTGCGAACACCGAGGAGTTTATGTTTTAGGGAGATAGTGGACCTCTTAGTAAGTCAGGTAAGGGGAATAAATTATAACTATAATTTGTGATTATTGATTGAATAATTATATGAAAATTGAAGTTATGGTATTTTCCTTGAAAACTAGTATACTATGAGTATCATATGAAATTGTGTGGCATATGACAAATACTGAAATGTGTTATATGATGTTGTTTATTTTTTCTAAGAAACAATGAAATATGAAAGTATTGGTATGTGTATTGGGAAATGATAAAATGTGATGTATATATGTGAGTAGAATGATTTCTGTGAAAACGAAAAAGTATGAATAATGATTTGATCATGTTGAGAAGTACTGAAAAATGTGAAATGAGTTATATTCTAGCATGAGAATGAAATGAATGTTGAAATGAGAACAATGAAAGGGGAATACTGAACTATGAGTTCTGAATTATGAATATGGAAATGGGAAATATTGCAATGTAAATTCTGCAATATGAATATTGAATTGTGAGAATTGAAATGTGAAATTTTGAAATGTGTATATTGAAATGTGATTAATGAAATGTCAATACAGCATAATGATTGTGAGTATGTGATAATAATAACCCTAATGGATGGTTATGGAAACCCTAATGATGGGTTGTGATATTGAGCACGGTACCATTGCTAGTGGTGATAGTGCAACCACACGGACTCTTGGAGCATGTGGCGTGACAGTCGACTAAGTTGTTTAGTAGAGTTGTTGTGCCCCTTGAGTCTGGATCAGGGCTATAGGTCAACTAGTTGTACTATAGACGTGGGATATATGATATGATATTTTGATCTAACCGGGTCAGCCAACCACAATTAGATCCAGCCTTAGGACCGCATAAACTTGACCATAGGGGGAAGCATGGCGTGGAAAAGAGATCCTCAGAGTAGCCATGAGTTATAGACGCAATATTGGTACTAGGTACTGAGGATACTCATGTGCTAGATAGTGAAATGGAAATAGAAATGGAAAGTGAGAGAATGATAAAGATGGGCTGAAATGAGAAATGAAAGAAATAATGGAAAACGAGAAATAGAAAATGATGAAATTGAGAAATAAATTTGTGTGAGTTAGTAACATAAATAATTGAGGCGAAGTAAAACTCCCTACTTGTTGGCTTACTAAGTAAGGTAAGTGCCCTGATAGGTATCAATCATAGTCGAACCCGAGTTAATCGTGTAAGGTTACAAATGATATCATAGCAGAGGGGAGTTGCATGTATAGACATGCAATCTCCCCTATCCTCAAAAACTTCTCTGGTAAATATGGGTTGAATATTAATGAACTTGAGAAATGATTTTAAAACTTATTAAAACTTGTGTTTTATATTTATATGATTATGGGCATATATATATATATATATATATATATATATATATATATCAGTGTATTTTCTTGGATGAATTGATTATTTGAAAAGTAAAATGTGTTATAACTAAACTCATATTGCCATATACTGTAAATAATTTATTCCGTTTTACTAAAATGTGTCTCCCCCAAATTATCTAAACTTTTCAGGAAACTGTGATAGACCTGGTGATAGAGCTTCGAGATAGAGGGGAGCTGATACCCTGAGTAGACAGGGTGAGTGTTCAGAGCTAGGGATGAAGGATTCCCCTATCGCATTTTGTGTTTCTTTCTAGGAATGTATTTATGAATTAGTACTCTGATATGTGTATTCGCTGTGGTATGTATATACATAAATGACTTCCGCTGTTAGGTTTGTGAATATGATAATGATTGTGTACACGGTACCTTTTTTGGTCGGGTTATGATTGTGTGGTATCAGAGGTGATGACGTGGCCGATTGGTGATTATATATATATATGTTTTATTCATATTGGAAAAAAATGATATGAAAAATCGGGGCATCACTAATGCCCCGATTTTTGCACCAATTCTTTTTTATATAAACAATAATAAATATTCACACATCATCACCAATATTCACAAATCGGCCACGTCAACAACCCTCTTATCACCCATATGACCCAACCCGCATTGGGTACCAGGTAAATAGTCATTTCATTTATACAACCTAATAGCAGAAGACAGTATATACAAAACAACCAGAATACAATACCTAGAGTATCAACACACACACACACACACACACACACATATATATATATATATATATATATATATATATATATATATATACATTATCATCTCATACCCAAAAACAACACAATCATAGGGAAATTACACCTCCCTAGTACAAGAACTCACCTTGTGTATCAGGGTCTCAACTCCTTACTATCTCGGAGCTCTTTCACCTGGCCTATCTCTGTTCCCTGAAAAGTTTAGATAATTTGGGTGAGACACATCTCAGTAAGATGGAATAAATTATTTACAGTGTGTGGTAATATGAGTTCAGTTATATCAAAATACTAATTAAAGTGATTTTCATCTGAGAAAGTATACAAGTTCATGTTCATACTCATATAGATTTACATCACAAGCTTTTAAAAGCTTATAATTTCATTTCCAAAATCATTCGTACACAACTCATATTTTCCAGCGAAGCTCCTGAGAATAGGGAAGCTTACCCGCCTATACAAGCAGCTCCCCCCTGCCCTGATATCATTTGTATTCTTACCCAAATAACTTGAGTTTGGCCACAACTGATACTTATTAGAACACTCACCTTACTCAGTAAGCCCTTAGGCAGTGTGTTTTACTTAGCTTTAATTATTTAGATTATTAACTCACGTAATTTCATTTCTCATTTTTGTTTTCATTTCTGTATCATTTCGTTTCCATTTCCACCTAGCTCATGAGTGTCCCTGGTAACCATTATACCCATGTCTGTAACTCATAGTTGCCCTAAGGATATTCACTACACCATGTTTCCCCCCATGGTTGAGGTTATGCGGCCCGAAGGCTGGATCTAACCGCAGTTGGCCAACTCGATTAGATCAAAATATCATATCATATATCCTCTGTCTGTAGTACGAATGGCTGACCTATAACTTTGATCCGGACTCAGGGGGCACAACAACTCTACTATACAGCTCAGTTGACTGTCATGCCACACGCTCCACGAGTCCATATGATTGCACTAACACCACTAGCAACGGTACCTTTATAACGATCTGCCTATTTTCCCATAATATTTTTTTTTTTTTTAACATTCAATATAATATTCCTGATAAAACATAATCAACTTGGACCGATAGATACCAGGGACATACCTGAAATACAACTTTGATACCTAAGCAGTAGAAAACATAAATTACGTACATACCATCCAACAGTTACAATACCAGAGTACTACAAATCTGTCAAATATATATATATATATATATATATATATATATATTTACATCCCAAAGGACCAAAAAGACAAGTTTAGGATCATAATTCAAAACCATCTGACCCTAACTCAGTAACTCACCCTCCCACCAGGGTGGTATAAACTGCCTCTACTGACGCGGAGCATGGTCCGCTTGTCTAGTTGGATTTCCTGAAATGTTTTGTAAGCTGAGGTGAGAAACCTCACAGTAAGGGAAATAAACTAGTATTAGTGTGTGACAACATGAGTATTTTCGTGTTATATATATATATATATATATATATATATATATATTTACATCCCAAAGGACCAAAAAGACAAGTCTAGGATTATAATTCAAAACCATATGACCCTAAATCCGTAACTCACTTTCCCACCGGGGTGGTATAAACTGCCTCTACTGACGCGGAGCGCGGTCTGCCTGTCTAGCTGGATTTCTTGAAATGTTTTGTAAGCTAGGGTGAAACACCTCCCAGTAAAGGAAATAAACTAATATTAGTGTGTGGCAACATGAGTATTTTCGTGTCATACATATAACAGTACATAAATCATATTGGGTATAACATACTGAATTTTTATACATAAAAATCATTTCATATAATTGTACATGAAATAATACCCTAGATGAATAGTTGGCTAGTGTCATGTCTTACTCTCACGTGACTAGGTTGTGTGGCTCAAAGGCGGGACCTAGCAATGGCTGGTCAACCACTCTAGATCAATATAAGTTTGTAAGTACGATGGGTCTACCCCTCCTAGTCCGGATGCCAAAGGGACGCCTGTACTACCATAAAACCACATCGACTGTCGATCTCCCACAGTCCCTTACAATATGTGGTAGCACTAACATATTCATGATCGTGATCATATAGCTACGGTACCGTGTTTCGTGAAAGTCTAAACCAAACCATCCGAGTTCTGATAACATATAGTAAATCTCAAATAATGATACATAGTTGTTTCATAATAATATAAGTCAAGATAATATTTTCATGAATTTTTGCATATCATAACATTTAAACCACGACCCTCACGCCGACATTTTGTATCTTGTAAATCACGACCCTTACACCATCATAACATGTCATATGAAAATCACGACCCTTACACCAGCATATCATATAAAATCTACAGCCCTTACGCCGACATATCATATAAAAGCACGGCCCTTATGCCGACATATCATATAAAATTCATAGTTTGAAATCCCTGTACTATTTTTTAATATCTTCCTGAAAAATAGTAATAACATGCTTATTTTGAAAACAAAATATTCGCATATTACATAAAATCATAGAATTTCATACTCATGCCACACGAAAGTGAATATTCTTCCATTTATAAAATTTACACAAAATCATAATCCCTGTTGAATTGTATTAAAATTGTTTTCCTGTTAAAAGCAGTATTTCTAAACTCAATTCTATAACATACATAATTTCCTTGAAAATAAAAGTTGAATATTAACAAATAATTTCATGGAAATACTGACTTAGTTTATCCCCTTACCTAACTTATGGAAAAGCCCACAAATTGCTCCAAAATTACAACCGTGTGTTCCCCAACTCAACACCCTGAAATTTGTATTTCCCCTAACAAAATTTCAGTATAAACCCATCTAATACCTTTCCTCAACCCAGAAAAAATACCTTAATAAATATTAAAATAATCAACTTACCCAAATTTAGGGATGGTTCCCAAGTTAGCCTAACCAACAAATCACTTCAGCAGATTTGTAGAGAATTTTATTAGGAGTAACGTGGCGGCTTCGGATCGTCGAATTAGTGAAAGACAGAGCTGGAATTGAAGAGAGAAGGAGAGGGAGTTCCTGTAAAAATTTTGCAGAAAAAAAAATGGGTTTTTGAGCTTATATAGAAAGCTTGTCCACGTGGCCTTGTCAGCGAGTCTTTCCTCGTCGACGAGTCAATGAAAGGAGCTCGTCAGCGAACACCTTCTCCTCATCAACAAGTTGCAGAGTTCGGAAATAGTCCTTTTGGTAACTTCTTGTCGACGAGACGCTTGTCCTCGTTGATGAGCCCAAGAAGCCTGCTTGTCGACGAGCACTTCTTCTCTCATCAACGAGACCCTGCTGAAATTTCTTAAGAAAATTCTTTTTTCTCTCCTTCTTTTATTATTTAATTGTTATAATTCTTCGAGTCTCTACATTCTCCCCTCCTTATAAAAATTTTGTCCTTGAAATTTACTATCTATATCGACACCATTCTTTAAAGAAAATGTGTTGCTTATTTTTTTAGTTATCCTCACTTATGGTCGAGGAATACCGTGGTTACATTCAAGGTTTTGGGAGATTACATATACACATAAAATAAAATTCTCCCACAAACAAAATACTATCTACTACTCGAAAATTATTCCATCTAACTAACCTGCACAAAAGAAATTTTACATATTCATCAATAACTTTTCCTGATTACTACTGATTCCCGCTGAAGAAATACGGGTACTTCTATCATATCTACTCCTTGAGTTCCCATGAAGATTCTTCTATCGCATGATTTCTCCACAAGACTTACTAATGAAATCTTCTTATTGTGCAATTCCTGTTCTTTCCTATCCAGAATTTGTACTGGTACCTCCTAATTTGCCAGAGTATTCTCGAGTTCTATCTCACTATAATTGATCATATAGGAGGGGTCTAGGATGTATTTCCTCAATATGGAAACATGGAATACGCCGTGTATTCTGAACAAAACGACAGTAAAGCTAGTCTGTAGGCAACTAACCCCACTCTCTCAAGAATCTTAAATGGGTCAATAAACCTAGGGTTAAGCTTACCCTTCCTTCTAAATCTCATAATTCCCTTTAATGGAGCTATTTTCAAAAACACATGATCTCCAACATCAAACTCCAGTTTCCTGTGGCGAGTATCTGCGTAATTCCTCTGCTGGCTCTAAGTTGCACTAATTCTGTCTCTGATGAGCCAAACTTTATCATATGCCTGCTACACTAGCTCTGGCCCCACCACTCGCCTCTTACCTATCTCATCCCAGTGTAAAGGAGAACGAAATCTCCTACCATAGAGCACCTCATAGGGTGCCATGCCAATGTTAGCCTAATAGCTGTTATTATATGAACTCTACCAGCGGCATATACTGGGTCCAACTACCCCCAAAATTCAGTACACACGCCCGTAGCATATCTTCTAATATCTGAATCACCCTCTCAGTCTGGCCATCCGTCTGAGGATGAAATGTCGTGCTGAAAAATAACTGAGACCCCAGAGCCGCCTGAAAACTCCTCCAAAATCATGATGTGAAACGTGGGTCTTGGTCTAATACTATGGACACTCACCATGAGAACGGACTATCTCCTGAACATAAATCTTTACCAGTTGGTCCATGGAGTAGTTGACTTTGATAGGAATAAAGTGAGTGGTCTTCATTAATCTATCAACAACCACCCAAATAGCATTCTAACCATGCAGTGCCGGTGGCAAACCCATCACAAAGTCTATAGATACATGATCCCACTTTCACTTTGGGATGTAAAGTGGCTGCAACTGGCCCGCCAGCCTCTGCCTCTGGTACTCAGCTTTTACCTGCTGGCATGTCACACACTGCTGTACGAACTCAATAATTTCCTTTTTCATGCCGCTTCACCAGTGAGACTCTCGCAGATCCCTATACATTTTAATACTACCAGGATGAACCGTGTGGACCTGTGAGCCTCTTCTAAAATAATCCTTCTGATATCAGCATCTAAAAGCACACATAATCTAGTACGGAATCGTAGAGCTCCGTCATCTAAAATAATGAACTCCTCCCCTTGTCCATCCTACACGTTAGTTATCAACTATACTGATTCTGCGTCATCTCTCTGAACTGTCTTAATCCTTTCCTATAGAGTAAGTTACACTACTAGACTGGCAATAAATGCCTAAGGATCACTCTCTACCAACTCTACACCAAGTCTCTCCAGTTCCATCTACATCAGATGTTGAACCTCTAAAGGTGCCAGTGCTGGTCCTACTGATTACCTACTCAGAGCATCAGTTACCACGTTTGCTTTCCATGGGTGGTAACTAATGGTGTAGTCATAATCTTTGATAAGTTCCAACCACCTTCTTTGTCTCATGTTCAGCTCATTTTGAGTGAAGAAATACTTCAAACTTTTGTGATCAGAGAATATCTTGCATCTCTCACCGTATAAGTAATGCCTCCAAATCTTCAATGTGTGCACCACTGCAGCCAATTCCAGATCATGGGTAGGGTAGTTCTTTTCATACTCTTTCAACTATCGGAAGGCATAAGCTACAACCCTACCATGCTACATCAATACATAGTTGAGCCCTTTCAATGACGCGTCACTGTAAATTACGTAACTATCACCCCTTGAAAAAATGATCAATATTGGTGCAGTGACAAACCTCTACTTCAGTTCCTAAAAGCTCTGTTCACAATCGTCATCCTATTCAAACATAACATTTTTCCTGGTTAAATGCGTTAGAGGCCCTAATAATGCTGAGAATCCTTCAACAAATTGACGATAATAACCCGCCAGTCCAAAGAAACTCCTAATTTCCTAAATGTTCCTCGGCCTTTCCCAATTTACCACTGCCTCAATCTTGCTGGGATCCACTGAAATACCATCCCTTGAAATAGCATGCCCTAGAAATGACACTTTCTCTAGCCAAAATACACATTTACTAAACTTGGCATACAACTTCTTTTCCCTGAGCATCTAAAGTACCAGCCGTAAATGTGTCTCATGCTCCTCAAAACTCCTCAAGTAGACCAGTATATCATCAATGAAAACTATAAAGAACTGGTCTAAATACTAGTGAAAGACTCTATTCATCAAGTCCATGAATACAGCAGGAGCATTCGTTAGACCAAAAGGCATAATGAGGAATTCATAATGCACATATCTGGTCCTGAAGGCTATCTTCAAGACATCTTCTGCTTTTACTTTCACCTGATGGTAGCCTAATTTGAGGTCAATCTTGGAATAGACCCGTGTACCCTGAAGTTGATCAAACAAATCATCTATGTAGGGTAAAGGATACGTGTTCTTAATGGTTATCATGTTTATCTCCTTGAAATCTATACACATCCTCATAGATCCATCCTTCTTCTTTACAAATAACACCGGAGCTCCCAACGGTGATACACTAGACCAAATAAAAACCTTATCCAGTAAGTCTTGCAACTGATCCTTTAACTCTCCCAACTCTGCTGGAGCCATTCTATAAGGAGCTTTGGAGATTAGTGTTGTCCTCGGAAGTAGATCAACAGCGAAATCTACCTCACGGTCGGGAGGTAACTCAGGTAGATCTTCTAAAAAAACGTCTAGAAACTCCTTAACCATTGGTGTATTGCCCAACTTCAATTCATTTTCTAACACCTCCTTTACAAAGGCCATAAACCTCTAACAATCATCCAAGAGTAATCTCCTCGCCTGTATGCCTGATACTAACTGTGGCGGGGATTGCACACGTGACCCTATGAACTTGAATTCTGGTCTTTCCAGAGGTTTGAATATTACTTCTTTCAAATGACAATCTATACTAGCGTAATTGGCTGCCCACCAGTACATACCAAAAATTACATCGAACCATGCATGTCCAATATTATCAAGTTAGCTAGCGAGACTTTCCCCTGAATATTAACTGGATAACCTTGGAGCACTCTACTACACCCCATAAACATGAACGAGTGTGTGGCTTTTGAATCAAATAATACAATAATTTTAAATGAAAGCATGTTAATCATACCTGTCACCATATCGTTGGTTGTCTCAGCATCTCTAGGCATCAAAGCATAGACCCTTGCTGGAGCTACATTCCTCTACTAGCCTCCACAGGGAGCCCGATAGCCTCCCTGGTACGGTCTAAGAGCAAGAGCAATATCAGGTGGTGTAGGGCAATCTCACACCAGATGTCCCTGCCTACCGCAATGATAGCAGATGACTCTCCCCACTCGACACTCTCCTAAGTGTCTCTTCCCCTGAGTCTGACAGACAGGAAAATTATGCACCGCCTGCAACTCACAACTTCCAGTCTCCAGCCTCTGTCCTCTGCCATAGTTTCCTCTCCTCCACTGACCCTGCTTAGCTCCCTACTAGAAGCCTGAAGGCGTGGATCTCTTCTTCTATCCCTTCTCTGCATCCATCCATTCACTAGCCTCAGCCAATGTTGCCCTATCAACTAACTCAACAAAGTCCTGAATCTTCAAAACTACTACATGCTTGTATATTCCACGCCTCAACGCTCTTTCAAACTGTCTCACATTCTTTACTTCATTAGGAACAATATACGGGGCGAAGCGAGATAGCTCTATAAACCTTTCCGCGTACTGCTATACCGACTACTGTCCCTACTTCAAATTTAAAAACTCTTCAACTTTAGCTTCCTTGACAGTGGCTGGGAAACATCTGTCAAAGAATAATTCTTTAAATCAGTCCCATGTTATAGCTATCGGCGTCATCCTCTGCTGATCCAGAAGTCTTACAGTACTCCACCACCTCTCAGCCTCCCCTGTCAGTTTGTAGGTGGAGAATAGGACCCTTTGCTCCTTTGTATACTGCAATACCGCTAAAACTTTCTCGATCTCCTGAATCCAATTTTTGGAGGCTAGAGGATCAACTCCTCTTGAAAATGCTGGAAGATTCATCTTGGCAAATTTCTCTATCATGCACCCATGGCCTACAGATGGGCCTCCCTGCTCTCTAGAGCTCCTAGCGATCTCAACCATAACCTACTGAGCTACGCTGCATAAGACTGCATTTGAATCAGTTTTGCCTGCACTCGAGGGCCCTGCACCGTCACTACCGCTCGCATGGGCACTACCACCTCCAGTGTCCATCTTGAAAAGACAATAAACATGGCTCAGGGACCCTATTCTTATAATTTACAGGTCTAACTTAAATCCCCTATCTTGACATCCTTATCTTATTTTGAGATCCAATTCTACATTTTAGAAACACAACCTAATAATAGTTTACTATGACTTTCCTGAAATCGTCACCCCAGGAAAGACACAGAAACCACCATGGAAGTCCTACCTCCAACTGCAGAAAAAAACCTCAAATCCTTTCCTATACTCTGGTATTATTTCCGCTGCGATCCAAAGTCTACAGAATCTAGCAACCTAGGCTCTAATACTAAACAGTAATGACCTGCCTATTTTACCATATATATATATATATATATATATATTTGTTTAACATTCAATATAATAGTCCTGATAAAACATAATTAACCTGGACCCATAGGTACCAGGGATATACCTGAAATAAACCTCTAATACCTAAGCAACAGGAAACATAAATTACATACATACCATCCAATAGTTACAACACCAAAGTACTACAAATCTATTATATATTTACATCCCAAAGGACCAAAAAGACAAGTCTAGGATCATAATTCAAAACCATCTGACCCTAATTCAGTAACTCATCCTCCCACCGGAGTGGTATAAACTGCCTCTACTGACGCAGAGCTCGATTTTCCTGTCTAGCTAGATTTCCTAAAATGTTTTGCAAACTGGGGTGAGACACCTCTTAGTAAGAGAAATAAACTAATATTAGTGTATGACAACATGGGTATTTTTGTGTCATACAAATAACAATACATAAATCATATTTGGTACAACATACTGAATTTCTATACATAAAAATCATCTTATATAACTGTACATGAACTAATACCCTTGATGGATAGCTGGATGGTGTCATGTCTTACCCGCACATGACTAGGTTGTGCGGCCCAAAGCGGGACCTAGCAATGGCTGGCTGACCACACTAGATCAACATAAGTCTATAAGTACGATGGGTCTGCCCCTCCAAGTCTAGATGCTAGAGGGACGCCTATACTACCATAAAATCACATCGACTACCGATCTTCCACAGTCCTTTACGACATGTTGTAGCACTAACATATTCATGATCGTGATCATATAACTACGGTACCGTGCTTCGTGAAAGCCTAAACCAAGCCATCCAGGTTCTGATAACGTATAGTAAATCTCAAATAATGATACATAGCTGTTTCATAATAATATCACTCAAGATAATATTTTCATGAATTTTTGCATATCATATAAACCATGACCCTTATGCCGACATTTTGTATCTTGTAAATCACAGCCCTTAAGTCGACATAGCATGTCATATAAAAACTACGGCCTTTATTCCAGCATATCATATAAAATCCATGGCCCTTACGCCGACATATCATATAAAACCACGGCCCTTACATCGGCATATCATATAAAATTCATAGTTTGAAATCCATGTACCATTTTTAATATCTTCCTGAAAAACAATAATAACATGCTTATTCTGAAAACATAATTCGGATATTACATAAAATCATAGAATTTCATACTCATGCCACACAAAAGTGAATATTATTCCATTCATAAAATTTACACAAAATCATAATCCCTGTTGAACTGTAATAAAATTGTTTTCCTGTTAACATAAGTATTTCCAAACTCAGTTCTATAACATACATAATTTCCTTGAAAATAAAAGCTAAATATTAACAAATAATTTCATGAAAATACTAACTTAGCTTATCTACTTACCTGACTTATGGAAAAGCCTACAAATTGCTCCAAAATTACAACCGTGTGTTACCCAACTCAGCACCCTAAAATTTCCATTTCCCCTAACAAAACTTCAATATAAACCCGTCTAATACCTTTCCTTAACCCAAAAATACCAAATACCTTAATAAATATTAAAATAACCAACTTACCCAAATTTTGGGATGGTTCCCAAGTTAGCCTAACCAAAAAATTACTCCAGCAGATTTGTAGAGAATATTCTCAGGAGTAATGTGGCAGCTTCGGATTGTCAAACCAGCGAAAGACGGAACCGGAATCGAAGAGATAAGGAGAGGGAGTTCTTATAAAATTTTTGCTCGTTTGAGCTTATATAGAAAGCTTGTCCACGTGGCCTCGTCGACAAGTCACATTTCCTCATCGACGAGCTAATGAAGAAAGCTCGTCAACAAACACCTTCTCCTCGTCGATGAGTTTTGGAGTTCAGAAACAGTCCTTTTGGTAACTTCTCGTTGAAGAGACACATTTCCCCATCGACGAGCCCAAGAACCCTGCTCGTCGACAAGCACTTCTTCTCTCGTCGACAAGACCCTACTAAAATTTCTTAAGAAAATTTATTTTCTCTCATTCTTTTATTATTTAATTGTTATAATTCTTTGGGTCTCTACAACTGTACTCAATATTGCAACTCATCACTAGGATTTCCTTATCCATCCCTCAGGGTTATCATTACCGCATACCCGCAATCATTATGTGGTATTGACATTTCATCAATCACATATCAATGATCCCATTACAACTTTCGCACTTTGCAATGTTCACATTTCCTAGCATTTATCATCAGTATTCTCATCTCAATCATTGTATTCAATTCCCATATTGCATTATTCACGTTGCAATATTCTCATTTTCTCATTCTCAATTCAGCATACATTTTGCCAAAATCACATTTCAATATTTATATTTAAATTCTCATAATTCAGTATTCATATTGCAGAATATGCATTACAATATTCCTATTTTCATATTCATTTTCTAATACACACATCTTAGAGTTCACATTGCAAAATTCATTTCATAATAATACACATATATCTCATTTCACATTCATTTCATTCTCATGCTAGCATATAACTTATTTCACATTTTTCAATACTTCTCAAAACACTCAAATAAGTATTCATACTTTCCCATTTTCATAAAAATCATTTCTATACATGCATTTATTTGTCATTTTCATCATTTCCATTAAACACCTTGATAGTTCTCATTTCATCATTTTTTTTTTTCAGAAAATACTCATCATCAGGTATAATTTTTAGCATACACCATAAGTCACACAATTTCTCATCTAATATTTATATCATAATAATTTCAAGTAAAAAGCAATATATCATAATAATTTTAAGTAAAATAATGTAATTCATTTTCACGTAAAATTCGAACGAGCAATTCTTAACAAAACTACTATAATTTATTCCCTTTAACTGGTTTACTGAGAGTCTCGTTAAAACCCAGATCCTATGCCCCCGGTGCCCGAAACTCAAATCCTGCAATTCGCTTTTTCCCCAGATTAATTAACTCATTTCCTAAAATAATACTCATATAACCTTCCTTAGGCTCCATATACTCCAAATTAACATTTAAACTAATATTTAACATCCTTACCTGGTTTTCTGAACTTTGTCTATAAGGTCCCGAAATTACACCCACGACGCTTACCTGAACCCTGAATTCAATAACACAAATTCAACCTCAGAATGGCCAATATTCTAGCATTTCTAAATCAACATTAATTAAATAATAATTAGCCCCTTAATAACCCCCTTATCCTAATTTTGGGGTTATACCTACAACGATGCCACGAGAAATTCTCTCCACTAGACTTGTAGAGAATTATCCCTAGATTCTCGTGGTGGTGTCCAATCGTCAATTAGGCTTAAAATTTATAAGAAATTGAGGTAAGAGTGAGAATTTAGCTTACCCCAAGAGATATGCATACGCCGCTCCTACGACGAATCCGCTCTTGTAGAAATGACGGTGGCAGAAAATGGAGTCCAGCGGTATTTTCTTATTTTTGATTGGGCGAAAATCAGCGGAGAAATTAATGAGAGTGGGAGTGAGATGAACAATGGGGGCGTTATTCTCTGCCTCTCTGTGTGAAATAGAAATCCTCTTAAGGCAGAAGCTTCAGGAGGTGATACAAACATACATATATAAAATATAAAACAATAATAATAATATAATATTTAATTAATAATAATTTATTTAATTAATAAAAATAAAAATAAAAATTGATTATTATCTATTTTTTTCTTTTTTAAAAAATTTAATTAATTAATTTTAATTTTAAATTATTATTTTTTAAAATCACCCCACTAATCTTGTATAACTATTTTTGGGGTTATTATAGTCACAGTTTGGTATCAGAACCTAGGTTGCTAAGTTCTGCAGACTTTAGTAAATAGCGGAATACAATACCAAAGTATAAGAATGGATTTTGATGAAAATAGAGGATGGATAGATTGAGATATGAGTTAGTTATTGTTAGAAGATGAGATTGGAATTTTGGGTTTCGTTTTGCAACCTGGAGGCAGGAGTTTCGTGGTTGTTTTTGTGTTTCTCCTGGGGTGACGACTTCTAGAAAACCATGGATGCTATCGCCGGTTCTTGTTTCTAAGTGGTAAGATTGAATCTTAAATGGGGATTGAATATGTTAAGAGAAATGTTTGTACCAAAATATCTTGTGGGTTTTAGTATGCTGGGTGTATTGGTGAGTTATGATGATAGAATTTTAAAACCATTTTATACCATTTGCAGGATGGATCCAGGGAGTAGTAGTGCACATGTTGAGAGTGAGGATGCAGGGCCTTCTAGTACGGGCGGCGGAGATCTTGATGTTGTACTACGCAGTGTCACCCAACAAGTGAAGGCATAGATGGCTAGAGGTTGAAGGGAATAGAGTTGCATGATTGAGCAGTTCATGTGTATGAGACCCCCATCATTCTCTGGAAGAGCTGACTCACTTGCGACTGAGAACTGGGTCCAGGACATAGAGGATATGTTGGCAGTTCTTCCGTGTACAGATGAGCAGAAAGTACTATTTGTGACATTTAAGCTAACAGAGGAGGCAAAGCGCTGGTGGAGATTAGTGAGACTGTTGGAGGAGCAGAGACTTGACCCTGTAGAGGTGATGTGGAGCCACTTCAAGGAGATCTTTTTCAAAAGATACTTCCCCACTACAGTCAGGAGTGCGAAGGCAGCGGAGTTTTTGCACTTGACGTAGGGACCAATGACAGTATAGCAATATGCAGCTAAATTCATTGAGCTGTCTCGGTTTGCTCCATATTTGGTACCGAATGAGGAAAGGAAAGCGAGGAAGTTTGAGGAGGGCTTGAGATAGAGTTTATTTAAGCAGGTTTTAAGCTTTCGGGCCCATACATTTGCAAAGGTAATGGATAGAGTTACAGTGATCGAGGGTGGCCTTCAGAGGGACGCTGCAGCACATAGTCGGGGGAAGAGGTCTGTGCCTTTAGATTTTTCAAGCAGGGTCCAGTCGGAGGCTTTTGAGGAGGCACAATATTAGAAGAGGATAGAGACAAGTAGGATATCAAGTAGTACTAGGCAAGTAGATGCCCCCTTCTTGTACCATATGCTACAGAAGACACTCGAGAGAGTACCGGGTTAGGGAGGTGATATGTTATCAGTGCCATCAATCTGGGCATATGGCAAGAGACTATCGTGCACTACCAGTTGTTGCGCCTATTCCTAGACCATTCAAAGGAGGTCGTCAGGCACCTCAAGGCGGACAACAGAGGAATATCGTCCCAGCACGGGTTTTTGCACTGACACCGGAGGATGCTAAGGCAGCAGGAGATGTTGTGACAAGTACAATTTCAATTCTTTCATTTAAAACTACTGCTTTGTTTGATTTAAGGGCGACTTATTATTTTATTACCCTAGAGTTTGTTAAATTTTATAGGCTAGAAACACAACAGTTGGGTGTCATTTTGTCAGTTACTATGCCGACAAGGGCTGTGGGAGTATGTGAGAAGGTACTCGAGAACTGTCCAATATGCATTCAGGGGAGGTCTTTATTAGCTAATCTGGTGGTCTTGGATATGCATGGGTTTGAGGTGATACTGGGGATGGACTGACTAGCTACCCACTATACTAGTATTGACTACAATAAAGAGAGGTAGTGTTTAGACCTCAAAGAGGACAAGGGTACAGATTCGTGGGGTCTTGTGTGCGCACCCCACCACAGTTGTTATCCCCCATTCAGGTGAGGCGGTTGTTGTTAGAGGGTTGTTAGGGATATGTGGCCTGTGTGAAGGAGATATCATAAAGGGAGTTGAGGTTAGAGGATATCCCGATTGTGAGGGATTTTCCAGATACTTTACCTGAGAATTTTCCGGGACTACCTCCTGATCATGAGGTAGAGTTTACTATTGATCTAGTTTTGGGAACAACTTCAATTTTGAAAGCGCCGTGCAGAATGGCACCGACGTAATTAAAAGTGTAACGACTTGAAATTTTCATCCATTTTTTTTCTATATTAATATAATTCCTAATACCTTGCATGAGCATAGTTATCATCATCATGGCCCGGAGTAGGATCGTGGTATCCTGTACATTGCATATAACACCTAAGCAGTAGAAGTACATACATATCCAACATATTCCAAAATACAGTACCAGAGTACTATATACCTAGTCGTAACCATACACATATATACATAAAACTTCCCAAAAGTCACATAAATACTATGGGCTCCACAAACCAGCCCAAAACTCACCCTAAAAACTACGCTGACTCAACACCACCTCTACCTCTAAGTCGGCCCTGCTCGCCTCTCTGGATTATCTGAAATGTTTAATAATGTAGGGGTGAGACACCTCTCAGTAAGGAGAAACATGTTATTACCAATGTGTGGCATATGAGTTATTTGACAACATATTATTTAATTAATAATGTATACGATATACATCAAGAAAAACATCTGCATAATAACACGTGCTTATGTCATTTAGAATATGGAAATTTTTGAGTTATCTATTCAAAAGTACTTCTATCTATAATAAGTAATTTTTGTTTTCTCTATGTACTATACATAAACATAAATCTGTAAATTTCCCCCTGGATGGCTATATGTCATGACTTATCCCCTCATGACTGGGTTGTGCGGCCCGTAGGTGGGGCTAAACATTGGTTGGCCTTCCAATGCTAGCCTAACTGTATGCATATCTAGATGCCTATAGTAAAAAGGTCTGCTCCACCTAGTACGGACGCCAGGGAGCTCACAACTCTACTAGAGGGCATAATCGACTGTACCATACTCTATTTGAGACATATGGTTGCACTTTCTATACTGTATCGCAACGGTACCGTACTCTGTAAACTGTTGTATTCCATCGTGGTCTGATACTGTATAATAATATTTCTATATAAATCTAACTGTTTTACCATGATTCTGTATTTCTGTAATAACCATGATTCTGTATTAACTGTATAGTCATGACGCTGTAATAACTGTATATATTCTGTAACTATAATTTTGTATTTTTGTATGTCATGGCTTTATACTCTATATAATTTGTATTTCTATATGTCATGGTTCCATAAAATTCTATATAATCATGGTTCTATATATTTCTGTATAATCATGGTAATAAAAACACTATATAATCAACTCTATAAGACACTGTACAATCATGTTTTGAAATATACTATGTAATCATAATTCTGTAACCTATTTTATAAGCATGATTCTATAAAATACTGTATATCATATAAACTATATTTCTATATAATTTTGTATAGACATAGCTCTGTATATGAAACTGTATAAGTTATGTTTCATAACTCTATAGGTTATATAATCATGTTTCTATAAAATTGTATAACATATTCTATAATATTCCAGTATTTCTCATGCCACACAATTCAATAAAACTCTATAAATATATTCTGTAAAACTGTATAACTTTTATGCTCTAATCAAATACTATATTATACTTGTAAAATGTCTAATAACGCTGGCATAACATGTATTCCCCTTACCTGACTATCTAACTCTAGATACTATTTTATAATCCCACGCATGTGGCGTTCATAATTTTCAAAATCCTAAAATAACACTCATATAATCCCCAATCACACAACTGAATATACCATAATAATTATCACATTCATATTTTCCCCAACTCCACATATCTAGCATTTCTGAAGTATAATTTACTTGAGCTCTTGGAAAGATACTCGCTGGGGTCCTCAACCCATATATGCAAGGTCCCAAAAACACCCTATGTAACGCCCCAACCCTTACTACGGCCCTAGAGTGCTACTATACTTACACATCCTGTACAAATCTAATAAACGTACATAACTTCCTGCCCTAAATAGGGACATACAAGTATTCTATAATGATCCGTACTCACATATATTGCAAAAAACATAAATCATTCATATGGATTCTAATAGACATACCAGAGTATCTAAATGTCCCTTACATACATTCAACCGTACGTAAAACATAAAGTGTATTACATTCCCAAAAACTAACCAAGCTAACAACCCAATACTTATACAAAAACTTACACTAACTAACAACAATACTTAGCTCCAAAGGCCCCACTATCAACTAAAATTGACGCCCTGCGGGACCTGAAACAAAGGTTATACATTCGGGGTGAGACACTTCTCAGTAAGGTGGAAGATATTACATTAGTGTGTGATTGTATAGTTATAATCTTATTTGAAAACAGTTACATAGATTGCACATTCTTAATACTATAATACATATATATAGTATATGTATAAATCCTAATAATGTATAATCCAACATCATTACAAGTGAGAGTTCCCAAGGTTAGGGTAGGGTATAGGCTCATACACTGTATGATCCCTCCGCTCGGTACTCAAACCTGTGACTCTGCTCAGTAAAGCTTTTAAATCATGTATATGCATATTTAGAATACCTTCCATCTCGAAACTATCATAACTATGCTAATAACTCCCCGTGGCAAGGGTTGTGTGATAAGAAAGAACTAATCGAGCCCGTTCGTGTAGGCATCGTCAAGCATCATAACATACTGCAATCCAACTTGGCCATCACCACCATGATCCCTTTTGACCAGTGGCCCTTCTTACCAAGCCTACTACTAGGTACTCACACTGAACAATAACTACGTGTGGTTGCACTGTACCTCTGTTTTGGCAATGGTACCGAGCCAACATAATATACTATTGAGACAAGCTGCGGTCCCAATATGATATATAAAATTTACATTAAAATATAATAACCTGTGCAATTCCAATATTTTCACAATCTCATTCATGCATACTTTCATTCATACTGTGGTAAAAATCAACTCGTAACCTCTCGGTTTTACCCTTTTCTCATATTTGGTACGGTATCTAACTAGCACCTGTTTTTTCAATTTCAAATAACCACTTGGAACCTTAGTCCCCATAGTTCATATATATGCATCTCAAATCAATATAGAATCAATTCATATCATACGTCACACTTATTTGCTCAAATATACATTTCATATAAACTGGTTCGTAAAATATCATTTCTGTTGCTATTAATAGTTTCAAGCATCTCCTAATTATTTTTTAGTGCAAATAAAGTAGTTTAAGAAATTTGGAGATCATATGCCAAAAACCTCATTTTTGCCAAAATCGTAAAATCGTGAAAAAATCGTAAGATTCGACATTTATACCTGGTAAAACTTTGCAAATAAGCAGTTAATAAGTACATATAAACATAAGCTACAAATCATGTGGTTTCGTTTTTCTAAAAATATACTAACGTAAACAAATCCCCTTACCTTTATCCCGAAACTGAAACACGAGCTTATTGATCCAAAACTATGACACGAAATCCTTAAAACCTAAAAATCGTAGAACAATACTTCAATATTATTCAATCTACTATAGATCTAGCAAAATGAAAACGAATTCAGATAGACACGTGTTTATTGCATATTTGTCCAGTCACTAAAGTAAGATCAGGGTTGGCTTGAGTCAGTATACCAAGACTTAGACTTGCCATAATTGCAATCCATGTTCTTCATTGAGGATATTTTCCAACTATGTTTTGATATTCAATGTGTGCCACCATAGGTTAAAATTTGAGCCTTAAACTGTTTAAAGCTCTAGAAACCAATTTGGTAGGAAAATGATACCTTACCTTGATTAAAAGTGTAAGCCTGTCCATTAGTTTGACATTGAAAAGAAATTGGATGATTAGAATTCTAGGGAATGTTTGGGAGTTCATATAATTTTTACTCAAATGAATTACAAAGTTATGATGAGAGTTTTGATGTACTTTTATACATTTGATCTAACAGACAAATGATTATGTATCTTGGTATGAGATGTCCCAGTAGGTACGATCCTTGATGAGTATGAGTCATTATTGCAAGTTCTCTGGTTAAAGATGAGGCTAACCATTGGTGGTCATTTATTGATCATACACCTAGTTGCTTGTTTTTAAAAGAAAATAGTATTCAGAAATCCAAATGGAGTGAGGGTTTTCTTTCTAACTAATAAGCTTTCATACTTGACGTCTTGAGTACTTAGGGAAGGATAGAATTTGGGTACATGTTTGGGGTTTGTAGTAGTAATGAAAGAACTATACAAGTTAACGAATCCCAAACTTCTTTACCCATAGGTGATGAATTTTTAGATATTCTTTCCAGATGATTTATCGGGGCTACCTTCAAGAGGAGATTGAATTTAATATTGATTTGGTGCTAGGAGCGGAGCCTATTGCTTCCTATAGAATGACATCAACTAAACTAAGGCAACTTAAGGTGCAACTAGAAGATTTCCTTAACAAGGAATCTGTTCGACCAAGTATATCATTATAGGTTACACCTGTGTTATTCACTAAGAGACATAATGGGGCCTTAAGGTTATGCACTAATCATTGGAAGTTGAATCACGTTACAGTAGGAATTGATATCGACATCCAGGCATTGGGGGATTATTGGAATAATTGATAAACCCCAAAATTTTTGAAGATTGATTTGCAATTAAATTATCACTAATTAAGAATTGAAAATTATACACCCCAAAGACAGAATTGAGTACACAGTAAGATCACTAAAAGATTCTGGTGTTACCAATTGAGGGTTATCAATGCACCTTACATTTTCATAGATATAATGAATCAAGTCATTCAACCATACTTGGATCAGTGCATTGTAATTTTTATGGATGATTTTCTTTTTTGGGTATTCAAAGACTTAGAAAGAGCACGAACAATATTTGTGATTAATTTTACAAACAATATGAGAGCATCAGTTACATGCTAAATAGGAAATGTGAGTTTTGGATAATTAATACGAAAATTTTTGGGTCATATCATAATCAAAGGATAGTTATCTATTGATTCTTCTAAGGTTATGTTAGTGTTAGATTTTTGAAAGACTCAAGGTAAAAATTGAAGTTGTTGAGTGTTGGAGCTGAAGTAAGGTATATTAGGACAAGATGTATATCCATCGATTTATGTTAGTTACCAATTCTAATAGGGTGGTTTACAAGATTAACTCAAAACTTGTTAGGTTAGTGATGAGTTTTACTTAGGTTTTATTCAACAAATTTCGAGGATGAAATTTTTATAAAGGGAGAATGTAACGCCCCAGAAAATGATGTGTTTGAGAATGTAAAAATAAATAAATAAATAAATAATTTAAGATTTAAAATTTAATTGAATAATAAATTAATTAATTAATTAATAAGAATTATGAATTAAGTAATAATATATATATATATATATATATATATATATATATGTTAAAAGTTATTATTATTATATATATGTAAAGGTTAAAAGTTATTATTATTATTATTATTATTATTATTATTTGAATATATATAAGTTACCTTAAGCTTCTTTGAAGCTTTAGGGTTTCAAAAGGATTGAAGGAAGCAAAACGCCCCCACTCTGCTTTCTCTCTCACTCTCTCTCTGGCTCACCTATATCTCTCTCCTACTTCCTTCAATTTCGTGACTGATATTCGTCCGATCAAAAATTAGGAAGTACCACTGGACTCCATTCTCCGCCACCGACATTTCTACTAGAGCGGATTTTTCATAAGAGCGGCGTAGGCATATCTCCTGAGGTAAGCTCAATTCTCACCTTTACCTCAATTTCTCATAAATCTTAAGCTCAATTGACGATCAGACATCACCACGAGAATTTAGGGATGATTCTCTACAAGTCTAGTGGAGCAAATTTCTCATGGGGTCGTCGTAGGCATAACCCCAAAATTAGGCTAAGGGGGTTATTAAGGGACTAATTATTATTTAATTATTGTAGATTTGGAAATGTTATTATTAAGGGTCATTGAATTCAGGGCTCAGGTAAGCGCTGCGAGTGTAATTTTGAGACCTTGCGGGCATAGTTAAGGAAAATCAAGGTAATTTGATTATTTTGGACTTTAACAATTTATTTAGTTTATTGGGAGCCTAGGAAATGTTTTATGAAAATTATGTTGGAATTCTATTGAATGTTCTGGGGAAATGGAAATTGTAAATTTCGTGTTGGAAATGTCACGGGCTCAGGATTGAACTGTGTGGGCATCTTAGTAAGCCAGGTAAGGGAATAAATTAAGTCAGTATTTTTCATGGAAATATTTACTATTTTACAGCATTGTATTCCAAGAAATTATGTGTAGCATAGAATTTTGTTTGAGAAATTTACTGCTATTAACAGGAGATTTTTTTAATACATTTAATCAAGAAAAATGATTTCAGTGCAGATTTATGAGTAGAACATGATTTACTTTTGTGTGGCAAGGGTATAGAATTTTACGATATTATGTAATGGGAAAATACTATGTTTTCAGAATAAGCATGCTATCACTATTTCAGGAAATTGTTAAAAACAGCACAGAAATATGTTTAAAGTATATTATAATGTAACAGCGCAAGGGCTGTAATTTATATAATACGGCGTAAGAGCCGTAATTTATATGAAATGACGCAAGGGCCATAATTTATATGATATGATATGTCGGCGCAAGGGCCGTGATGTATGATATGCTATTTTCATGAAATTATTATTATGTAAGATATTATGATGAAACAGTTATGTTCAGCATATGAAACATAGTATATGATATCAGAACTCGGATGACTTAGTTTAGTTTAATTTTTAGGAGCGTGGTACCGTAACTATATATATTCTGATTATGATAGTGCAACTACACGATCAGAGTGTGGTAAGGTGGCAGTCGATATGGCTTCAGTGTAGTTTGGAGATGTTCCCCTGACAATCCGAACCAGGTGGGGTAGACCCATCGTGCTTATAGATTAGAGTTTTTGATCTAGCATGGTTGGACAACCATTGCTAGGTCCCGCTTTCGGGCCGCACAACCTAATTATGTGGGAGTAATACATAATACCAACAAGCTATCCATCATGAGATTTATTTCACGTATTATACAGTTGTATAAGATGATTTACACGTATAGAGATATAACATGACATGTATATTACTTTTAAATATGTTTATTTAGTAAATTATTAGACAGTTGTTTTTTCAAATACGATTTATATACAATATATGGTTATGACACATGAAAATACCCATGTTGCCATACACTGATATTAGGTTATTTCCCTTACTAAGAGGTGTCTCACCCCAACTTTAAAACATTTCAAGGAATCTATGTAGAGGAGCGGATATAGTTCTGCAGCTTTAGTGGTTGTCCAATCTACCATGCCAGAAGGGTAAGTTGCTATGCTAGGGTCAGATGGGTTTTTGGGTAGTAACCCTATGGGACTTTATGATCATTTTGGGATGTGTGTATATTTATATGACGAGTTTGTAAAACTCTGGTGTTGTATTTGGACGGCTGATTTGTTATGTATATGATGTATGTTTTTCGCTGCTAAGGTGTCAGTGATATATGATAGGTTTATTTCCCAATCAACACCCATGGGTCTGAGTAGATTATGTTTATGGTCATCATGATTATTGCCATGCTATTATGTGAAAAAAAAGATATGATAAATTAGGCAAGTCATTACAGCTTTAATCTTTGTATCATTATTAGGGTTAGACTTATTCATTAGTTCCAATTGTATTATATATATAAAGCATAAAGGCAAAGATATCTTTTTGGTCTCTTGTGCAGCAACTCTCTCTTTTTTTACATTGGATCATGAATGCTCTCAGAGAAGAATTCAATTTGATTGGTAATTTTTTTTTTATTATATTAACTGAATAGATCAAGTGCCCTCCCCTAAAGAAAGGATTAGTCTCTAACCCTTATTTATAATATTCTCATCATTTCTCATAATTTGTGCTTGAAACTTATAGCATAAATTTTCGAACTTCAAAATTTTAAACACTTAGAGAATGTCCTTTTAAGTCCTCATTTAGAACATCTAAAAAAAATAAGTACTTTTTAGAAATGTACATTTTTTAGGTACTTATGTTAACAAATAGCGTTTGGTTTGCACTTAAATAAATAATTATTTCACAAATTATATTTCCAAATTACTTTTTTAAAAGCAAATATTTTTTTAAAAATATTTTTTAAAAGAAGTTACTTATTTGAAATTTGTTTATAATAAATAATATAGACTATGTCTAAAAAAATAATTATTTAGATAAATATTCTTTTTAAAATATTGATTTCAAATCATCCGCCAAAAAATATTTTTGTTTAATAGATGACCGTACAAAAATTTTATGATTTTTTTACATGTTATTTACAACAATTTAGGGGTTGTTTGGTATCACTGTCAACAATTATAAAAATAGAAACTAGAAATCAAAATAAAAATTTAGGAATAAAAACAAAAAAATAGAAACTAGTAATTATTATTTATAAAATTAAAATTAATTAAAATTTTACTTAAAAAGTACTATTTTTTGTCTTTAAATCAAATAATATTATAAAAATAAAATTTAAATAATAAAATTGTAAAATAATACACAGTAAAAATACAATAATAAAACCAAAACTTATTATAACTATTTTATTTAAGTTTTATACTTTTAAAATTTAATTTAAAGTAAAAAAATTATTAGATATGAAAATTAAAAAATAATAAAAATATTTTATAATTAAATTTATTATTATTTCTTTAAATTTATGTATATTTTTATTTTAATTATATTTAAATTTATATGATCGACTTATTTTTATTTTAGTTTAAAAGTGTATAAATTGAATAATTTAATTTTAAAATAATAATTTCTAAGTCTTAAATTTTTGGTTACATAAAAACTATAAAATTATTTTTTGAGTTTATTATAAATAACTAAAAATTAGTAATAAAAAAAATTATTCAGTAAGGATTCATATCATAGTGATTTGACAAATTTTATACTGACTGTCAGCTACCTAACGCAACCCTCTTTCTTTACCCGGGCTTGAGACCGGCTATGTGTGAAAAAATTAGGACATTAAGTGCATCACAAGTGGAGTTCAAAAAATTAACACTTGTAGATTTCAATACCTTAAATCTATTATGCAAGTTGAAAGAAAAATTGAATATGAAGTAATGCATAAAGTCAGGTTGGGTAAAATGGAGAAGTGTTTCAAATGTGCTATGTGATTGTAGAATACCCTTAAAATTGAAAGAAAAGTTTTATAGGATAGTTATAAAATCAGTTATGTTATATGGATCGGAATGTTGGGCGACGAAAAAATATAATATCCAAAAAATAAAAGTTGTTGAAATGAGAATACTTAAATGGATGAGTGGTATAACATTGAAAAATAAATTAAGGAATGAACATATTCGTATTAAATTAGGTATATCTTCTATAGAAGATAATATAAGAAAAAAACGATTCAGATTATATGGACACTTGTAACATAGACCACATAATGCACCTGTGAGGAAGAGTGATTTAGTTACTGTGGGGGGTAATAGAAGAGGTAGAGGTAAACTTAAAATAACTTGAGAAGAGATAATGAGTAAGAATTTAATATTCATGAATTTATCAAAATAAATTATTCATTCGTATAGTCAGCCTTAGTATAACTAAAACTTAATTTTGTTGTTGCGAAAATTAAAAAAGTTAATAATATAAACAAAAACATTTTTATAATATACTATTTTACTATACAAAAACGGAAATTGAAAAGAGAAAAACGGAACCACAGTAACCAAACACGTCTTAAGGTACTTCGGATCGTTACAGTACACCACAGAAGCACGATGCACATGGTTGTCAATGGTGCCTGCGTAGGGCTCGCATCCCGTCGGTCTTGACCTACATGAGGCGTCGAAGTTACGGTCCTGGCGTTCGTCGCCGTCGGAATTGGGCTTTATTGAATAATCGTCTGTGAGCTTGTTCATTTTGATTCTCGTCGCGATCGGAATGGGTTCGGTTGGGGCGGCGTTGGTAGGACAGTAGTCGCCGAAACCTTCATGTCCGAGCCCATCGTCTAGCGGTATGTCAGTGTCAGGGTGCTGTGTTTTCCTCGATGATGCGTTCGAGTTACAGTATTGCTTTTCGTCGCTGTCGGGATTGGCCTTTTTGAAATCATTTGTGAGCTCGTTCATTTTGGAACTCGTCTGCCCTCGAACAACACCAAAGGGTTTCTTCTTGGCTTCTCATTATGTCAAAAAAATGTCCTTGTAGTTGTATGGGTAAACAATTATTTATGCTCTTTTTTTCTTCCTCGAGAATCCTTGTTGGTTCTTCCATTGAAGTAATAGTTCGAAAAATCATCGTCTGCTTCGTTAATTATCATCCTACCAGCTGGGCTGGCTTTCTTTGTGAAATTCAAGCCAAGAAAAAATCATATTTTTAGTAGGATTCTTTCTTTCCTTCACAGGCACCCAGGAATTCTTTTCATTCTGAGCAGAAGATACGCTCGGATTTTGAAGAATTGGGTTCTAATTAATTCTCCTGATGATGAACGACTTAGTGACAAACGGCCACTAATAGTCACTGTTCTATATGCCATCCAATTGTGCTCCCGTTTGATGTCAGCAGCACTCACTGCAATGGTACTGACACCCATCAGTAAGCATTCTTTCAATTCCTCCTTTTCTCACCAGAGAAGTGATAGTACTTTTCGGTTGGCAACATATCTATTCCTCATTTAATTGTACAAATTAGATATAAAGCCTACCCAAGCTAAGAAGTCTAATCCTTAGATTGCTACTCTTGTTAATGGATGATGAAGGGGGGCAGAGACAAGATTATATGCCTGAAAAGTCTTTCAGTCCAAATTAATCAAAGTTAAAAAAAAAGATCCAATCAAGCTTCAATCGGAAAACTCATTAGTCTCGTTCCCATGAGTTATTTTTATTTTTAGTGTAAGAAGCAAGCTAATGAAGGTGATACCTGTATGTAATTTTTATTTAATATATTAGTATTATCGAATACATGCCATTATAACACTTCTAGCCCATAGATAATGAAGGAAAAAACACAATAATAGGTAAGGGGACATCCCAATGGTCGGAGCTTGGAAATTTGATATTAGCATTCTCCAATTCCTCATCTCAGGATGGGGGATGGAAATGGAGTACCCCTTTTGTGCAGCTCTGGTGACCAAAGAATGAAAACACGTTGATAGTCTCGCTATAGCCAACCCAAATTTTTATTTTAGTAATGAAACTACTGTTCATGTCCTTACAATATAGTATATTTACACCTCCTTACTGCCTCCATGTTGCATTGTCAGTATCAGTAATAGTTGAAGGCTTAGAATGTGGTTTAATCTAGTTCATTTTGCTGCTTGTCGTGATGGGACTGGGCCTGGCGGGATGGCATTGGCATTGCTGGCCATAGACCAATGCAGTGTCTAAAACTTTTCTGCCTTCAAAGAACACCAAAGGCCTTCTTGCCTTCTTAAATGTCAAAAACTTGTGCTTATGGGGAGGGGGAGATATGCTTTCTTTTCTTTGACAAGAATCCTAGTTGTTTCCCCTCCATAGAAGTAGCAATTCAAAGAACCATATTCTGCTTTATCCATGAAGCATAAACTCTGGTAACTGCCCTTGGAGTTCCTGGCTCTGATTTGCAAATAGGGAGTTGTCTTCATTTAACTACAATTTGCTCTCTCTGCAAGTTGCAGAATACGCTTACCACACATTTGGGAGCCTCGACTTGGAACTTTAGATTTGTATTTACTTGGATTTGGACAAAATGCAGTACAAAACTGTGTTGAGTTCCGTCCAAATTTACACAAATCCATGTCCAAGGCCCGAAATCCATGACCCTAAACGCAACATCAAATCACCATAAAGCAATATACACAAATGGAGAACAACTTTACCCACTTTAGAAATAAGAAGCATATTTCACCCTGTTTTCCAAGGCAAGAGAATCTAAGAGCTAGTGTCGAACCAAGTAATACACAGACATTAAATGAAAATAGTTGTTTTTGAAAAATGCTTAGAAGGAATGCTTCCTCTTGTAGGATTTGAAACCCATTAATTGTAGGATGTCATGTTACCACTTCGATACCCATATAAGTGGGAGGTATGAGTTGGTGTGGGTCCCATATATGTGGGTCTCGCAACATTTTAGTAGACTCAAATATTAATATTACATCCTGTGATTGGTGGGTTTCAAATCTTACATGGTGAAACCATTCCTTGTAATTATTTCTCGCTATTTCTCCACTCTCTATGTTACATTAGTATTATGCACCCATTAAAGTTGTAGTTCTTCTTTCAGTCAAAATTAATCAAAGAAAAAAAGCTGAACTCATCCAATTAAGCTGACTCATTAGCCTCATTCCCATGAACAATTTTTGATGTAAGAAGCAAGCTAATGAAGGTTACACCTACAAGTAATTTTTATTTAATGATACATGCCATTATAACTTCATCCAGATAATGAAGGAGAAAACATAACGATAGATTCCTGAAAGAATATCCTGATGATTAGAATCAAAACTTCCATATTAGACATCTCAAATTTTAATCTTTTGATGGGGATGAAAATCAGAATATCATTTTCATGTTAGATTTTGCTAAGGAGATGTCTTTCTCTCTTGGTTGTACATTCTTACTCTATTAATAAAATTCTTCTTTTGCTATAAAAAGAAGAATATCCTTTTTATGCAGTTCCAGTGACCAAAAAAAGGGAACACATGAAGGCTTGTGTCAGTAGCAGCAATAGGAGAAGGCTTAAAATGTGGTTCAATCAAGTTCATTTTCCTGCCCATCAATAGGATTGGGTCTGACCATAGTTGCATAAGGTTGTGTTTGGGAGTATGGATTTGAAGCTTCGTATTTGAATTTGTGTGGCTTAAGACAAAATTTAGTATTTTGTTCCTCAAATCTCTATAAATTCAATTCCCAAGGTCCAAATACCAAGCTCCCAAAGATGAGGTAAATCCATTTTTAATGCAATGAATAAGCGTATCTTTTATATATGTGTATATGTAAAGATACAATCCATAACTGTGTTTTGGAAAAAATAAATATTTTTATTCCTTCTGCTAACTTTTAACATGGCTAAAAAATAATTGTTTGAGATGTTCCCTATTTAACATAGACAAATAATTTTAAATGAAATAAAATAAAACACTTATTATGCGATTTCATTTAAAATTATATCCTTGAGACCACATCTATTGGAAAATGAAAGAGAATTTCGAGGGTCTTGAATTCCTTTTGAATTTACTCAATGGAGATTGTTTGATAGATTGTTTGATGAAGGGTGAAATTTTTGTCTGACAGGGAATATTTTCTTTATTTCAATATTTTCTTTGGATAAGCTCAGATAGTTTCATGTTATTATGCAATAATGCATTCTGTAATGACTTCATCGAATATGCAAGATATATCTTACTAGATCTTTTCAAAACTAGTCTCTTATAATTAGGTGGTAATTGTTGACCAAATGGATAAGCGCTTTCAAATCAATTCCCTGCGTACAAATTGACTTCCAACCTGAAATTTTTTTGATTAGTGAACATATTTAAAATTTGCATTTTTTCCCCTTTGGGAGTGAGGATTACTTTAATTCAAACTGGTCATTCTAGTATTCCATTGTATTTTTTGTTTATTTTTTAAATTCCAATGGGTGTCAGTGTCGCTAGTATGATTGAGAGAATTATGAGAGATTTTTTGTGGTCAAGGGTAGGGGGTTTTAAAGATCACTTAGTGAATTGGGAAATGGTGTGTAGGACTAAGAGAGAGGGTGGTCTGGGTCTTGGAAATTTGGTGCCTAAAAACGCAGTTCTTTTGCTAAATGGCTTTGGCGGTTCCCTGTAGAGGTTTCCTCCTTGTGACATAAAGTTATCAAAAGTAAATTTGGACTTGATGGGAAAGGGCAGGATACTAATTGAGATTCTAGATGTTCTTCAGAAAGCCTGTGGAAAGTTATCTCGCAGATTCACCCCCTCTTTATTCCCCACACCAAATTTGTAATGGGTAAGGGATGCAACATTCGTTTTTGGAAAATATATGGTTAGGGAATGTTGTTTTGGCTACCTCTTTTCCTTGCATAGCTCGGGGCAAAATGATCTCGTTTCTTCTTTTATTGTAGATTTGGGTGGTCCTCTACCTTCCTAGGATTTTCGTTTTAGGAGAGCCTTGAATGATAGGGAAACTGTTGAATTATCTTCTTTGATGGTTATGTTGAACAATTATAGGATGTCTTTCGAGGATGATAGTTGACCTTGGTTGTTGGATTCTCGGGGTGTCTTTTCGTGTAAATCTTTTCTGATTTCTTGGTTGGTACCAATCATTCCTTTCCTCTCTACAAAGTAATTTGGAAGGTCAAAATCCCCCATAAAATCAAAGCATTTCTTTGGTTGGTTGTGCTTAATAGAATAAATACTAATGACTTACTGCAGATGAAGGGACCTTTAAAGGCTCTATCCTTTGATATATTTATGCTTTGTTTTGATTGTTCAGAATTTGTTTCTCATCTTTTATTGCATTGCGATTTTGCATGGAAGGTTTGGAACAAGTTAATTATTTTGGAGGGAGCTGAGTTTGTCCAAGATCAGTGAAGGAGTTCTTGGCAATATCTTTTGTGGGGTTTGGAAGGAAGAAGGAAGGTATTGCTTTATGGAGTTGTGCTTTATTTGCAGTTTATGAGGCTTGTGGAAGAAGCGTAATTTACCTATTTTTTCGTGGAAGAAGATTCCAATTGGATGGTGTGGGAGACTGGCTTCTTTGTGGTGTGTGGGTAATGAAAATTTTAAGGGGATGTGTTTGACAGATGTTCAAAGGGATTGGAAGTCCCTTCTAAGGGCGTGCTGATTTGAGCTTGCTGTATTTTTTGTGTTTTTATTTTTTTATTTTTTTTTCTGGGGATTCCCAGATTTCGTTGAGGAGGTGTCTTCTATTATCTTGATTGTACATTCTTTCTTTATCTAATGAATATTTTTTCCATTAAAAAAAAAAAAAAAAAACCCTACACAAAAAAACAAAATTATAGCGCATGAGAAGTTAAGAATATAACATAACTACAAATACATCTTCCATTATGAAAATCTTCCGTGGCTAATGAAACAGTCATAAAACATGCAAAGTATTTTAAAAATATCCACCTAAAGCAGCACTCCAAAATGTCAGAAGCACATGGCAGTAAATGCATCAAAACAAAGAAAAAAAATCTCATGTTACTGTGAAATCACACCCTAAGGTTATTTGTGCGCACATACACAGCAAATATGAAAAATAGAGAAAATCAAAAAAGAGAAGAAGAAAAATGAATATTATGTGGTTTGGTAATAGCATAAAACTCTGGCTCAGTGTCATGGACTCATGGAAGTGGGAACATGAGCTTACTGTTCAAAGAAAAGTTGGGATAGCATCACTCTGCTTTTGCAGAGTGGAATACAATACTGGAATGACAATTTTATTTTAGCTATAAAATTGCACTTCAAAGAAGAATACCCTCAAATTTCTCCACTGGAAAATGGTTGGATAAAATATTAAAAATTTCTCCACTGAAAATGGCTTGCTTCTGTTCTTATTTTCTCCTTCAAAACCAGATTTTTCGAAATGCCTCCTAGTTGATAGTCGTTTCTGTATAAGCTTCTGATCAACTCAATGTCTGAACTTTTTCTGTCTCAAAAGATCACTAAAGGCTTTCTTCTTGCCTTAGAATGTCAATAGCATGTTCTTCAACAATTATCCTTGTGGTTCTTTTGATTCAGTGAAGTAAGAGTTCAAAGAATCAAATTCCCTTGGTTTGGGTCAAGGATTTATGAGGGGGAAAGGAAAGAAAGGAAAATAAAGTGATTTCCTTAAATTTTTCTTCTTATTAGAAATGATCAAAAATGAAATTTTGTTTTCATATGACTAAAAGTTAGGATAAAACAAAATATTAATGATGTATGAAATCAAAATTTTGTTTATGAATTTGGTATATTTTCATTTTATTTTTCATACCTTGATAACTAAGTATGAAAATGAGGATTTTTTGATATTTTCCTTTCCTTTCTCTTTTCTTTTCTTTTTTTTTTTTTGATCTGTAAATGTAAATTTATATTGATCAAAAAGATATGTACAGAATACACTGGGCATACCCATGAAGGGGAGGCCAAGACTCCCAAGCAAGAAACAACAAAGTTTCAATCAAAGGTTACATCAAACCAATCAAAAGACCAACAGAAAGGAAATTCAAAATACAACCAAACCTGGGCATACCCAGGGGCCACCCAGCCAATCAAGAGGACAGGACAACTGAAAGAAACAATAAGACCATAGGACAAGTTGCCAAAATCAGCCAACCTGATAATTGCTTCAGTCAGGGTGACTTTACCTTCAAACTTTCTTCTGTTTCTGAAGTGCCATAATCAGTACACAATCGTGGCCAAGCAAGCTTTTTTTAGCAAGAGTCTGAATTCCAGTCCCTCCATAGCCTCCTTACGCAACCATTTAAGGGCTGCTTTTAAGGTTGTCATGGCTCTAGACCAACTAAGCCAACCCATTAAATAGTTTGAAACCTCAGCAGAGATTCTGCATTTAAAGAAAATATGATCCACTGTTTCGAGATCAGAATTACAGAAAACCCACGGAACATCCCTTCTTTCATCCAAAAGCTTATCATTTGTAAACAGCTTGTCTTTAGCACCCAACCATAGAATGAATGAATGTTTTGGGATACATCCACTCTTCCACACCAAAGAATGCCAAGGAACTTTAATACCCTTCACTCTCTAGAAATGGTAAGCATATGAACAAATCATTTGGTCCCCCAGAGTCCACTGTCTAAGCCGAGTTTCAGCATTCACCCTGTTCCTGCACTGCTGAAGCAACAGATTTTTAATTTTCACTATTTTCTTAAACAAGTCTTCATGTTTAGTTGAAGCCTCCCAAACACTGCCTCCCCTTAGGTAGACTTGGTTAACCCATTTAGACGATAAGGAGTCCTTCAAATGAATATTCCACAAGGTTTTTGATAGAAGTGCCCTGTTCCAGATTTTCAAATCAAAAACTCCCAAACCTCCTTCATTCTTAGGGAGGCATACCCCCCTCCAGGCAACAAGGGGTTTCTTTCTGCCTCCCCACGAGATGACTCTACACATTTTAACCACATGATTCAAAACAGCAAATGGAATGGGGAAAATGGAAAGCCAAAAACCTTCAACACCCTGCACCACTGCATTAATCAATTCCAGCTTCCCTGCATAGGAAAGAGTTTGTCCAGGCCATTATCCAATGAGATTATAAATTTTAATAATAAAAGGTGAGAAATGAGTAGAATTCAACTTAGTGGATGCCAAGGGAATTCCCAAATACTGAAAAGGAAAAGAACCTTCTGAGAATCCTGTAAGGTTTTTAATACTTTCCAGCTCATACCCATTGATGCCTGCAGAGTACATGTTGGACTTAGTGGGATTAGCTTTCTGTCCAGAACATTTAGAAAACTTCTCCAAGCAGTCCATTATCTTCTTAACTGAAGAGAAGTCACCCCTAGAAAAAAATATAAGGTCATCTGCAAAAGCTAAATGAATAATTTTCAGTTCCTTACATCTAGGATGAAAATTAAAGTCTGAATCTTCCACCGAGGCTTTCAGCATTCTTGACAAGTACTCTAAGCAAATAACAAAAAGGATAGGAGAAAGTGGATCCCCTTGTCCCAACCCCTGCTTCCCTTTAAAGTAGCCATGTAGACCACCATTCAATGAAAGAGAAAACGAAGTTGTGGTCACACACTCCATGATCCACCCCACCATTCTTTTTGAAAAATTCAGATGCTCAAGACAAGGAGTCGTAGGATTTTTTAAAGTCAACCTGAAGCATACATCTTGGAGAAATCCTCTTTCTAGCATATTTTCTAACCAGCTCCTGTGCCAAATAAATGTTTTCAATCATGTTCCGTTGTCTCACAAAGCAGATTGAGCTGAATTCACTAATCTCTCCAGCTCTGGATTGATCCTGTTAGCAATGACCTTTGAAATGACTTTGTAGATCACATTGCAATGTGAAATAGGCCTGAAGTCATGGACAGTGTTCGCATGATGGGATTTGGCAATGACCACAATTGCAGCATGATTCAGTTGTTTCAGCAACTTGCCTTTGGAAAAAAACTCTTTCACTGCAGCCAAGAAATCCTTCCCAATTGTACCCCAAGCCTTTTTGAAAAAACAGGTTGCTAACCCATCAGGCCCAGGAGACCTTTCATCACCAATGCTAAAAAGGGCATCCTTAATTTCCTCATTCAAAACCTGCCTAACCATCAGAGAAGCCTGCTCATCACTCAAGATAGGACCACAAGCAATAACATTATGATCAACAGCAGTACATTCAACTTCAGTACCTGGCAGGCCCTTGTAAAATCCCTGAAATTCCTCAGCAACCTGATTAAGAGAACTTGTAAACTCCTCATTATCTCTCCTCAAAAGCTTTGCAATGTGATTTCTGGCTGCATGTCTCTTCATCAAAGCAAAGAAGAATTTGGTGTTTCTGTCACTGTTACTCAAGTATCTGTTTTTTGCTTCTTGTGCCAGGAAGCTCCTATTGGCTTGCTCCAGTTTACCAGCTATCTCCTTTTTGACCCCAGCCTCCCTTCGTAACTCAACATTCCCAGGGTCATTATGGAGGCACTGCTGTGCATTTCTGAGTTCCTCATTGGCATTTTCTGCCCTAGCTGAAATATGAGAGAAATGAGTGGCATTGAAGCCTTTCAATGGTTCTTTAAGGGCCTTTAATTTTTTAACAACCCTGAATAATTTGTACCCCTGTACTTCGCACTTCCAGGTGTTCCTCACCACCTCATTGAAGCTTCTGTGTTGCACCCAGATCAAAGGAATATAATGAAATTGAATTTATCACTTGATTTTGTCATATTTTTCATTTGAAATTTTATTTCATTTCATTTCTATCTAATTGCAATTTACAAACCAAACATGACTTGCATGGAGATCGACTGGTCAGCTTACAGATTAAAAAGTGTTATCAAGTCATAAACAAACATCAATACAAATTTTGTTATTAAAATCTATCAAATTCAATAGAAAAAGAATGACTATTCCCAATTTACAAACTAAACTTCAAACGAGTTGCTTTTTTTCAAATTATTGTGTAACCTGCGTGTTTTCTATTCCATTTTCATTCATTCCATTCTCTTGTTTTTTGGTTGTAAATTTAAAATTATTATTTTAGAATGCAAATCTTGTTCGAAGGATAAAAATGAAATGATCTTTTTCTTATAAAAATATTTTTTAAAAAGTTCGTATTCTTTTGTATCTTTATTATTTTAATCATATATACATTTTTATTTGATTCCATGACAAAAATAACATAATTTAAATCAGGTTTTAAATATTTATTTCCAGTTTTTTTTTTTTTTTTTTTCTGATAGATGGCACATGCCTTTTTAATTCATTTAGTTTAATTTTAAAGTTGTGATCAAATTTCAAAATTTTTACCACATACCTATAAGTTATTGTTATTTATTTATTTTAATTTATTAGATGCCAATATTGAACTTAAGCGATACAACGAAAAGTAGGATTGAGTACTATTTGGCTAAAACCAACTTAAGTGACCAAACCGATCAAACACAATTGAATCAGTTTGGTAAAATTTTCAATTCAATTGATTTAGTATGAATTTTGTGGGTTTTTAGTTATTTAGTTTTTGGTTCGGTATATGACTTATTGTATTTGATAACTTGATCAATATGCATATGCATAACATCTAAAAATTAACATTCAATATATATACATCATGTATGTATGTATGTGTTAATGTTAATTTATATATGTATTATGATATAATATAATAGAATATAAAGTTTTCTTAATTAACTAAAATTTAGGAACATCCAAATGCTCAATAACCATTTTTACATTTCTCAAACTTCAATTTGCACTATTATATTTACCTTGTGTTTAGGAGTTTGGATTTCAAGTGTGAGACTTAGATATGTGTGTATCTGGACAAATCACAATACATAATTGTATTAAGTTTCATTTAAATTAATCTAAATTAAATATCTGAAAATTCGTACTTCCAAATACTATTTAATTAAATTCCGTGAACTAATTTAAGTGAATTATATTTTGATTGACTAATAATTCAAAATTGAGAAGAGTTCAGTTTGGTTGGTAAAAAAATTTGTAATCGAAAAAAAATTTGATTAAATTAACCGAATAGATCAAATACCCTTTCCAAAAGAAAGATTCATCTCGAACCCTTGTTTATAATCTTCTCATCATTTCTCATAATTTGCATAAACTTTTAAACTCTAAATTTTTAGCTACTTAGAGAATGTCCTTTTAAGTCTGTCTCTATTTAGAATGTCTAAAAAAATAAGTACTTTTAAGAAAAGTACATTTTATAGGTACTTATGTTAACAAATAGCATTTGATTTGCACTTGAATAAATAATGATTTCACAAATTACATTTTCAAACTACTTTTTTTAATGCAAATATTAAAAAAAATATATATTATTTAAAAGAAGATACTTATTTGAAATTTATTTATAATAAATAATATAGACTACTTCTAAAAAAAATACTTATTCAAATAAATATATTTAAAAGATACTTTTTCTGACTCAAAATCATACCCAAAAAGACATTTGTGTTTAAAAGATGACCGTGCAAAAATTTTATGATTTTGTTACATGTTATTTACAACAATTAAGGGATTGTTTGGTATCAGCGTCAACAATTATAGAAATAGAAACTAGAAATCAAAATAAAAAATCAGAAATAAAAACAAAAAATCAGAAACTAGTAACATGTTTTGTTAATATTTATAAAATTAAAATAAATTAAAATTTTAATTAAAAAGTACTCATTTTTATCTTTAAATCAAATAATGTTGTAAAAATATGATTAAAATAATAAAATTGTAAAATAATGCACATTAAAAATACAACAATAAAAATAAAAATTATTATAAAATGTAAGTTAATTATTTTGGAGGAAGCTGAGTTTGTCCACAGTGAAGGAGTTCTTGGCAATATCTTTTGTGCGGTTTGGAAGGAAGAAGGAAGGATTGCTTTATGGAGTTGTGCTTTATTTGCAGTGTATGGGGCTTGTGGAAGAAGCGTAATTTAAGTATTTTTTCATGGAAGAAGATTCCATATTGGTTGGTGTGGGAGAATGGCTTCTTTGTGGTGTGTGGGTAATGGATATTTTAAGGGGGTGTGTTTGACAGATGTTCAACGGGATTGGAAGTCTCTTCTAAGGGTGTGCTGAATTGAGCTTGCTGTATTTTTTGTGATTTCTTTTTTTGTTTTGTTTTTCTGGGAATTCCCAGATTTCGTTAAGGATATGTCTTCTCTCTTGATTGTACATTCCCTTTTTATCTAATGAATTTCTTTTTCATTCAAAAAATAAATAAAAAAACAACCCTACACAAAAAATGCAAAATGATAGCACATAAGAAGTTAAGAATATAACATAACTACAAATACATCTCTTATCAAAATCTGCCCCTGGCTAATGAAACAGTCATAAAACATGCGAAGTATTTTAAAAATATCCGCCTAAAGCAGCATTCCAAAATGTCAGAAGCACATGGCAGTAATTGCATCAAAACAAAGAAAAAAATCTCATGTTATTGTGAAATCACACCCTAAGGTTATGTGTGCATGTACACATAGAAAATACGAAAAATTGAGAAAATCAAAAGAGAGAAGAAGAAAAACGAATTTTATGGGGTTTGGAAATGTGCTACGTCGACGGAGCCTCTGCACAATTTCCACTATCATCGAACAAATACTGCCTTAGGGTTTCAACCCTTATTTATAGCCCTATATGAAAACTCCAAAATACCTTATATGATAACACAATTAAATTGCTTCCTGACTCAAATGTACTGTACTATATCACGAGGGGCAAAACCTTGCTATGCTTGGTTTAAGTAGATTGGGAAGTTTTGCGCATGGAAGGCAGACCCCTTAGCCCTCTCATTTGTAACAGACTTCGAGCGGATAACTCCTCTGAATATGAGCCATAACTCAACAATCTCCACCTTGACGAATATTCACCCCCTTGGAGCTTTTAGACCTTTTAAATCCTGTAAGGCAGAAGGACTTCTACTTCCTACGAAGTAGAAGCAAGATGCAACTGCATCAGCGAATCGACCAACATCAAATCAGACCCATGATCAAGAGGAGAGGATTAGTTGTTTTGATAACAAAAAAGAGAAGGAGGTGGGAATAGATAGGTTGGTTTCTAAAGATTCAATTAATATTATTTTCATGTTTAGAAGAAGTATGCTAGTGGAAGGGTTCTAAGAATGTAATTGGGGTTGATTCATCTGAGAATACTAATTATTGTGAGAATGATATTCAGGATTTTATTGTGGGTTTTGAAGGAGTGTCAAATGGTAAGACAACTAATTTAGATAATTGAATAGCGGAATAGATCAAAAAGTTTACGTTCGGCGTAAGGAAGTGCAAAAGGGTGTGGAATCGAGGAAATATTTTAAAGAAATTTGAGAATCATCTAGTAAAACCATGAAAAAAAAATTTCTTACTTGTATTTCCATCCCAAGGATCTTATTTGTAGCACCAAGATCCTTCATTTCAAATTTCTTACTCAATAAGGATTTTAAACCATTAACATCAAAGATATTTTTTGCAGCTATTAACATATCGTCAACATATAATAGTCGAAAGAGAAATGAACCATAAGATAGACTTCTAAAGTAAACACAACAATCATTCTCATAGTGAGTATATGCGATACTCATCATGTATAAATCAAAGCGCTTTGCCACTATCTTGGCGATTGCTTCAAGCTATACAATGATTTCCTCAATTTGCAAACATAATTTTCCTTTGAGGTTTTGTGAAACCGTCTGCCTGCTCCATGTAAATTTGCTCTTCTAAGTCACCATGAAGAAATTATGTTTTAACATCTAGTTGCTCTAACTCCAAATCAAATTGAGCTACCCTAATAAAACTCGAGTGGAGGTATGTTGGACAATTGGAGAAAATACTTGATCATAGTTTATTCCTTTCTTCTGAGAGTACCATTTTGCCACTAGTTTAACCTTGAATTGTTTACTGTCTCTTTTTGAAATATCATCTTTCTTCTTGAACACCCATTTTCATCCCACTACTTTTCTTCCCTTAGGAAGTTTTGCCAACTCTGAAGTCTGATATTTATGCAAAGGCTTCACCTCTTCCATCATTGCTTCCATCCACCTACTTCTCTTTAGGCTAGAAACTGCATCCTGGAAAGAATGTAAATCTCCATTGCCACTAACTAGAGCAAAGGAGACCATATCCTCAAAACCATATCTCTGCAGTGCACAGGTAATGCATTTGGGTCCGTTTGTAGCTACACCATGATCATCTGATTTTCACTGATATGCTGCTCAACTGAGGACACCTTTGATTATTGGTCTTGAAGTTTACCAAGCTCCACCTGCACCTTGGCTTCTTCTTGTTAACTTTACTGCCTTGTCTATCTTCTTTGTACCTTCGCATTAATGCCTTATCGAATACCACATCTTTGCTTATAAATACCTTCTTATCCTCTAGATCTTGCAACTTGAACCTTTAACGCACTTTTCATAGCCAATGAAAATGCACCTTTTGGATTAGGGTCTAGTTTGGATTGAAGCTCTCTAGTAGGTGAGCATATGCTGTACAACTGAAAATCCTCAATGTAGAGTAGTCAACTTTTTGACTTGATCAAACTTCCTCCCCACTTTACCATCCAATTTTGCAGAAGATGACTTGTTAATGGTATAAAAAGTTCTATTGATTGCATTTGTTGAGGAATTCTTGGTCAATTCTGCATGTAGTTTCATACTCTTGTCTTTCAAGTCTTGTGGAGTCCGATGAACTTTAAAATGTCTGACAATTCTGTTAGACCTACTGAAGTTTAGAAACTCATCAAATTTGTACTTTAGCTCATTATTTGACCTAAAACACTTTATTGACTTTCTTATTTGTTTTTCAACCTTTGCCTTCCACTACTTGAATTTGGAGAATACCTTTAACTTTTCCTTAATGAAGTAAACCTAAAGCTTCCTGGAGTAATCATCAATAAAGCTAGAAAAATACTAAGCTCCATTCCTAGTAGTACCCTTGCAGACCCTCAAACATCGATGTGAATATAATCCAGAATGCCTCTGCTGTTCTGGGAAGATAACTTGAATTTTACTTTGCACTTTGTTGGCCTTACAAGACTTAAAATCTTATTTTGATGATAACAAACAAGAGAAACTTAACATATTTGGTCGAGTAATGATATTTCAGGATTCAAGTATATGAATACAAGGATGATTGCTCACAAGAATCATTGACACCTTATACGCCAAAGAATGATGATCAAACAAAGCTTAAAGAACATTAAAGCATGAATTCAAAGATGATATCTATTAAAGCTTGAAGATCATGAGAGTGTGGATGTTAAAGAGAAACTTGCTAAAAGCTTAAAGCTTTAAGACAAGAGAGCCAAAGAAAGACAAGCATGAAGATTCAAGCACTTAAAAATGTCAAAGTTTTAAGAAGTCTTTATATAAGTACTTCATATTTTAAATATCTTATGGAAATATGTTTGAAGCTCTTCTAGGAACATTATGGACTTAGAGACCTTATCTTGAACCTCAGAAAATGTTTTAAATTTAATCAAAGAAAGAGAGCAAAAAGGACTTTTGAAAACAAAACTGAAATTTCTGAAAGTGGTTTGTCCAGATGACTGAGGAGAATCCTCAGACGTTTGAAGAAATTCTTCAGAAGTCTGAAGATTTGATTCAGAAGACTGAATATTTTATTTTTGAAACACAGAACAGGCAGAACACCTTCAGATGTCTGAACGGCCAGTATCGTCTGAACAGGAACATCAGAAGTTTGAATCTACGCTTTAGACATCTGACCTTGTCTCCAGTTCAATTTTTTAAAGCTTTAAGGAACTTCAGAAGACTAAACCCGAAAGTTCAGTCGTTTGAACACTGTTAACGGTCAGAAATTTTAAATGTTTTAAATTTCAAATAAAGGTTGCTTGTGCTTCAAATTTTCTAAAAACTTGGAAGATACTCCAAATAAACTTGGGCATCACGAAAACACTTTTCTAAGCTTATAAATACATGGTTTTTCAAAACAAATTTACACCAAGAAAGAAAGAATTGAAAAATCTACTGAAAGCAACTTGCTCTTGAAAAGCTCTTTCTTGCTCACTCATTGCAATACTCTTTTGTTGAGAAACTGCAGTACTGATCATCTCAAATCTAGTTCCTACTGCTGATATCCATCTAGAAAAGGAATTGGTGAATTCTATACTTGAGCTTCATCTTATTTCATTTAGATATTTAAATTCTGAAGTACATAGTGTTGAATTTGTATTAATCTGCTCTTTAAGAGAGTGTTCTTGTACATAGCTATTATCTTGTATTTTTGCAGTGTTTTTGATGATTCCAGGTTGTTGGATTGTTGACCAAGCGTGGGGTATCGCTTAGAGAGGTGATTACTCTAGCCTATTGAAAGAGTGCCCAAGCGTGGGGTATTGCTTGGAGAGGTGATTACTCTAGCCTATTGAAGGAGTGTGTAAGGTTTTGTTCCGTCTGGAAAGGAACAGGTATAATGGAATCCTTAGTTGGTTTGCCTAAGGCGAGGACGTAGGCTGGGGATAAGCCGAACCTCGTAAAAACCTTGGTCTCCTTCTCTTTTTCTTACTCTCTTTACTTTTCCAGCATACCTATATACTGAGTGGATGATTTAATTTCTTAATCATAAATACTACGTAGTTTGGAAATTAAATAAGCTGAAGATTAATTTGTTTTTGGGCTTGCGAAAACCGAAAGGGAGTATGTTAGTTGATCAATAAATTGCGGAAACCATAAGGGAGTATGTTGATTGATTCAACACTCAAGACATATTAACTAAAAATTTATTTAAAGTCTAAGCTTTTGGAAAGAGTGTTGAAGTTTAAATTGTGCATCATATTGAGAAAGCAATTTCATTATCTACAGGGCTTGAATCAAATCCATTAATACAAAGATTGAATCAAATTCATATACACAGGGCTGCAAACAAACAAATACTTTGAATTCTTATAAAAGCTGAGAATTGCCATAGAGTTGCATATTATATCTTGTGTTGGTATTTTTGGTTGTTGGTGAATTGTTTGAGCTTTGGTTTACTTATGTTAAGTATTGGTTCCTGGATTGAATAAGTAAATAAACTTTACCGTGTAATTGTTAAATCAAGAAGGGGTTAAGAATTCTTGCAAAGAATTAAAAGAAAATTTTTAAAACCCAATTCACCCCTCTTGGGACTACACCTCAACTTTCACACTTCCTACCCAAAACACAATACCAGCAAAAATCAACTTTGCGCTCCTTCAACCTTTTCAGCAATTTTCTCTTATGGAGTTTTATCATACCCTGCTCACTTATATGTCCTAGGCGCATATGCTAGAGCTTAGTGTCAACTGTGCTAGTCTCTGATGAAGCAGCTGCTGCACTACGGCACTACCTGCAATTATACTGCCTATTAGCCGATACAGATTGTTATCAACTCTTTTACCCTTCATAATAACCATAGAACCCTTTGACACCTTTAGGATTCCACTTCTGGGAGTTGCTGAAAGCCTATGCAAAGTATTTTCTAAGTAACCTAGAGAAAGCAGGTCCTTCAATTCTGGAGCATGTCTTAACATTTTGTAATATTCTAACAATGCTATCAAACATTCTAACTTTCATAGTACGAACACCAATTATAAGACATGGATTATCATCCTCAAGAACTACTGACCCACTATCACATTCCTTGTAAGTATCAAACCACTCCCTATATGGACAATAACGAAAGAAGCAACTAGAATCCATAGTCCAAGTATCTTGAAAAGAATTGTTACTTGAAGCAACTAACAAAAGCTCTTCATCGTTTGAATTATCTACCACCACACTTGCAGAGCTCGAAGGTCGGTCTTTCTTGTCTTTCTCTTTTTTCCAGAGATGACAAGCCTGCTTATAGGGCCCTTTTTGTTTGCACTTGAAGCACTCAACATTCTTGACCCTTGATTGAGACTTTGATCTACCACTCTGCTTTTACATCTCCTTGGATCTCCCTCTTCTATGCTCGACATTGGAAACCAAGTCCTCTGGATCATGGTCCTCTTTGTTGAGTCTTCTTCTAGCATCATTTGACCTAAGAATCCTAGAAACCTCTTTATATCTTAGGTGGATTTCTTGAAAAATAGTGTCGTAACCAAGTGTTCAAATGAAGAGGGAAGAAAAGATAACAAGAGCGCATTATCTTCATTTCAATTCTCACATCCACCTTAAGCAAATTGTTGAGAATATGATTGAATTGATTCATATGTTGATTCAGATACCCACCCTTTGGCATAGGGAGAAACAACAATGACTTCTTCAAGAGGAATTTGTTAGTATTGCTCTTTGACATTTACAGACTCTCCAATTTCATCCATGAACCCTTGACAGTTTTCTCCTCCATCACATCAAATACGATAGAATCATCCAAAAAAGATTAGATAGTATTGAAGGCAATTTGTTCTAGTTCCGTCCGATGATCTTCATCCTTATTCTCGTGTTTTTCTCCTGTCAGAGCGCTGTAAACTTTCTTTTGAACCAATAGGTTGGTTCCTGCATTTGCCATAGGATAAAGTTTCCTTTGTCATTGAACTTTTCAAATCTGGTCTTTCCCCTGCTCATCTTTGCTGCGATCCATATACAAATCCTAGAAAACTTTGCATGAACTTGGTTCTTTGATAACAATTATTGTGAAGTCATGCCCAAAGGTTATGCACACACATAACAAATATGAAAAATAGAGAAAATCATAAAAGAGAAGAAGAAAATTTACTTGATTCGGAAATGTGCCTACGTCCACAGAGTTCCTGCGCAATTTTCACTGTCATTAAATGAAAATTGCCTTAGGATTTCAACTCTCGGTTACATTATATATATAGCCCCATATGAAAACCCCAGAGTACCCTCATATGTAATACGATTATATTGCATCCTTTCATTTGTAATAGACTTCAAGTAGATAACCCCTTTGAATATGGACCATCACTACATATGTCAAACATCAAAACACAAAAGATAAATTGTGTTATAGCATTGAAGCAACCACCATAAAAGAGAGTAGCTAAAGGGACGCCAGCTACAGTATATAACTTCCTAGCATACATCATTATAATGAAAATCGTGCATCATTTGACTGCCATGAACTTCCCCAGTGCACAGTTGTACATAGTAGAGTCAACAGCCTTCAATGACTCAAGCACATCCATGCATTCATTGAGCGATTGTGCACTTGAAGAAGTTTGAAGAAGCCTTTTGCTCTGTCCTTGCTTTCAAACAGTACTAGGTCTTGCATGGTCTTATCCCCAAGTTGTAAGGCCTATGCTTCTAAATCCCGTTACTTTTTGATGAACCATGCTTCCTATTAGCCCTTCAGTCAATAGGTGCAGTTAATGTGTTGTGATATGCATCACCTTCTTTAGCTTTATTGTGCACTGCTTCATTATTCCTAGCTTCTTCTTCACCAGGTTGCTCCTGGATTATTCTTGTATCTGCTGTCTATGATGCATTATTTTTGCAACTTTCAGAATGAAATGGATGTACAAATTGGTCGTATCATCCAACTAGGACATTTCTGAAATTTAAGCCAAGAATAATCATAATTTAGTACTCTTCCTTCACACACATTCTGGAGTTCTTTTCATTCTGTTATAAAAAAATGCTTGGATTTGAAATAACTGTATTCTAATTCTCCCAATTACATAAGTCAGTGATTAATAGCAATTGATAAGCTTTGTTTCATGTGCCATCCAATTGTGCTTTCATTTGACGTCAGCAGTCTCAATGCAGCGGGATTGATACCCATCAGTAAGCATTTTTCTCTCTTCTATTAGACATTTACTAGAAAAATGACACTCCATTAAGACCATGTTTGGAACTTGGAAAATATTTAGGAAAAGAAAGGAAAATATGAAGAAAATCACTTTTTCGTGTTTGGTTATCAAGGAAAGTGAGAAAGGAAAAAAAAAAAGAAGCCAAATCAATGAACAAAAATTTGGTTTTACATGCAATTAGGTTATTAACATTTAATTTTGAATTTTTTTTTTATCATATTAGAGCAAATTTTCATTTCTAATAGTGTTTATTGTGGAGAGAAAATATACATGAAAAAGAATTTCTTTCTTATTTTCCTATCCTTTTCTCAAACAAAACCTTAATGCAAATGGACCCTAAAGGAATACATATGCATGCAATCATATACAATGCATTATAGGTATCAAATTTAATGTCTTTGTATGTGAAATTGAGGTTGTGATTTTAGAATTACATTTTCTCATTCGATGCTCATAGACCCAAGGCTGATCCGGTCGAAATCAAAGTTCCAAATGTAACTTGGTTTTTCTATTTTTAAGTCTGTAGCATAATGTCATTTATATTTCAACAAAGCACTTCTGTTCTATTAAATAAGGAGGATCTATTATGCAAGCGGAGGGCGAAATTGAAGAGGATGTAGTACATAGAATTGAAGTTGGTTGGGTAAAATGGAGGAGTGCATTGGTTGTGATGTGCAATTATAAAATACCTTTAAAATTTAAAGGAAAGTTCTATAGAATGACTATACTACCAGCCATGCCTGAGTGCTGGGCAACTGAAAAATAACACATTTAAAAGTAAAGTTGCTGAAATGTGCATGCTAAGGTGGATGAGTGGCATAACATAGAAGGATAAATTCAGGAATGAACATATTCGAAATAAGTTATGCATAGTATTGTTAGAAGATCAGATAAGGGTGGGGCAACATAAATGATTTAGACATTTGAAACGCGGGCCAATTAGTGCACCAATGAGGAGGAGAGAGCTAGTCATTATAAATGATACTAGAAGAGGAAGGAGTAGATCTAAAATAACTTGGGATGATGTAGTGAGGAAGTATTTAATAGCTCTTAAAGTTAGTCGAATAAATTGCCCTTGATCGCGTGAATTGGCAGAAGAGGATTCATAAACCTGAACTTACAAAGTTGGACTTAAGGCTTGTTATTATTATTGTTGTTGTTGTTTTGTTCTTTTAATTTTCAGGTAATCTATGTGTTCAGATTGTTGTCCAGTTCTGCTTCTTTTATTCTCCTTTTGTTAGTGTGACTGGTCATTGGGATTGTGAATTTTTGCAACTAAAAGTAGTGGTGTTATAGCATGTTTGTTTTTATTCAATTTCTTGATTGAAAATCATTGCCTTAAAACTGTCTAACCAGTGAAGAAACTCAAAAAAAATTGTCTGATCAGAGGAGTAATGGGGATTAAATTTCTAAATTAGGCCATTTAGTTCAATCATGGCACAGTCATCTAACCATTAATGATAAGAAAAACCTAGTGAGTTTTCACGTGTAAAAATCGAAATTATATTACATACTTCAAATTAGAATGTTTTTATAGTGTTTGGGAGTATGGGAGCGAGATATTATTGATTTTGGATTTGTGGGAGTTAGATGAAACTTAATGCACTTTTGTATTGCATTCACTTCAAACCCGTACAACTCCAAATCAGAACTCTTTTAACCCCATGCTCCCAAACACAGGATTAGTGTGTTTTAGAAACAATGGCAGCCAAAGCTCTAAAAGGAATACTAATGGTGCAAAGGCAATGCTTGTTGAGGAGGAGGATACTTATTGATATGGTTATCAAAATAATTGAGTTCACAGTTCACAGATTTTCTTAACACAAATTTTAGGATTTATTGAAAATCATCCAATGCTCAATAAAAAGCTTGGTATGATTTAGGACTTCAAACAAAATGTTTGGAGTTTCTGTAGTGAGGGCAACCACCATGGTCATTGGAGTTAGGACTCACAGCAGCTGGTTTGTGATGATCCAAACTGAATAAAACTTTAAACAGCACTGTCAAGTTTGATTTTGTGTATGGATATAGCAAAAAATAATTAGAGAAATTAAAAAAAAAAGATTATTACCTGCATCCTAACCGATTTCATCAATAAACTGAAAAATATACCAATGGCCACTCTTTGAAGGTAAATCTATCTTTGGAAAACTCACACTATTTAAGAACTTATTACTCATACTCATCAACGTCCTGTCTCCATTCACCATCTGACAATTGTTTTTTCAAACCTGAGGCCTGTTCATGGACAAATCAATCTTCAAACACAGTCCGCTAATCAATCAAACCCATTGAGGTCTCTGTGGAACTGGAGCAACAATGCCGTGCAAATGCAAGAACGTTCTCCCCTAAACAAAGGTATGACAAAATAAAAATAGGAAGAAGAAAAAAAATTAATGTGTGTTTATATATATATATATATATATATATGTATGTATGTAATTGTATGATATGTTAGTTGGCATATATGACTTGTTCATGCGTCTCCAAGATACTTCTGTTTGCAAGTTTAAATACTTCTGCTGATTGTACATATCATGTATTTCTTTAAATCAATGAGCAATAATCTTAAAATAAAGAAGTTTAACCACAGATGTAGCACATCAGTTAATAAATTCGAAGTTTTTTAATTGTTGTTTCACCGAATAATGTCTCTATATAGTTGGGACAAATCTGACTCACACAGCATTTGCAGCCCTTTCCCGCACTTCCCTAAGTAGCTAAAACCGACATGTTGAAAAACTATTGTTTTGCTTAATCTTTTATCATTTGGGAGTAATATAGTATTAAGATTTCGGCTCAGTATCATGGACGGAAGGAAGTTAGAACATGAATTTACTGTTCAAAAAAAACAGTTAGGATAGCATTAATCTGCTTTTGAAGAAACTTCAAGCCCCATGAGTGGTATATAATGTGGCATGTTGTTGAAAAACTATTGTTGAATAACAAGATTTTAAGTAAGCTATGAACTTGCAATTCAAGTTGAATACCCCAAATTCTCCACTGGAATGGTTGGGTGAACTGTGAAGTACTAAAAAATTGCCTATTGAAAAATGTTTATTTTCTCCTTCATAACCAGATTTGACAAAAAAAATTGTGATTGCGAATGCTTGCTTTGGTTTTTAAACATATTTTCTAGTATGATATTACAACTGGCAACATAAATGAATGTTGTTTCCAAACACTTCTATCTATTTTTCTATTTTAAAACACAAACTAGATACTATGCAGGCAAGAACATGGAAACAGAAACAAATAAACTGAATATTGAGACTCTGCAGACCAAAACTTGATGAAGGAAACAAATAAACCAAAACATGCCATAGAAATGAACTGGCAATGCAAGGCTAGAATTGCAATCCTAAATATAAAACCATTTAAACCCCTTCTCAGCTTGTTAAAATCCCAGACCAGACACCAGCATAAATTTATATTAACATTTCCTGAAAGAAATGTTATATTGCCTAATAACTTCATTAAGCTAAATTAGAAAAAAATGAATCACCAATATCAAATAAATACATCTATTTCGTTATATATAAAGTATGACATAAGTTGTATCATGTAGCAGAAATCTGCGGGACAAGTAGTCCATTTCATATTGTGTTGGAATTGGTGTATTCCCAAGAGGGGGGGTTGTGAATTGGAAATTCAAACTTTTTTTTAGGTCAATTCAGATTTCTTAAACAGTATTGCACAAACCTAGGGTCTTTCTATATAACCATAAATCCAATCAAATGTCTAAACAATTAAATGCAAACATTCAAGTGTTGAAATTTAAATTGTGGAAAAGCAGGCACAAGAAATGTTATCGGGGTTCAGCCAATACGGCCTACGTCCTCGCCTCAGCTCGCAAGCTCAAGGATTACTACTATTGCTCACTTAACAAGTGGAGCGGCACCATTTACAATCAGGTCACATTACCAGGGTTTACTTCAACCTTTACACACTCTCCTTACGAGACGAAGAAAGCCCTACCGATCCTTACGGGTTAGTTCAACACCCCTTTAGGCCACGTTTGGAATTACTGCCGATTCAAAATACAATTTTGTGTACAAAGTATGTGCTTCTCCAACAAGTAGATTTGTACCAATATCAATCAATGCACACCAACTAGATAGAAACTATAAGCTCAGTGCAATATGTGTTGTCACTCAATCTAATGTCAATATGCAATCAAGTTCAAGAGTGTATAATCAATCTATCTTTGAAACTATGTATCAATATTAATCAACCACAACTAGGATTTCAAAGAGTTCCAACAAGAGGATTCAAAATATCTCAAAAATGATTATCTCAAAAATATGAGCTCAAGAGATATTTGAAGTATAAGCTTGACAAAAATAATTTTTGCACAATCAAAATACAAGTCTCGGAGTCCTGCAATACAAATCTCAAGACTCACAAGCTTCAAAGTTTTCCCCACACAATGAAGTTATTAAATAAATCGGGGGGAAAAACTTTGACTAAAAATCTCAATATAAAATCAATCAATCAACTAAATCAATGAGAGTTTAAGTAAATATGAATCTATATAACATCACTCAAGACACTCTTATCAAGCTAGATTTTGCAAAGGAATAACAAAGGGTGAGTGTATAGGCTGTGTTTTTGGAAGAGTAAGCTTTGGAAATTTTAGAGAATTTTCTCTTAATAAAAAATGCAAATCATATCTTAATCTGAGCAAATGAGTATACATATATAGGCACACTTAAAAAATAATCGTTTGGGACCTAAGGGTAATAATTAAATTTGTTTTAGAATGAGTTTAAACCAATTAACCTTGTTTTACCCTTAAAAATAAGCAGTAAAATTAGGCCAACCTGAGAGTTTCGGTCAATCGACCCTTGGGTTCGGTCGCCCGAACAAACACATGAGAAAAAGTGAAGTTTTCATGTTCGGGTGCCTGAAAATATATTCGGTCTATTGGCTAAGACGATTTTCCAACGTGGTCGAGGTTTGGTCGCCTAATCTCAAGTTCGGTCTGCCGAACTTGTACTTTCGGTCGTCCGAGGGTATTTTGAACATAAATATTTAGGTGTTTGAGTTGTTGGGAAAGTCCTTAATAGGAGTTCGGTTGACCGTGAACACTAAGTTCATTTCGATTCGGTCGCTCGAAGTCAGGTCAACGTTCTGACTTTTCCTATGTTCGGTCGGCCGAGGCATTTTCAACGACAAGATTCGGTCGTCTGAATCCTTAATATTTTAACACCTAAGTCCTGTTTTTGAAAATTGATTTCTCCTGATAGCATATATGATAATGAGGACTTTTTTAAGTGCAAGTGCAAGGACTTAGGGTTTTTTTTAAGGCCTTTTTGAGCTTATGGTTTCTATATGCATAATATGCATAAATTATTACAAACCTTTACTTAAATAAATATTATAGATGCAAATTGAATGAAATATAAAGAACAAAGAAGATAAATAATTTGGGATTTCATCTTTTTCAAGTCATCATACTCTGCCTTATGATTTTGCCAAAATGATTCTGCATACAAACTTGACAAACATTAAATATCAATTTATTTGTCATAATTAAAACGGAATATGACTCATAAGGTCAACATGTTGGTGAAGTGAGAAACGCTTCATATATTGGATTGGGAGCTGCTCTGTCAAGCTGCATGTATACCCTTGATTAAGGGAGAAATTCTGCATTTTATCAAGAATAAAAGATAAAAGAGTTCTGTTGGGAATCTGTCGAAAGAGAGTTGCTTAAGAATCCAAGTTATTAGTTTTTTTTTTGTCTAATAAATTTTCTTTGTCAAATGGATCTTGGAGCTTGTGAGATTTTTGTGGTGTTTATAAAATAATGATGAGCTGATTAGAGGACCAAGGTGCTCTTTTTCCGTGGTGTAACAGGGGACGTTGACTGTTGCTTACTGCTGCCATGTGTTGAGGGAGTATCTATTTGGCCCTCTTTTCCATTTACAACTTATTCTGTTATGGAGAAAATTCAGAAGTGATCATGGGGCTAGGTTGAGTTTGATCTTTTTAGTTTTTGCTGAAAGACCAAGGCAAAGGGTGAAAGGCGATGAGGGGATTTAACTAGACCATGGAATGTTAAGGGAAATGCAAAAAATGCAGCTTGGCCTAACTAAGTGGATGCTTGGTATATGCTGTATTGAAAGAGCGGTCGGTGACTGACTATACCAACCCTCTGAAATGGAGACAGTGACAGTCCCAAGAACCTAGGCTCTTCACTAAATGAGTAGTGCAAGAAAAATTGTTGGTATGGTGGGGATGTTTACCCTTCCATGTATGGGTTGGGTTTTATGCATGCTACCATAATTTCTTTTAATTGTACGAATCTATCAGCAATTCTTTCTCGAACTTCAATTTTTCTCGGCAAACAAAAGAAACATAAATCAAGGAGTTGTTCAGGGTCCTGTACATAGAACTAATTAACATATCAGACATGTCTGAAGCTTTATGGGGGCTCCTTTTTTTTTTTTTTTTTTTTAGTGGCATTTTTAAGATTCTTAAGAATGTGAAGGGCATGGCATCTCATTCCCATGTTTGTTTGGGCATGGGAATTTGACATGATGGGCATATTCATATTCTTGGGAATGTAAAGATTCCCATGAAACATGTTTTTTTTTTTTAATTAAAATTATTTGTCAACATTTCAGATGAAACTTTATTTTCAAAATTGATGTGTCTAAAAAAAACATTGAATGATCTAGCGTTTTTTAAAGAAAAAGATAATAAAAGACGCTATACCAAGTAGTGTTTTTAATTAAAAAACGCTACTTGAAGAAACGTTTTTTATATGACCCATGCAAGCATCATACGGTCTTGTGATTGTTTCTTTTTATTAATAATATTTTATTATATTATTGAAATAAGCTTTTTCGTATTTTATTCAAATTAGGAGCTAATATCTCATTAGCGGTACTAGATAAGTAAACCGATATAATTAATTTAGACTTCAATAATAAACTTTAATTACCAATTTATTTGGATCATAAGTTATAAATTACGAGCATATGTTACTATAAAATTTTGTGAGTATGGAAGTAGTTTGTGTATTTGAATTGTTGATGCATGCTTTGCGGTGACTTTACTACCATGTTTTTCTTTGTATGTAGGATTTATTCTAATTCATTGGAAAATGAGTTTTTATTTTTCAATTAGGGGGTGATTGTCTGATTGACCCCTAATGAGTTGCATGCTATTATCTGCTAAGAAGGGAGTCATATATGTGGATCTTACAAGACTGGTGGTCTTTAGAAGGGCATGTTTGATGAGTTTGGTCTCTCTGTCTCTTAGATACATCTTATAGCTTTCAGTATGTCCATAAATATTGCATGCTACCATAATATTTATAGAACTTTTTAAGGACATTTAATAGTTGAAAACAATATACATTTTCTATTTTCAGTGAATTTAAAAAGATACAAATTGTGGTTTCTTAAACACTCTCTTGTATTATAGTGATTTAGTTTGATTCTCTAAATTATAAATGACTAAGTACAACATGACACTCACTTCAGCATTTAAAATGAATATTACGTTTAACAGTAATGTAAACTGAAGTAAAATTTACACATTCATCATTTATATACTCAATTTCACTTAAGATGAAATAAAACCCTAATAAAAAATGTACATATTAATTAATTAAACATTGAAATAATTATGAAATTAAATAAAAGCTCTAACAATAAATTTTTTTAGTAAGTGGCATATGACTTCAAAATTGAAGCTAATTTAAATAATCATAGTAATTGACTATAATTGACTACAATTCCTGTCTATGCTTTTATGGTATCATAATTAATTTATTTTTATGTAATAGATTCTAGAGGATGTAAATGGAACTAAAATTATGTTCGGCATTTTAGATGTTATATGTTTTGTGTAAATCCACAAAATATAAATACTTCATTGAGCAAATAATGCTGCTGAATTAGTTCTTGGTCCAATTTTGCTCTTCGTATTAGTGATGATATGTAAGATTTTAGTAAGTAGCCAATTGAAAGAGATGAATAAGCTTAGTGATCCCAGTAGACACTTCATGATCAGAAAGTTTTGTTTTGTGGAACATTTAAGGGTGGCAACGTGTCCTTAAAGGAAATGTTAGCCTTTGAATGTCTTTGCTTCAAGGGAAAGGATTGAGGATGGAGGAGAGGAGGGTGCTTTGAAGAGATATGAGAAGAAAGGTTTAGAAAAGAACCTGAAGAAATCAACCCCCCAACTCTGTCATCCTCCCTATTAGAAGGAACAAAATGATCTAATATGGAAAGAAAGATGGTTAGCGTTGTATTTTGTGATTTCATGCTCGAAAATATTTTATTGAATGTAAATCTTTAATCTACTATCACCTATACAATGAATTGTATAAAGGTTCATAATGACAGTACATTTTCTGAGTTTATGCTGTAAAAATATTCTATTTTATGCATAGTCTGAAGCTTGTGGTAAGAGATCACACATAGTGCCACTTGAATATACTCAACAGTAATTTTTATTTCCTACATTATTTACATAATTTTTTTAAAAAAATGTGTGGAATTTGTTAAACCTATGAAGCACCATCATATTACACCTAAAGTCTGTTTACAGATGTTGTAGATTGCAGTCTCAGTATGTTCTGAATGTAGTTACTGGTTTCGTATATCCTATGCTTGAGTTGTAGTATGGCTTGGAATGCTGGTATACGGGCCATAATTTTAGGCAGGGCCGTGTTCAAAACTCTGTGTGTTGGCTATGGTTGATTAATTGCTGATGAAATCTCTGAATATACTGTTGTTGTATATTCATTGTTATTTGTGGCTCTTATACTTTAAGAAAAGAATAAAGAAGGAAAAACATGAAGGAGGCAGCACAACAAACTCATTGACGAGGAGTTATATTCGTCAACGAGGAGACAACAAAGGCTCGTTGACAAAGGCTTTAAATTTCGTCGACGAGAAATTACCGAGAGCAAGTGATTTCAGATTTCGGGATTCGTCGACGAAAGCCCTGTGTTCGTCGACGAAGTGTCTTCTTGGTCTCATCAATGAAGCCCTGTGTTCGTCAACGAGAGACGCCTGAGCTGCGAGTAGTTTTTCAAAATTTTTGATTTTTGAATGTTGGGTGGTTGGGCAAACGGGGGGAAACCTCCGAGAAACTTTTATATATGTTATTCTAGGCATATATGAGAGAGAGTTGATCATTTTGAGAAGTGTATTGTGTACATCTTGATTTTTTAGTGAAAAATTTGTGTGTCATTGCTTCCGTGGATGTAGGTTTTGCCGAACCACATAAAATCTTTGTGTTGTCATTCTGATTGTGTATTTTCATTCACTTGTTGTTTTTATTTCCGCTGTGCATCTTCATTATCTGATTCGACCATTATCACAACATTCATGATTCAGACACTGCAAGCGTGCAGTATACAATTTCTAAATTCAGAGCTCTTTTAATGTGCTGATTGCATATGCGGCTTTTGATGTTGGTTGGCATGATGAATTTGAAGATGTTAAAAGTCCTAAAGTGATGATTGCAGTTGCTGGTGTTTTTGAATGAGCAGTAACTATATTCTTTTATTTCAGAGTGTACATATTATTAAAATTTTCTACAGTTTTTAATTTGATGATTGATGATGTTATTCAGTTGTAGAGTTAAGTTACTGAATTTGGGAAGTTGGGTCTAAGGTACACAATTACAAGTGTCCCAGTAATATGATGGGCTTGTTGGGTGGTCTTGGGCCTTTTCAACCCCAAAAGTTAGCTCATGAGGTGAGACTTTCCTTCACACTTAATAACTGACTACCAAGTCCCTTCCACAACCTATGTAGGATAACCCCAATAACCCCCCTCACACATCGGGCTCCAAACTCCTCACGAATCGAGCTCCAAATCGGCAGCACGCATGCCTGACATCCTAGGGAGAAACCATATGCTCCGATACCATTGTTGGGTGGTCTTTGGTCTTCTCAACTCCAAAAGTTAGCTCATGGGGTGATGCTTTCCCTCACAATTAATAACTGACCACCAAACCCCTTCCACAATCGATGTGGGACAACCCCAATAGGTCTTACACTGGAGATGTGGAAATTGCTTATTGTGATGTTGCTGCGTACTAGTTGTTGCATTTCAGTAATTGAACTGTTAGTTGTTGCTTTTGTGAAGTTGGGTTTGTAATACACATTGCTGATTTCCCAAGTAATAATAGATTTATGTTTACGGTTTCTGATTTCTGGTGATGGGTTCATGTTTTTTGGTGACAGTTTTTGTAATGACCTGACCCTTTATGTGGGCCCGAAGTGCTACTAATCCATTCATTTACCTGATAATTTACATTCTAATATCATGTATACAGCGGAAAACATAAATATAATCTCCACAAATATAATATCAGAGTTTACTATTTCTATCTATAATCCAAAATAACTATTCATCACCTGTATTCTCATATATACACATATCTCTAAAAACATTCAGTATTCACAAATACCAGTATATTTCACAACCATCCATATCTCAGAAGACTTAAAACATAAAATATAAAACATAACTTACATACAACCCAAATTATCAGTTAAGTATATACCCTTTCTTTTCTATATCCTAAAAATGCTACAAACACCTCGAGCTCTCTAAGTTCGATCTCGTGGAAGTCCTGTAAAAGATAAGTTCATATTCAGGTGAGACACATTTCAGTGAGAAAATAAATAATATATTAAAACAGCGTGTGGCTAGCATGAGGTTTGTAAATAACATAAGTATATATTTTCATCATTTGCAAATCATTAGCATAATTTCTGTAATCATTTCCTGTTCCTAATCAAACACATGTAAGACATTTTACCCACGAGATTACCCAAGGATAGGGGTAATTATCCGCCCATACAAGTAGCACTCCTCTACTCTGATACTTTAGATAACTCAAAGGTCACAACTGAAGTATACCAGAGCACTCACTTTACTCAGTAAGCCCCGAGGTAGTGATGTAATCTCGTACTCACACAATTCATACGAAGGTTTAATAGCGAAGGCCCCGAGAATAAGGAAATCTACCCTCTCATACAAATAGTTTCCCTCTACCCTAACACGTTATGCAGCTAGTGCCACATTTGATACTTAACAGGGCACTAACTTTTCTTAGCAAGCCCTCGGGCGAAGAGTTTGCCCCGCCCAAACGTAACATGTTCTACTAGCATACATACTGATAATATCATAGTACATTATTCTGCCCATCTTTATCCTATAATTCTTAACTATTCATGTTCTTAGCTTAACCATTTCATAGCATTTCACTTTACGTGGCTCATTCCATTTCACATTGTTTGCATTTCATATTTTCTTATCATTCTCATTTTATTTTAATTACAACAGCTCCCTTTTGGCTGTTATTTCTACAGCTCACTTTTGGCTGTCATTAACATGATCTACAGCTCCCTTTTGGCTGTCATGAGCATAATCCACAACACCCTTTTTGTAGTGCCTGACATTCTATAATTCCATACATGCACAGCGGATGACATAATCATAATCTCCATAAACATAGCTCTACAATACCATCATTTCATAATACCAGAGTTTGCTATATCCTAATTAGAAATCCATAAAATTTATCTATTCAACACCTGCATTTCCATAAATACAAAGTTTCATTTAATTCCAGTATTTTCACAATCATTCATCCCTTAACATCTATAAAACATAAAGACATAAATATTTACATCCAAGCTATTATTAACATATACCATGTTTCTTAATATTCCTAAAAAATGTTAAAACCCTCGAGCTCTCTAGGCCCGACCTCGAGGATGTCTTGAAAAAGAAAAACATTCACTAGGCCCGACCTCGAGGATGTCCTGAAAAAGAAAAACATTCATATTCGGGTGAGACACATCTCAGTAAGGGAAGAAATATACATATTAAAACAGCGTATAGTTAACATGAGGTATATAGATATCAATTTAAAACATTTGCAAATCATTAACATAACTCCGAAATCATTTTCTGAACCTAATCAAACACATGCATAAATTTAACTCATGAGATTACCTAATGATAGGGGTGATTACTTGCCCATACAAGTAGCACCCCTCTGCTATGATATTTAGGCAACCCTAAGGTCACAACTAAAGCATACCACCTTACTCAGTAAGCCCTCAAGTGCTAGATTAATCTCGTACTCACACATTTAACAATAGTTTACCTACAAAGGCCCTAAGAATAGGAAAATCTATCCGTCCATACAAGTAGGTTCCCTCTGCCTTAGTACGTTATGCAGCTACTGCCACATCTGAAGCTACTAGTGCACTCGCCTTTCTCAGCAAGCCCTTAGGCGAAGAGTTCGCCTTGCCCAATTGTAACATGTTTTACATACATACATATTTCTAATATCATAATACATCAATCCTTTCTATTATTAAACATTCATACATATTCATTCATGTTCATAACTTAACTTTACATTTCGTTTCACTTTAAGTGACTCTTTCCCATTTATATCGTTCACATTTGTCATTTTATTTCATTGTCATTTCATCGTCATTTCATTGCATAACATTTCATTTCATTACTTCGTACTATAGCTGGTCTTTAGCCATCATCAGTTAGTTTTCACATAGAAATGCACTAGAATCTGCTACAATTAGTTCACATAGAAATGCACTAGAATCTGCTAACATGACTGTCTTTCAGCTGTTTTACATTTACATGGTTGCATTTAACATACACAAGTAATATTGTCCATATCATATTTTATTCATAAGCTTTACTTACTTAACCTGCATCTCATATATCTAACATATATTCGCACAAAATCTCACGCCACACAGTTTTAGCAGTAAAATTTCATATACATTTCTTACAAAATAAGCCAACCCATAGTTAACATTGATATACTAAAAGTACATTTCATTCCTTACTTACTTCCTTAGAAAATTCCTTTTCACTTTCATTCATTTATTTTCACATATACATAACTATATAAACAATCCTAGGCTCAGAAAACATAAATTTCATGGCTGGCATTTTAAACCCACATATAAACATATATACTTAAATAACACATAATCCATTTTAATTCATGAAAATCTGATTTAATATATAAATTTCCCCTTTACCTGACTTTCAACTACGCCTGTAGAATCCTCGAACTGATACCCACACGGCGTTCACCTGGACCCTGAATTCAAAATCCTAACTTAATTAAAATAAATTCCAATTAACTTAAATGTTAAAGAAAATACTTATTTACTTCTTCCTACGCTCCAAATAACAACATTCCTTAAGACAATCCCAAAATAAATCACTTACCCTGATTTGGGATGTTTCCCAAACCTCACAACCCAACGATCAGCTCCTACATCCTTGAAGAGAATGATCCTACGAACCTCGTAGCGATTCCGAATCGTCAAATTGGGTCAAAATCGGCCCGAAATTGAAGAAAGAAGGCTGGAGCTTCGTTTTAGAGAGAGAGAGTTCGTGATTTTACGCTGAAAAAATGAAGAACAACCTATTTATAGGCAGGACGTCGTCGACGAGGCACGTCAATTTGTCGAAGAGGCACTGTAGAGTCTTCGTTGACAAGAAGATACCTTCGTCGACGAAATTCGGGGTTTCCAAAATTCTCTCTCGGGATTTCTTCATCAACGAGAAGCAGACTTCGTCGACGAGCTTAGAAGGACACTCGTTGATGAATACAGGACATTCATCGACGAGGCATGCTTTTCCTTCTAATTTTTTTCCTTTTTTCCTTCATTATCCATTAATCTATTTCATTTATCATATTTTCTAATTATTTAAATTCTCGGGTCATTACATTCTCCCCTCCTTAAAAAATTTCGTCCTCGAAATTTTACTATCTAATCATCATTTTACATGACTTAAACTCATTTACTAAATACCATCATAAGAACTTAACATGCACATAATCACATAAGTCATTTAATCATCATTCATTAAATTAAATTGTCTCATACCTATTTCTTTTATGGCATTCTCCTTAGCTCGGAGTGTGTACAGTCAAGGCAGACCACCTCTTCCAAGCGGTATCTACTGCTTTCCCTTATCCTGATTCTGAGCAGCTACCATACGCAAGGGTTCTCAACAATCTTTCTTGTGGTGCCCTAGTTTACCGCACCTGTAGCAATTCAGAGTGTCATACCAACCTTCGCCCCTATGCCTCTTATCACACTTCGGGCATATAGAGCCCATTGCTTCTTTCCCTTTCTTCCCTAATCCCTAACTGGCCTTAGACTGAAAGCCAAATGGTGCAGGTCTCTTCTTCTACTTTGAAGGCTCAGTGCTGCCCTGGATACTCTTCTCTAACATTGAGGCCTTGTCAACTATTTCTAAAAAACTCTGGACCTGAAATCCGACCACCAGCTCGTAGATCCTGCATCTCAGGCCTTTCTCAAATTTCCTAGCCTTTCTTACTTCATTTGGAACCAGAAATGGAGCAAAACCCGACAACTCCACGAATTTAGCTGCATATTCTGCAACTGTCATGTCTCCTTGGGTCAGATTGGTGAATTCTTCAATCTTCTCCTCTTTAACAGATGAAGGAAAATACTTGTCAAAGAAAAGCTCCTTGAGCCTCTCCCAAGTGAGAGCTATCCCTCTGATCCTCCAGTAGCTTCGCAGAAAGCCACCAGCGCTTTGCTTCTCCTGTCATCTTGAATGCGGCATAACGGACCTTCTGCTCATCCGTGCAGTCGAGTACATCCATGATTTTCTCTATCTTTTGTACCAAATTCTCTGCTACCATAGGATCAGGTCCTCCTATAAAGGTTGGAGGGTTCATCCTCATAAATTCCTTGATACTGCAGCCCTATCCTGTAGGTGGACAATTTTGTTCCTTGGATTCCTTCTTCATTTCTGCTTTAACTTGACGGACGATACCTCACATAATCGGCTGTACCATACTTTATTTGAGACGTATGGTTACACTGTCTATACTATAACGCAACGGTGCCATGCTCTGTAAATTGTTGTATTCCATCGGGGGTATGATACTGTATAATAATATTTCTATATAAATTTAACTATTTTACCATGATTTTGTATTTCTATAATAACCATGATCCTGTATCAACTATATTGCCATGACGCTATAATAATTGTATATCTATATATCTGTATATTCATATATTCTGTAATTCTGTAACTGTAATTCTGTATTCTGTATATCATGGCTCTATATTTGGTATAATCTGTATTACTGTATATCATGGTTCTATATTCTGTATAATCTGTATTTCTGTATATCATGGTAAATAAAAACACTGTATAATCACTCTTAAAATATTGTACATTCATGCTCTGAGATTTACTACGAAATCATAATTCTATAAAATACTGTATAAACATGATTCTGTAAAATATTGTATAATCATATAAGCTGGATTTCTATGTAATTTTGTATAGTCGTAGCTCTATATATAAAACTGTATAAGCTGTGTTTCGTAATTCTGTAGGCTATATAATCATGCTTCTGTAAAACTGTATAACATATTCTATAATACTCTAGTATTTCTCATGCGACACAATTCAATAAAACTCTATACATATGTTATATAAAACTGCATAATTTTCATGCTTTGATCAAATAATATATTGTACTGATAAAATATCTAATAATGTAGTCATAACATGTATTTTCCTTACCTTGCTATCAAGTTTTAAATACTACTCATAATTTCACGCATGCGGTGTTCATAATTTTCAACTCCTTGAAATAACACTCATATAATATCCAGTCACACAACTACATTTACCATAATAATTATCACATTCTTATTTTACCCAACTCCACATATTCATCATTTATAAACTATAATTTACTAGAGTTCCTGAAAATATACCCGTTGGGGTCCTAAACTCATACCTGCAGGGTCCCAAAAATACCCTAATCCTGAAAACATAATACCCCAGTTTTATTCCACAAAACACCAGTATATTCCCATAATACACAGAATCTAAATTCAGATAAGCTTGGTAATACTAAAAATGCCCAAATAATCAACTTACCCTAGTTTTGGGATAGTACTTAAGTTGGCCAAACCAACAATCTACTCTAACATACTTGAAGAGAATCTTCCCAATAGTAACATGGCGGCTTCCGATCATCGAACCGGCAAGGAATGAAGCCAGAATCATAGAGAGAATGGGAGGAAAATGTATTTTAGAGAGAGAGAGAGAGAGAGCTGCATGAATTTCTCATTGGAAAATCAAGTTAGGCATATTTATAAACTGTGGATTCGTCGACGAGACACGTCACCTCATCGACAAATCCATGAAAAGAGTTTGTTGACGAACATCTCACCCTCGTCGACGAGTTTTAGGCTCTGAAAGCAGCCCTCTCGGTAAATTCTCGTCGATAAGACATGTGTCCACGTCGACGAGCCCAAGAAGGATGCTCGTCGACGACTGCTTTGCGTTCGTCAACGAGACCTTGTGAGTTGCTTTTTAAATTTCCTTTTCCTCTCTTTTCTTTTATTATTTATTTACTATAATTCTTCAAATTACTACATTCTCTCCTTCTTATAAAATTTCATCCTCAAAATTTGCTATCTGTATTGAACACATTCCATTGAGAAAAATGAGCTACTTATTTTATTAATTATTCTCATTTATGGAGGAGGAATATCATGGTTACATAAGCAATTCTGGGAGATTACAATTATACCCATAAAAGAAAAAAAATTCTCCCAAAACCAAAACACTACCTACCCTATAATTTAAAATACAATTATACATTCATCACTCTGTATTGATTAAAATAAAACTGTAATTATCTGAACCATACTGACTATTATTGTATCCCACTAAACAAGTGTGGGTATTTCTGTCTGATTTTCTCCTCAAGCTCCCACGAAGCTATCTCTATGACATGATTCCTCCACAAGACTTTTACTAACTAAATTTTCTTGGTACGCAATTCATGTTCCTTCCTGTCTAGGATCTGTACTGGTACTTTCTTATATGCCAGTGAATCTCTAAACTCTATCTCTGCATAATTGATCATGTGGGATGTGTCTGAGATGTATTTTCTCAGCATGAAAACATGAAATACGTTGTGTATTCTAGACAGAGATGGTGGTAGAGCTAGCTTGTAGGTAACTGACCCCACTCTTACAAGTATCTCAAATGGGCCAATGTACCTAGGCTCAGCTTACACTTTTTCCCAAATCTTATAACTCCTTTTAGTAGAGCTACCTTCAAAAATACTCGATCTCCCATATCAAACTCTAATTCTCAGCAGCGAGTATTCGCGTAACTTTTCTGCCGACTTTGAGCTGCACTGATTCTGTCTTTAATAAGCCGGACTTTATTGTATGCCTGTTGTACTAACTCTGGTCCCAATACTCGTCTTTCTCCCACTTCATCCTAGTATAATGGAGAACGACACCTCCTACCACATAAATCCTCATACGGTGTCATCCTAATGTTCTCCTGATAGATGTTATTGTATGCAAACTCGACCAGCAGAAAATATTGGGTCTAACTACCCCTGAAATCCAGCACGCACGCTCGCAGCATATCCTCAAGTATCTGAATCGTTCTCTCTGTTTGCCCATCTATCTGAGGATGAAAAGTGATGTTGAATGCTAATTGCAACCCCATAGCCTCTTGAAAGCCCCTCCAAAATTGTGAAATAAATCAGGGGTCTCAGTCTGAGACTATCGATATTGGCACACCATAAGAGTGCACTATCTCCTGAATGTATAACTTTGTCAGGCTGTCCATAGAATAGTTGACTTTAATAGGGATAAAATGAGTAGTCTTCGTCATCCAATCTACGACCACCCATATAGTATTTTGTCCTAGCCGCACTGGCAGTAGCCCTGACACAAAGTCCATGGAAACATGATCTCATTTCCACGAAAGGATGTAAAGTGGCTACAATTGCCCTACCGGACTCTGGTGCTCAGCCTTTATCTGTTGGCACGTTAAGCACTGTTTCATGAATTCAAAAATCTCTCTCTTTATGCCACTCCACTAGAAGGATTCCCATAGATCTCGATACATTTTTGTACTACCTAGATGCACAGTGTAAAGGGATCTATGATCCTCCTCTAAAATTGTCCTCTTGATGTCGGCGTCTGCAGGAACGCATAGTTTGGCACAGAACCTTAGAGCTCCATCATCTGAGATACTAAACTCTTCCTCTTGTCCATCTTGTACTTTATCCATCAGTTCTGCTAATTCTGGATCACTCCTATCGGCGGCTTTAATTCTTTCTTGCAAGGTAGGCTATACCACCAGGTTGGCAATGAATGCTTGGTGATCAACCTCTATCAGCTCCATGCCTAACTTCTCCAAATCCATCTGGATAGGGTGTTGAATCTCCACTGATGACAATACTGCTCCCACTGACTTTCGGTTTAGTGCATCAATTACCACATTTGCTTTCCCTAGGTGGTAGTTAATAGTGCAGTCATAATCTTTAATGAGTTCTAGCCATCTTCTTTGCCTCATATTTAGTTATTTCTGAGTAAAGAAATATTTTAAACTTTTGTGGTCCGTGAAGATTTCACATTTCCCACCATAAAGATAGTGTCTCCAGATCTTGAGGGCATACACTACTACAACTATCTCTAAATCATGCACAAGATAGTTCTTCTCATATTCTTTAAGTTTCCTGAATGCATAAGCACTAACTCTCCCATGTTGCATCAATACGCACCCGAGCTCCCTCTGAGACGTATCATTGTAAATAACAAATCCATCCTCTCCCGATGAAATAGCCAACACCGGGGCAGTAACCAACCTCTATTTCAATACTTGAAAGCTCTGCTCACATTCATCAGACCATTCAAACCTTGCATTCTTTCTCGTGAGTCGTGTCAAGGGACCTGAGAGTCTAGAAAACCCATCCATAAAGCGCCAATAATACCCTGCCAGTTCTAGAAAACTCCTGATTTCTTGAACATTTCTCGGCCTCGACCAATCTATCACAGTCTCTATCTTGCCTGGGTCAACTGTTATACCATTCATGGATATCACGTGCCCTAGAAAAACGATTTGCTTATGCCAGTTCACATTTCTTGAGCTTCGCGTGCAACTTTCTTTCCCTCAATACATGTAATACCAGCTTCAGATGATGTTCATGCTCCTCAACACTTTTTGAATATACCAATATATCATCTATAAATACCACAACGAATTGGTCCAGATACTGATGGAACACCCGATTCATCAAGTTCATAAACGCTGCCGGTGCATTCATTAGGCCAAACGGTATAACAAGAAACTCATAATGCCCATAACGGGTCCTGAAAGCTATCTTCGGAATGTCCTCTGCTTTAACTCTCACCTGGTGATAACCTGACTAGAGATCATTCTTGGAGTAGACTTGAGTCCCCTGGAGCTGATCAAATAAATCATCGATTCTGGGAAGAGGATATTTATTCTTTATCGTCACTTTGTTTATTTCTCTGTAATAAATGCACATTCTCATGGTCTCATCTTTCTTATTTATGAATAAAACCGGTGCTCCCCAAGGCAACACGCTAGGCCTGATAAAACCTTTTTCTAGCAGCTCCTTCAACCGATCTTTTAACTCTTTTAATTTTATTGGAGCCATTCTGTAAGGTGCTTTAGATATTGGTGTCATCCCTGAAAATAAATCAATTGCAAAATTTTATCTCTCGATCAGGAGGCAAGTCAGGTAACTCCTCCGAAAAAACATCTAGAAATTCTCTAACCACTGAAATATCAGTAAGCTTTAGTTCTCCCTCTAATCTCTCCTTTACATAAGCTAAGAATCCCTGACAACCGTTCTGAAGCAGCATCCTCACCTGTAAAGCTGATACTAATTGTGGTAGGGCACGCATGCGCGATCCTACGAATTTAAATTTCTGCTCTCCCGGGGGTCTGAAAACCACTTCTTTCTGATGACAGTCAATGCTGGCATGATTAGCGGCCAACCAATTCATAACCAATATCACGTCAAACCCCTGCAGGTCTAATACCACGAGATCAGCTAGTAGCACTTTCCCATGAATGGCCACTGGAAAATTCCTAAGTATTTTCCTACATCTCACTGTAGATCCAGTCGGCGTGGCAATAGACAACTCTACATCTAATAGTTGTGTTTTAATCTCAGATAATTTAGCATAACCCGATGATACAAATGAATGGGTGGCACATGTGTCAAAAAAACAACAACTTTATATGATAAAGTGATAAAAGTACCTGTCACGACGTCTACGGTAGTCTCTGCATTTCCCGCGTCAATGCATAAACCTTCGCTGGGGCTACATTCCTTTGCTGGCTGCCACCCTTAGGTGCTTGGTTATGTCTTTGGATTTTTCTAGGGACTGGTGCTATGTTCAATGACCACTGACACTCCCATGCTATGTGTCTAGGTCTTCCACAACTATAGCAAACATTACTCCCCAACTAGCATGCTTCTGTATGCCTCCTACCACAAACGGAGCAAATAGGGTATGCCTGCTCACCCCGATACCCGTGATCTCCTCCCTCCTATCTCTGAACTTTGCCAGATCTATCTCCCCTCCAAAGGCCTCATCTAGAACTCATCTGAAATCCCAAAGATGCAGGCCTCTTTCTCTAACTCGAGGTCCCCATATCCTTCTAGCTCGGTGCTCCTACATCTTTTTGTTCGCTCTCCTCTGCCATAGTGGCCCTATCAACCAGCTCAGAGAAATCCTGCAGCTTTAAAATCACCACTTGTTTATAAATATCCTGTCTTAGACCCCTCTCAAACATCCTAGACTTTTTCACTTCATCTGGAACAATATAAGGGGCGAAGCGCGACAACTAAATAAACTTCATTTCGTACTGTTGGACTGTAAGATTTCCCTGAGTCAATCCCAAAAATTCTGCTACCTTCGCCTCCCTGATGGTGGCAAGAAAATAATGATCAAAGAAAATTTCTTTAAATCGGCACCAAGTCATAGCTACTAGTACCTGTCTCTATCCCTCCGGTAATCTCAAAGTCGTCCACCACCTTTTGACCTCACTTGTAAGTTTATAGGTAGCATAAAGAACCCACTGCTCGTTAGTGCAATGGAGGACCATCAGTATTTTCTCGATCTCCTGCATCCAATTTTCAGCCACTACAGGATCAGCTCCTCCTGAAAAGGCCGGAGGATTCATCTTCGTGAACTTTTCAATAGTACAACCTCGTTCTATTGATGGTCCTCCCTACTCTCTAGAGCTACGTGCAATCTAAGTCATAACCTGTTGAGCCACACTATGTAATACTGCATCTGAATCTCCACCACCTACACTAGAGGGGCCTGCCCCATCATCCCCATTAGCATGAGTGCTACTTCCTTCAGGGTCCATCCTGAAAAGGAAAATAAACCTAATTTGAGGGCCCTGTCTGTATAACATAACTAACATATTCATCTACTTGAAATCTCATATCTCCAATTAATCTATCATTTTTATTCTCAATTTAAGATTCAGTCCAGTAATTAAAAAAAACAACCCGACCATAGTTTACTATGGCTTTCTTGAAATCGTCACCCCTAGGAAAAACACAGAAACCACAACGGTAATTCTGCTTCCTGATCACCAAACCAAACCCTAAACACTTATTTTATTTCCCAACATTAACTCACTAAATTCCTGATCCATTCCTAGACTTTGGTATTGTTTTCGTTGCACTCTATAGTCTACAGAACCTAGCAACCTAGGCTCTGATACCAAATTGTAACGACTTGAAATTTCTATCCATTTTTTTCCTTCTCTATATTAATAAATGAGCTCTGAAACCTTGCATGAGCATAGCTGACGTCATCACGACCCGAAGTGGGACCGTGGTATCCTATGCATTTCATATAACACTTAAGTAGTAGAAGTGCATACAAATCCAACATATACCAACATACAAAACCAGAGTACTACATATCTAGTCGTACCAATACACACACATACACAACACTTACTAAATGTCACAAAAATATTGTGGGCTCCACAGACCAGCCCAAAACTCACCCCAAAACTACGTCGACTCCACACCACCTCTACCTCTGAACCAACCTTGCTTGTCTCTCTGGATTATCTAAAATGTTTAATAATGTTGGGGTGAGACACCTCTCAATAAGGAGAAACATGTTATCACCAGTGTGTGGCATATGAAATAGTTGGCAACATATCATTTAATTACAATTGTATACGATATGCATCAAGAAAAACATCTATATAATAACACATGCTTATATCATATAAAATATGAAAATTTCTGAGCTATCTATTCCAAAGTACTTCTATCTATAATACATAATTTTTTCTTTTTGTGTGTACAATACATAACTATATATCTGTAAACTTCCCACTGGATGGCTATATGTCATGACTTACCCCCTCATGACTAGGTTGTGCGGTCCAAAGATGGGGCTAAACACTGGTTGGTCCTCCAGTGCTAGCCTAACTGTATGCATGTCTAGATGCCTATAGCACAAAAGGCCTGCTCCACCTGGTCCAGACGCTAAGGAGCCCACAACTCTACACAAGGGCACAATTGGCTGTACCATACTCTATTTGAGATGTATGGTTGCACTGTCTATGCTGTAACGCAATGGTATCATGCTCTACAAACTTTTGTATTCCATTGGGGTCTAATACTGTATAATAATATTTCTATATCAATCTAGCTATTTTACCATGATTCTATAATTCTGTAATAACCATAATTCTGTATCAACTATATAGCCATGACACTATAATAACTGTATATCTGTATATCTATATATTCTGTAATTATATAACTGTAATTCTGTATTTTGTATGTCATGGCTCTATATTCAGTATAATCTGTATTTCTGTATATCATGATTCTATATTCTGTATAATATATATTTCTGTATATCATGGTAAATAAAAACATTGTATAATCACTTTGTAAAATACTGTACATTCATGCTCTGAGATTTACTACAAAATCATAATTCTATAAAATACTGTATAAGCGTGATTCTGTAAAATATTGTATAATCATATAAGCTGTATTTCTGTGTAATTCTGTATAGTCGTAGCTCTGTATATAAAACTATATAGGCTGTGTTTCGTAATTCTGTAGTCTATATAATCATGCTTCTATAAAATTGTATAACATATTCTATAATATTCTAGTATTTCTCATGTCACACAATTCAATAAAACTCACATATGTTCTATAAAATTGTATAATTTTCATGCTCTAATTAAATACTATATCATACTGATAAAATGTCTAATGCTGGCATAACATGTATTCCCCTTACCTGGCTATCAAGCTTTAAATACTACTCAATTTCACATATGCAACGTTCATAATTTTTAACTCCCTAAAATAACACCCATATAATATCTAGTCACACAAGTGAATTTACATTAATAATTATCACATTCTTATTTTCCCCAACTCCACATATTCATCATTTCTAAACTATAATTTACTAGAGTTCCTGGAAATATACCCGCTAGGGTCCTTTACCCATACTTGCAGGGTCCCAAAAACACCCTAATCCTAAAAACACAATACCTCGATTTTACTCCACAAAACACCAGTATATTCCCATACAACATAGAATTTAAATTTAGATAAGTTTGGTAATACTGAAAAAGCCCAAATAATCAACTTACTATCTGGTTTTGGGATGGTGCCCAAGTTGGCCAAACCAACAATCTACTCTAGCAGACTTGAAGAGAATCTTCCCAAGAATAGAATGGCGGCTTCCGATCGTTGAACCGAAGAGGAACGAAGCCGGAATCATAGAGAGAAGGGGAGGAAAACGTATTCGAGAGAGAGAGATAGAGAGAGCTGCATGAATTTCTCATTGGAAAATCGAGTTAGGCCTATTTATAAACTACGGATTCGTCAATGAGACATGTCACCTCATCGATGAGTCCATGAAAGGAGTTCATTGACAAAAATCTTACCGTCGTCGATGAATTTCAAGCTCTGAAAACAGCCCTCTCGGTAAATTCTCGTTGACGAGCACCCTGTGTTCGTCGACGAGACCTTGTGAGTCCCTTTTTAAATTTCCTTTTCCTCTCTTTTCTTTTATTATTTATTTACTATAATTCTTCGGGTTACTACAATTATATATGTTATTATGTGGAAAAATATATATATGGAAAAATAGGCAAGTCGTTACAGTTTGGTATCAGAGCTTAGATTGTTAGGTTCTGTAGATTTTAGAGTACAACGGAAACAATACCAAAGTATAGGAAAAATTATTTGAGGTTTTGTTCTACAGTTGGAGGTAGGACTTCCATGGTGGTTTCTGTGTCTTTCCTAAGGTGACGATTTCAAGAAAGTCATAGTAAACTATTGTCGAGTTTTGTTTCTAAAGTGTGAGACTAAATCTTGAATTAAGATAAGGATGTCAAGATAGAAGGGATACTAAGAGTTTTGGTTAGATACGTAAATTATAAGGGTAGGGTCCCTAAGTCATGATTATTGTCTTTTCAAGATGGACCTAGGTAGTGAGGGTGTAGGGCCCTCAGGTGCAGGCAGGGCTGATTCAGATGCAGTATTACACAGTGTGACTCAACAGGTCATGACTGAGATCGCACAGAGCACCAGAGAGTAGGGAGGCCCGTTTGCAGGCCCTGAGTATACGATAGAGAAATTCACCAAGATGAAACCTCCTACATTTTCAGGAGGATTTGATCCTGCAATCGCCGAAAAATGGATGTAGGAAATAGAGAAAGTATTGGTGGTACTATAGTGCACTGAAGAGCAGAAGGTCTTATTTGTCACCTATAAACTAACAAGAGAGGCTGAAAGATGGTGGACTGCGGTGAAACTATTGGAGGAACAGAGGGCGGTGCCTATAGCTATGACCTGGTGTCGTTTTAAAGATTTGTTCTTTGATAGATATTTTTTTGCCACTATTAGGGAGGCTAAAGTGGAGGAGTTCCTAAATTTGAAGCAGGGATAGCAAACAGCCCTGCAGTACGTGGCGAGGTTTATAGAGTTGTCCCACTTCACCCCGTACATCATACTTGATGAGGCAAAGAAGTTGAGGCAGTTTGAAAGAGGTTTAAGGCGAGAAATATACAAACAGGTAGCGGTGTTGAAAATGCTGGACTTTATTGAATTGGTGGATAGAGTAGTTGTGGCTGAGGCTGGTGAGCGGATAGGTGCAGGGACAGAAGAAGAGGTCCACGCCTTCAGGCTTTCAGCAGGGATCTAGGAGAGGCCAATGGAGGAGAGGAAATTATGGTAGACGACAGAGGCAAGAGATTGGGAGTCGTGAGGTTCATGGAGTACAGACCTATCCTTTATGTCAGACATGTGGAAAAAGACATTTTGGAGAGTGTTAATCAAGGAGAAGCGTCTGCTATCGCTGTGGTAGATCGGGACATTTGGTGCGAGATTGCCGTACACCACCTGGTACCACACCTACTCCAGGGCCACACTGAGGAGGTTATCAGGTGCCTCGTGGTGGTCAGAAGAGGAATGTAGCCCCTATAAGGGTTTATGCTTTGATGCCAGGAAACGCAGAGGCCACAAACAACATCGTTACTGGTACCCTTACTGCTTTATCATATCAAGTTATTATTTTATTTGATACAAGTGCCACCCACTCTTTTGTGTCTGCGGAATACGTTAAATTGTCTAGTGTTGAGACACAGTTACTAGATATTGAATTGTCAGTAGCAACATCGACAAGGTCAGTGGTGAGGTGTTGTAGGGTGCTCAGGGGCTACCCAGTAGAAATTCAGGGGAGTGTAGTATAAGCTGACCTAATTGTGCTAGATTTGCATGGATTCAATGTAATACTAGGTATGGACTGGCTAGCTACTAACTATTCTAGTATCGACTGTCATCTGAAAGAGGTGATTTTCAAACCACCAGGAAAACTAGAATTTGGATTTATGGGGTTACGGGTGCATTCCCCGCCTGAGTTAGTGTCAGCTATTCAGGCGAGAAGACTACTTTTAGACGGATGTCAAGGGTTTGTAACCTACGTAAAGGAGGTGTGAGGAAATAAATTGAAGCTTATTAGTACACCAATGGTTAAAGAGTTTCTAGACGTTTTTCCAGGGGAATTACCTAGGTTGCCTCTCGACCGTGAGATAGATTTTACTATCGACTTACTTTCAGGGACGACGCTGATTTCTAAAGCTTCTTATCGAATAAATCCACCAGAATTGGGAGAATTAAAGGATCAGTTGTAGGATTTATTGAATAACGGGTTTATTAGACCCAATGTGTCGCCCTGGGGAGCTCCAATTTTATTTGTGAAGAAGAAAGATGATTCTATGAGGATGTGCATAGATTACAGAGAAATAAACAAAGTAACAATTCAGAATAGGTATCCTCTACCCCATATAGATAACTTATTTGATTAGCTTCAAGGTACATGGGTCTATTCCAAGATCGACCTTAGGTTAGGTTATCACCACGTGAAAGTTAAAGTAGAAGACGTTTCAAAGACAGCTTTCAAGACTAGGTATGGGCATTATGAATTTCTAGTTATGTCATTTGGTCTAACGAATGCTCCTCCTGTATTCATGGATTTGATGAATAGAATTTTCTACCAGTATTTAGACCAGTTTGTTGTAATTTTCATTGATGACATATTAGTCTACTCAAAGAGTTTTGAGGAGCATGAGACGCACCTAAGGCTAGTACTTTAGATGCTCAGGGAAAAGAAATTATATGCCAAGTTTAGAAAATGTGAATTCTGGTTAGAGAAAGTTGCATTTCTGGGGTATGTTATATCAAGTGATGGAATTTCAGTAGATCCCAGTAAGATAGAGGCAGTAGTGAATTGGATCAAGCCGAGAAATGTTCAGGAAATCAGGAGTTTCTTGGGACTGGCGAGATATTACCGACTGTTTGTAGAAGGATTTTCAGTATTTTCAAAGCATTTGAAGTAACTAACCAGAAAGAATGTCAGGTTTGAATGGGACGACAGTTGTGAGTAGAGCTTCCAGGAATTGAAGCAGAGGCTCATCATAGCACCGGTATTGACTATTCCATCGAGAGGTGATGGTTACGTGATCTACTGTGACGCGTCTTTGAGGGGGCTTAGAAGCGTATTGATGCAGTAGGGTAGAGTGGTAGCATATGCTTTTAGACAATTGAAAGAATATGAAAAGAATTATCCCACCCATGATCTTGAATTGGCTACAGTGGTTCATGCATTGAAAATGTGGAGGCATTATCTGTACAGAGAGAGATGTGAAATATTTTCCGACCATAAAAGTTTAAAGTATTTCTTCCATACCAGGCTGTACATGCCTGCAGATGTGGATATCAGAAGGATGATCCTTGAGAAGGCTTACAGATCCTTATACACAGTTCATCCAGGCAGCACTAAAATGTATAAGGATCTACAAGAGTCTTTCTGGTGGAGCGGCATGAAGAGAGAGATTGCTGAGTTTGTGCAGCAGTGCTTGACATGCCAGCAGGTAAAGGCTAAGCACCAAAGGCCGGCGGGCCAGCTACAGCCACTTTACATCCTGAAATGGAAGTGAGATCACATTTCTATGGATTTTGTGATGGGTTTACCACCAGTGCGGCAAGGACAAAATGTTATTTGGGTGGTTGTAGATCGACTGACGAAGATCGCTCACTTTATCCCTATCAAAGTCAACTACTCCATGGACAGACTTGCAGAAATATATATTCAAGAGATAGTACTATCATATGGTGTGCTAGTGTCTATAGTATCAGACCGAGACCCACGTTTCATGTCACCATTTTGGAGGAGTCTGCAGGAGGTTCTGGGGTCTCAGTTGTCATTCAACACGACGTTTCATCCGCAGACGTATGGGTAGTCAAAGAAGATGATTCAGATATTAGAAGATATGTTGCGGGCATGGGTGCTGGATTTTGGGGGTAGTTGGACCCAATATATGCCGCTAGTAGAGTTTGCATATAATAACAACTATCAAACCAGCATCGGCATAGGTCCTTACGAGGTGCTAAATGGTAAGAGGTGTTGTTCTCCTTTATATTGGGATGAGATAGGTGACAGGCGAGTTTTGGGACTAGAAATAGCGCAGCAGGTGTACGATAAATTCTGACTTATTAGAGATAGAATCAGTACAACTCAGAGTCGGCAGAAAAGTTACACAGATAATCACTACCAAAAATTGGAACTCGAAGTGGGAGACCATGTATTTCTAAAAATAGCGCCATTGAAAGGTACTATGAGGTTTAAGAGGAAAGGTAAACTGAACCTAAGTTTATTGGCCTATTCGAGATACTTGAGAGAGTAGGGTCAATTGCCTACTAGCTAGCTTTACCACCAATTTTATCTAGGATACATGACGTATTTCATATTTCTATGCTAAGGAAATACGTCCCAGATCCCTTCCATGTGGTTACTTATGCAGAGACAGAACTCAGAGATTTACTGATTTATGAGGAGATACCAGTGCAGATCTTAGACAAGAAAGAACATGTATTGCGTAATAAAAGAATTTCATTTGTGAAAGTCCTGTGGAGGAATCATGCAGTGGAAGAAGTTTCATGAGAGCTTGAGGAAGAAATATGACAGAAATACCTGCACGTATTTAGTGAGAACCAACGGTAATCAGAAAAAGATGAAGGTAAGTATGTTAAGTTTCTTTTATGCAGGTTATTTAGTATATGTGATCATTTTCTAATAGTAGGTAGTATTTTGGTTTGGGAGAATAAACCTCCTTGTCATTTTCAAAGTTCTTGACAAGCTTTTCTTTTTCTATGTCACGCTCTAAACCTGCCAAGTGTGGCTCGGGGTGTGATGTGATCCAATCACCTATGTCTGATACCATAACCTCAACCACACAGTGGAAAAATAAATAAACATCCTCAATAACATACCAAAATTCTATATAAACATCCCAAAAAGGAACTTCCCAACATCTATTATCCATATATACATCTCAGAAAACAAAAAAAAAAAAAAAAACATAAAGCCAAAAATACATCCAAGATCTGTACCCTCTCACAAAAATGCTATGCCGACAAACTCAGCCCCAAGCTCGCTAAGGTCGATCACGCGGAGGTCCTGAAAAAGAGGAATTGTATAACGGGTGAGACACATCTCAGTAAAACGGAATAGATTAATACTAGTGTGTGGCTATCATGAGTTTAGTGTACGTAAAATATCATCAGTTATTAATTAACCACAGTTATAAAATCATTCTTAGTCCATACTCACACACACAAACACACACACACACATAATTATTTATAAGTGAAAGTTCCCGAGGATAGGGAAGATTACACGTCTATACATGTAATTTCCCTCTGTTTTAATACCATTACAACTACCTAGACACTCACTTTACTTAGTAAGCTCTCAGGGTTATGTTTATAAGCGAAGTCTCTGAGAATAGGGAATATTACACACCCATACATGTAACTTCCTTTTGCTTTGGTACCTGACTGTAATTACCAGGGCACTCTCCTTTCTCAGCAAGCCCTTCGGCGGAGAATTTACTTCACCCTAAATACTTATAATACTACTATATTTAATACATTTAATACTTTGTTACTTTACTCTGTATGCTGTTATCTCTATAAAACCCCAACTCTTCATAATCTCCATCTTTCATATATTACCCGGCTCTTTATATGCTCAGTTTTCATATACTCTACTCTGTTCTCTTATCGCATACTCTATTTTCAAATTTCACATCCTCTGTCTTCATATATTCTGTATTCATATATACTGCTATGTATTTACATGCACTGTTCTATTATACTCGAGTTAAATCTACAGATATGAATTTAGAACTCACTGTTAGATGGATAAAAACCAACATGTTTCCCCCCATGATGGGTTGTGCGGCCCGTAAGCTGGACTTAACCCTAGTCCACCCACCAGAGTTAAATCAATTGCTAACTCTTTAGTATGCTAGTCCGATTGGCTTTCCTATGCTGGTTTAGAATGGAGGGGGAACACTACCTTTCACAGCTCAATTGACTATTCAATACCAATACTCTCTCTAAGACGTATGGTTGCACTAAGCTCTCCATAACTTTGGCAACGGTACCGTGCATACTATGGTCCACTAGAGTTCTCAAACCATACAATGCAATTTAACATTAATATTCTGCTTTGAATAAACAATTCCAAATATAATATAATCCCAACACATTTCAGTATTTTCACATGTTATACATATTTCATAATTCAACATAGTATTTTCATTTTTCCTCATGCCACACAATTTGAATAATACACATATTTATATAACTACTGAAATAATTAGTCAATCCATGTTCATTATCAGCTTTACTAAAAATATAGGTTAAATTATCTCCACAATTTATTATATACTCAAAATAAGCGTTAATAAGCGAAATGGAGATAATTAACCCTACTCGCCTTGACCAATTATTAGAAAACGTAAAACAATTCCAACCAATCATTTCAACCAGTCAATTAATCCAGAAATTCCATTACTTAAATCCTGTAGCCTTTTCTTTATTTTAATCGGTTCATTTTTGAAAATAATAGCTATTAACACAACCCTAAGCTTAAAAACCTCAATTTGAAGGGTTTGCTTTCAAAACTTGCATGATAATCATATACATACACATATAATTTTCATTTTAACCAGTAGAATTTATAAAAAAAATTAGCTTAATCTATTCCCCTTACCTAGTTTCCTGAAGCTACGCCTGCAAGAATCCCAACATTGTGCCTGCAGCGCTCACACGAACCTTGAATTCGTAAATCCTAATTTAATCAGTTCAATCCTAGGTAAAATACTATTTTAACATTTCCTAGGCCCATAAACTCCAAATAAATAATTTGTTGACTCTATGAGTCCAATCCTGTTTTAATAATGACAAATCACTTGGTCTTTGACTCGAGTATTGAGATTATAAGTAGGAACATTATTTAGCATGCATGGAAGGTGAGGAAGTCATGGAAGCCACAAGAATTAAAGCATATACAACCTGGCACAATCCATGGAACTAAAAAAATAGAAGAATGAAGATGCAAGCATCAAGTTCAAGATCATCATGGGAATAGGTATTTAAAATTGATTGTATTTGCATATTTTATATAATATAGCTAGAAGCTCAAAATATACCCTAGATTGACTTTAGGACACATGCATCTCATGAAAAATATTCTAGGGTTAAACATGGACTTAGAGACCTTATTTCAAAACTCGAAAAATGTTTTATAAGACATCAAAGCAAGAGTGCAAAGATGATTTTTAAAAACCAAAATGAAAATTCATAAGTTGGTCTGCCTATACGACTAAGGTGTATCCTCAGAAGTTGGAAGATGCACGCTCAAACAACTAAAGTTTTACTTCAAACGTTTGAAGTATTTATTCAAATTTAAATTATATTTACTTTTCATTGCAAGTGGTTAAGCATATACGAAATACGTTAAAGGTTCACAATCTCATGAAATTTTTTGTACATGTATTAATAAAGCTGAGCTTGTTGGTTACATTGATAATGATTGAGTTAGAACTCTAAAACCCAAATGAGTACTTCAGGTTATGCCTTTCATCTTGCTACCAAAATTTTTTCTTAGTCTTGAAGGAAAGAAACAAGTAGTTGCTCTTTCTATGGCCGAGGCATAGTATGTTACAATTATTAGTAGTGCTACTCAAATAGTTTGGTTGCAAGGGATATTTGGTGTCTTACAACATCAACAAGATAGTCCTACAATTTTTTTTTTGGGTAGTAGATATACTATTATTTTGACGAAGGATCCATTTTTTCATGGTAGAAGCAAGCTTATTGACATAGAATTCCGATATCCAGGACTTGGTGCATGATAAATAAATTATAATTGTATTTTATTTGTCTGAGCATCAAATTGTGGGCATTTTTATGAAACCCCTCAAAATGAATGCTTTTCTAAAATTTAAATGATTAACGAGTATGATCATTTCTGAATAACTTGGTTTAAGCAAGACTATGTAGGAAATAAACCAAGTTTTTTATAATTTATTATATGAGTTTTCATATTTAGTCTTGTGTATAAGAAATTCTAGAAGAATTACCAATGTAGAGCCATTACCGTCCTCATTCGACATCCCCTCGTTACTGCTTCCTTCGGCATTCGTATTATTATCCTTGGGATCCATCCTGGAGAGATAGCCAAGATGATTTTAGAATTTTAATATCCTACATGTCTAGTGCTATTATAATACTAAAAGACTCACTTTAGTAAATTTTAAATACCAGCCTAAATCATGTCCCCTAAATCACAACATATTTTACCAATTTCTTATTCCCGTTCTAGTTTTCAAGTTCCTACTCCTTCGCTCGGAAACAAAATCGTTGATAGATTGTTGTGGTTTTCAGAACCCATCGACTGATTCAGAAAATCACATAAGTCCGTCAAGGTATTCTACCTCCAGGCTTACGAAACAAACTCAAAATTCCTATTCTACCAATTCCTATCCTTGTACTAATTTAAACATATACTCTGGTAATATCATTTGACATATTCTACAGAATCTAGCAACCTAAGTGCTCTGATACAACTTGTAGTGCCCCGATCCCGAGAGTGGGCTTGGGGTGTTATTTGTGAATAAAAGTACTGAAATAAATTCTCTGATACCATAATACTACCACCTGCCCTAACAAGGGAAAATCAGGTGGTTCTGCTATAACTGAAAATAAAACCATACAGGGGAAGAAAAACACCTCAATCACATTACTAGAGTTTTAACTGTCCTCGAATACACATAAAACTACCTATCAATATTTTACAACCCAAAAATAACAAGCATAATAGCTGGTGGCTCGCCAACTCTGTCTACCACTCCCAAAAGTCTAATCCCAGCCCTGTAGTAAGTTAGGTACGGTTCCTTATAGGACCAGAAAAATGAGATGGATAATGAGGTGGGACACTTCTCAGTAAGGCGGATTAGGTTATTATCAATGTGTGGCTAGCATGAGTTTTCGTGTGAACATAGTATTTTCATTATTTAACTGCATCTGAAATGGTATTTTAAAATTGTCCTAGAATATTGAAAATACATTTAATTTATGAATAATATACCATTGGCTCAATATAACCCATTTATAGTAAATTTGCCCATATATGCATAAAAGAAATCACCCTATACTGCTAAAGTAGCATCGCCATGCTTTCCCATCGACATGCTTCACCCCACGACGGGTTGTGTGGCCCGGAGACTGAACAAGCATATGGCCGACCGATCGAAGAATTAGTTCAGTCTACTGAAGATTTATTTGTTGAAACTCAGAATAGGTAGAACACCCTCAGAAGACTAAACCTTTAGTTCAGTTGTCTGAGCTAGGACTTTAGAAGACTGAACCTATAGTTCAATCATTGACCCTGTGTCCAGACTATAATTTTCATTACTTTATGGAACATCAAAAGACTAAACTTGATGGCTCAGTCGACTAACCATGCAGAGATTTTAAATTTTGAACTTCAACGGGAAACTTCAAAAATTGTGGGATATTTCAAGTATCTAGGGCAACAAGGAAACTCATTCTAAAAATTCTATAAATACTCCCAAAAAACCTAAAAACACAAGAAGCAAGAGTTTTAGAGAGATATTCACACATCTTGTGCTACGTGTGCATACCAAGACTTTGCCAATATTCTACTGATTTCATACTCTTTAGGCAAATCATCTCAACTTTTCAAAGGGATTTTATTTACACATCTTGAAAGCAAGCTTTGGTTATTGAGGTTTGGTAAACAAGGGATTGATTTGTGTTTTTGATATATAGATATCTTGAAGATTTTTCATATCTTATACTCATACATTTATTATTCTTATTGAGAAGAAAAATCCTTGTGTTGTTACATAAAAATTTATTTGTGAAAGGATTTTCTAAACATTGAATATTTGTTGATATTCAAGTTCCTATTTTCATTCAAAGACTCGATATTTGGTTATTGCGAAATCTACTTGATTGGAAAGTCTAAAGGCTCTAAATATATATTTGTGAGAAATATATTGTGAAAAGGTTTGTTTAAATCTTTGCATTATTCAAAGTCACTTATTTTAGTCAAAGATTTAATCTTACAAATTATTGGATAGCAAGAACATATATCTAAGCACTATTTAATAATATTTTAAAGGATCTTATTTTCAGTTTTTGCATAAAGTCTATTGTACTATTGTACTCACTAGCTTGGTTAGAAGTAATATTGAGTTTTGCAGAATTGTAATTCTATATAGTAATCATGGTTCGGGCTGTGAACCGGGTTTGAGGAGAAAGTTGTATTTCTTGTAAGCAGCGGAGTAGGAGGAAGTTGTACCTTTTGTAAGCAACGGATTGTAAGGGAAGCTCCATCCCGATTAAAGGAGCAGGGATTTAGTGAAATCTTTGTGTAGGTTGCTCAAGTAGGCGGGGTTGGCTGAACCTCATAAAATCGTGTTTGCATCTCTCTTACCCTTAACTCATTTTTAATTTCCGCACTGTATTTAAATTACTTGTGCATTGTGTATGTGTTGAACACTTGTTACATTTTGTAAGTAACTGGGTAAAAGTGTATGCTTGGCAAAGACACATATTAGATTGATTCATTATGAAACATTAACCTTGTTATTAGGTAATTTGAAAGTTTGTAATTGAAGGTTTTTTGAAATTAGATCTTAAAGGTCATAATCTTTTAAAAATAACCAATTCACCCCTCCTCTCGGGATAACACCATAATTCACATAATTAAACTACCAAAATCATCAAATTTTTTTAACTTCCTAAATCTTACCTTAGCCTTGGGGTGGTGCCTAGAAAGCCCAATTCAAAAATTCGCTCTAGTTAAATTGACGAGAATCAACGCTAGGCCCTAGAAATGGCATCTGATTGTCAATTAGGATGAAGATTTGAGAGAAATTGAGGAGAAAGATTGGGTTTACCTTACCCTAGGTGTGGTGTCTACGACGCTCCTACGAAAAATCCACTCTAGTTAAATTGACGATGGCGGAGAATGGAACCCAGCGGTATTTTCAGTTTTTCGATCGGTCGAGTATTTACCGAGAAAATGAGAAGAGAGAGAAGTGGCGGCTAGAGAGAGAAACTGGTGAGAAAGAGAGAGCTCTCTGGAGGGTGTTAGAATTCTGATTTCCCTTACTGAGAGGTGTCTCACCTCAGCTATACAAACATTTCAGGAAATCTAGATAAAAGGGCGGACTGAGCTCCGCTGCAGTAGAGATAGGTCGAGCTACCCTATTTGTAGGGTAAGTGGGTGAGCTAGGGTCAGATGGATTCTGGGTTATGAACCTAGGACACTTTTTGGTCTTTTTGGAATGTATGTATATGTATGTGTATATGGCAAATTTAGTAAAACTTTGGTATTGTGACTAGTTGGATGGTGTGTATGTAATTTATGTTTTCCGTTGCTTAGGTATCAGAGATGTATGACAGGTATTTCCTTGGTATCCACGTGTCCGGGTTGATCATGATTAGTTTAGTTTATAAGCAGGTTTACAAGGTCATTATGCATGTTGTTATATATAAAAAATAAATAAATATGGGAAAATAGGAAGGTCGCTACAAGCACTTTCTCTTAACCAATTTTAAGAGATTATTCCACCTTGTCATTTATTAATGACCTTCCCTTTTCCACTTTTTCCAATGTGGGACAACCTACATTACATTAAATACTCCTCATGAATGCTTTAGAAAATTCATAAATGGAAGACTTTGAAAACCCACAAAATCATATATTTTAGAAAATATTTTAATATTCCCTTACCATTTTCAAAATATAGATGAAAAATAATTTATTCAGATAAGAGATAATTTATACATAAATGAAGGTATTTTTAGAACTTGAACCTTCACTTAGTGTATACATATCAAAGTTAATCAGGATTACATAGTCAACGAACTTTGAACTAGCAATCCTCTTTTGATTAAGTGGATACATATCACACACATATTATCAGATCTTTGGGTGTTACCAAAAACCGACGTGTGGATTGGCCTTGCGTCTATATCCTAGTTTGATGAGTGCTCTAGAGATAAATCCATTTCTCATAGGAAGCGGAATCACTTCTGACACTCATATAGGTAGGTTTATCAAAGGTACCCCTATAATTAAAGTACCTCACAGAGCCTGTTATAATCCTATTAAGAGCTTAAGCTCAACCTTCACCTTTTTCACATTACAGGTACAAAACACTATTTTCCTTGCGATGGATTATGTGACACATATGCATTTTAGTGATTCTAGTCACTACATGTGATGTACTTTGCTCATTGAACTCAAGAGCTTGAAAATTTCAAGTGTTGAGTCGAGTTTCCATCGTTGGTGACTATGGGTTATGGATTTAAGTCTCATCCCCTTTGATATTTTCTAGACCATGTCTCTTGGAAGTCCTTTTGTAAATGGATCAGCCAAATTTTGACTTGATCTCACAAAATCTATGGTAATTATACCATCAGTAATTAACTGCCTCACATAACTATATTTTAGGCCAGTATGTCTGGATTTACCATTATATATATTACTATATGCCCGTGACAAAGTTGCCTCACTGTCACAATGCAAAGATATAGGTCGCATAGGTTTTGGCCAAATTGGAATTTCTAATAACAAATTCCTAAGCCATTCTGCCTCTTTGTTACAAGAAGCTAAAGCCACAAATTCTGATGCCATAGTGGAATCTATTATAAGGCTTTGCTTCTTTGAACTCCAAGAGATAGCTCATCCACCAAGGATGAATATCCACCTGCTGGTTGATGTATGATCATTATGATCAGTGATCCAACTTGCATATTTGAATCCAACTAAAATAGTAGGATATCCTTTATAATGTATGTCATAATCCATAGTATTTTTCAAATACTTTAACACTCTATATACAACATGCAAATGAATATCACTAGGATTACTAGTATATCTACTAAGTTTACCTACAGCAAATGCGATATCAGGTCTAATAGAAGTCATAGTATACATCAAGCATCCAATAACTCTAGCATATTCTAATTGATTTACTGCTTTACTAGTGTTAGGATATAATTTTAAATTTGCATTAAAAGGTGTGCTAACAGGTTTGTAGTCATAATGATTAAACATTTTCAGTATCTTTTTAATATAGTGTGATTGGGTGAGAATCAATTTTTCATTGTTTCTAATTATTCTAATACCCAGAATCACATTTCCATTGCCCATATCTTTCATATCAAAATTAGATAACAATAGTTTCTTAGCACTTTCTACACTTTCAATATTAGTACCAAAAATTAACATATCATTAACATTTTTTTTTTTTATTAAAGGAGGGCGGCACCTCCATTTATTTATTGATATACCCTCACAAGCATTGGGAGATTACAAATAAAAAAAAAAAAAGTAAAGGCCTCCCAAAAACAACACCAATAACCAACCAAAACAAAACTACAAATTCAAACAAAACTAAATAAGAAACAAATCTAAACAAGCCTATCAAAAAGAACAAAATATATAAAATAAACTAAAATCAAAAAATCAAAAATTTTAAACCAACCAAACAAAAATCGAGAGGATGAACTAATGACGAAAGGAAGTGAGACCCAACCTATCCATCCAAAGGATACCTTTTAGAGAACGTGGTAAAAAATATTGTTCTTCGTAGATGACATTATTTCTTATTTCTCCTTCTCGAGCGAGAAAATTAGCCGCACCATTGTCTTCCCTATATTGATGGATCACCATGAAGTTCACTCCTTCTAGCTCCGCTACGAGATCCTCCCAAAAATCCCAAAGATACCACAAGGTACATCTATCTTTCCGAATCCAATCAATAATAATTCGTGAGTCACTTTCAAATGAATTCCTCCACCTCTTGAAGTACCCGGATTGCCCCTACAGTTCCCATCACAATTAAGTTTTATCCACCCTGCTGGGGGTTTAACTCACGAAATAATTTTTCCAAGCCTGACACAAATTCCCTGATGTTGAATTTGAAACTCTTTTAAAATCGTAATGTCTGATACCTTCAATTTTCGAAATAATTTAGAGCTCTCAGCTAAAGAACTAACCCAGTATCGAACACTTCTCCACATCTGATCCGTACTTTGATAAACTCCTTCCATTCTCACTTTGCATTTTCGATTCTAAAGGCACCTAATCAAACACGGAATCAGGCCGATTAAAATACTTTTAATAGATGATTTTCAAGCATAGTGGAACTAGTTTATAATTCTGTTTTTCCAGGGAAGGAACCGTTGGAAAGGAATCCCCAACACCACACTAGCTCAATGTCAAACCTCTGAAGCCACCTTGCCTAAAGAAAGAATGTGATCAATGTTTTCTTGACTTCTCTACACGCAGCAATCACAAGCTGAAGCCATCAATATTCCTTTTGGCCTGAATTCAATCATCTACTGTCAAGCATCTAAACTAGGCTTTCCATAAACACATTGAGATTCTTCTCGGCAATAAAGAATGCTAAAACCAGTCATTCCACTCAAAATTATCACTTCTACTTCTCACTGCCTCGCATGCCATTTTTGTAGAGAAATTGCCGTCGAGGACAGGCTTCTAAATGAATATATTCTGACCACTTTTACCAGCTAGCACATTATGCAAGATTTCCATTGTTCTGTCGGCCCCAACCAATTCCATTAATAAATCAGAGTTCCAGTTGTTATTCAGTAAGCAATCCTTAATACACAACTTCTTGTTCGAAATATCCTCAGTGCGCACAACTAATGGGTCTGATGTAAGCCACCTATCAAACCAAAAAGAAGAGTTCCCACCTCTCACCAAAATTTTAACATTGTCCATAACTTCCGGAATGGTGGCAATCATTGATTTCCATAACCGAGAGTCATTTGGTTTCCTCTTCCTTATTAATAAATGACCATTTCTGTAATATTCAGCCCTAAAAAAACCTAACCATAGATTGTTAAAAGTGAGCTGTCTGAAGGAAAATTTCATGAGAAGCACTTTTTGGACTTCTTCAAGATCTCTCAAGCCCATACCTTCTTCCGAGGTAGGTTTACAAATTTTCTCCCAAGAGCGCCAATGAATCTTCCTTTTACCTTTCACCTCTTCCCATAAAAAAATTAGCAAAAAGAGAGTTGATGCGGAAAAATGTCACCTGCAAAACATTAATAACCGACATCAAATGTATTGGCATGTTAGACAACACATGTCTTAATAAAATCAATTTTCCACCTTGCGAGGGCAACTTAAATTTCCACTTTGCAATTTTCTTTCTAATCTTCTCCACAAGAGGCTCCAAGATTGTGGAAGACAATTTTCCAAAAACCAAAGGCACACCAAATACGTAACTGGGAATTTACCTTCCTGATTCTCAATAAACCACGTTTCCAAGCAAGAGTAATGTATTTCGAAAGGAATAACACAAACTTTGTCTTGCTGATTTTTTGACCCGACCAATTCTCATACATCTCCAGAGTGTAAACCAAATTTCTAATAGACCTTTTCCTACCATTTGAAAAAATAAGAATGTCATCCGCATATAGCAAATGCAAAACCAAAGGGGCCCTAATCGGATGATTAAATTGTCCAATACGACCTGTCTCATAGTTTTTCCTGAGCAACTTTGTCAAACCCTCCTTTATTATGATGAATAAATCAGGAGAAAGTGGATCCCCTTATCTCAAGCCTCTAGTCGATTGAAAAAACCCTTTAAAAGTTTCGTTCATCATGACAGAAAACCATAGGGTCTCCACACAATTTTTTATGAGCTTGCAAAACCTATCAAAGGAGTCAAAAGCCTTAAGAACGTCCAGAATAAAATTTCAATTCACTCTGTCATAAGCCTTAGTCATATCCAGTTTTACCATCACATTGCCACCAGCCATTTTTTTGTGCAAAGAATGAACCATTTCCTGTGCAAGCGTAATATTCTCAAAAATACTATGCTCAAGAATAAAAACACCTTGCTCATGTGAGACCAACTTATTAACAATTTCAATTAGCCTAAAAACAATAATCTTGGAAAAAAATTTGTAAGCCAAAGAGCACAAACTAATAGGCCGAAATTTATCAAAGCTATAAGGATTGTCCACCTTCTGAATTAAAACAATAAAGGAAGAGGAAAAGAACCTAGAAAGAGGAGTGCCCTGAAAAAAATTCTTTGCCACATCCAAGACATCTTTTTTAACAATGTCCCAGTAAGAAATATAAAATTCAGAGCCAAACTTATCTGGTCCAAGGCTGCTTTCTTTGGGAATAGAGAACACCACTCTTTTAACTTCTTCTTCCGTCAGATCAGCGCAATGAAAATTATTATCAACATCTGAAATCTGCCTTTGAATTAACTTAAAGAAATCACAAGGTTCAACCACTGAAGACTCTGAGAGAAAATTCTTAAAAAAAAAAAAAAAGCAATGGCTTCATTATGTATTCCTTCCGCACCATCCAATATCCTCCCATCGTTCAGAAGCATATGGTCTATACGACCCTTATTCCGCCTCTAATTGATAACTGAATGGAAGAATTTAGAGTTTTGATCCCTCTCAATCAATCATTTTTTTTTTTTTTTCGCAATTTGTCCTAGGCGAGATGCTTTTCTATTGTCCGACACTTGAATCTCCAACTTAGTAGTCAAGTAATCAGCTTCGACCTCCTCAGAAAAACCTAATTTCAGTTGATTTTCTAGAATTCCATCCTTTCCTCGAGAGCTTGTAGGTTTTGTCCCACTCTCCCAAAGACATTTTTATTCCATACATGTAAAGCAACTTTAATTCTCTTAAGATGAATAGAAGTTTCAAAAGACCTGAGGTCGAGTCATTCTTGATCCAAGCATCTTTAATGCATGAAAAAAACAAATCATGCGAACTCCATATAGTAAGGAACTGAAATGGGGTAGGGCCATACAAAGAGAACATATCATTAACATATAAGCAAATAATAACACATTTATTTCTATTGAACTTACTATATACACATTTATCAGATTCATGTATTCTAAAGCCATTAGAAAGAATAACTTGATCAAATTTTTTATGCCACTATTTTAGGGCTTGTCTAAGTCCATATAGAGACTTAACCAATTTACATACTTTAGATTCATTTACTAGCATAACAAAGCCTTCAGGTTGTTCCATGTAAATTTCTTCATCCAATTCTCCATTTAAGAATGCAGTTTTTACATCCATTTGATGGATTTCAAACTTGTAGATGGAAGCCAAAGCAAGCAAGACTCTTATAGTTGTGCAATCCTAGCAACTAGAATGTAAGTATCAAAGTAGTCTATGTCTTCCTTTTGTGTAAAGCCTTTAGCTACTAACCTTACTTTGAATTTTTCAATTGTTCCATCTACCTTCATTTTCTTTTTGAAGATCCATTTACAACCTATTGGTTTTGAACCGGGAGGTAAATCAGCCAATTTCTAGGTCTTATTAGCCATGATAGAATTCATTTCATCGTTTATAGCTTCTTTCCAAAATACAGAATCTTGAGACTTCATTGCCTCTTCATAAGTAAGAGGATCTGATTCCTCACATAGTGAAATTAAAGTTTGTCTAGAATGTGATTCTCTAGTACCTCCTACTAGGTAGATTATGAATTCTGATCCAAAAGACTTTGTTGTTCTCCTCCTCTTACTCCTCCTAGGTTCACTAGGTTCAGAAGGCTCACCACTAGTACAAAGTGGTTTCAAAGTCTCCATTGATTTATTTTGATCACTAACCTTTTGTATTGAAGTGAACTTATTTTCAAAGAATTCTGCATCTCTGGATTCTATTACAGAATTAACACCTATAGCATCATTTGGTTCAATTACCAAGAATCTATAAGATTTTCTATGTTCAACATAGCCAAGGAATACACATTCTATTCCTTGCTCACCTAATTTCCTGATCTTAGGTTCAGGAAGCCTTACAATTTCTCTACAACCTCAAATCTTAAGATATTTTATATTTAGCTTTCTTTCTTCCATAACTCATATGGAGAAGTCTTAGTCCTCTTAAAAGAAATTCTGTTTAATATATGACAAGCAGTTAGAAAGACTTCACCCCAATAATCACTACTTAGTCCTGAATTTGACATCATGACATTGACCATTTCAACCAATGTTCGGTTTTTCCTTTCTGCCCCTCCATTTTGTTGTAGAGTATATGCTGTAGAAATTTCATGTATCACACCAATTGATTCACAATAGGCGGGGAAGTGATATTCACCTCCTCTATCCGATCTAAGACACTTTATTTTAGTGTCACATTGGTTTTCAACTTCTGCCTTATAAACCTTAAATTTATCAATTACTTCATCTTTAGTATGCATAAGATAAACATTACAGAATCTAGAAAAATCATCTATAAATGTTACAAAATATTTTTCACCTCCTATGGTAGGTGTACCATGCAAGTCACATATAGCACTATGAAATAATTGAAGTAAAGAAGAAATTCTAGCAGTTTTGTTAGGAAAATGTTTTCTAGTTATTTTGGTATTAATACATACACAGTACTTATCATCCATGTTGTGACGCCCTGATTTTTCTGCCATTTTTTTTTTCAATAAAAAAACAATAATAATCATCACTCATATATCCATACCAAATATCAACATCTCTATCCAATATCTTTGATACCATACATCATCAAGACCTTACCCGAAGTGGGATACTGGATAATCAGTCCATCATATATAAACATGCCTAACAACGGAAGACGATATATACACCATCTCCCTCTTAATGTTGCTCCGCCAAAAGGACTCTCGAAGATCCTTGTACATTTTAGTACTACCTAGATGTACAGTATAAAGGGACCGATGTGCTTCCTCCAGGATAACTTTCTTGGTCTTAGGATCGGCAGGAACGCATAACCTGGTACGGAACCTCAAGGCTCCATCATCTGAGATGTTTAACTTTGTTTCCTCACCATCCTATACCTTCTCCATAAGCTCTACTAATTCTGCATCATTTCTCTGTGCTACTTTAATCCTCTCCTATAGAGTCGACTACAAAACCAAGTTAGCAATGAACGCCTGGTGATCGCCATCTACCAGCTCCACACTGAGCCTCTCTAGATCCATCTGGATCGGATGCTGAATCTCCACTGCAGACATAGAAGAATCCACTGATTTTTGGCTCAAAGCGTCAGCGACCACATTAGCCTTTCCTGGGTGGTAGATGATAGTACATTCGTAATCCTTTATTAGCTCCAGCCATCTCCTCTGCCTTATATTCAATTCCTTCTGTGTGAAGAAATACTTTAAGCTCTTATGGTCAGTAGATATCTCACACCTACCCCCATATAGATAGTGCCTCCAAATCTTCAGCGCGTAAACAACCGCTGCCAACTCCAGATCATGGGTAGGGTAGTTCTTCTCATATTCTTTCAAGTGTCATGAGGCATAGACTATCACTCTCCCTCACTGCATCAACACACATCCGAGCCCTTTATGGGACGCATCAATGTAAATCACAAACCCCTCCTCTCCCGAAGGAATCGTCAACACAGGCGCAATGATGAGTCGCTGCTTCAATTAATGGAAGCTCTGTTCACATTCATCAGACCACTCAAACTTCACTCCCTTCCTGGTCAATCTGGTCAATGGGCCTGACAATTTAGAGAAGCCCTCAACAAACCTGCGGTAGTATCCAGCCAATCCCAGGAAACTCTTGATCTCGTGCACATTCTTTGGTCGTACCCAGTCTACTACCGCCTCAATCTTACTCAGATCAACAGAAATATCACCCCTAGATATGACGTGTCCAAGGAAGGTAACCTTTTCCAACCAGAACTCACACTTCTTGAGCTTCGCATATAGCTTCTTCTCTCGCAACACCTGTAGTACTATACTTATATGCTCCTCTGGGCTCTTTGAATACACTAGTATATCATCAATAAATACTACCACAAACTGATCCAAATACTTGTGAAAGACCCTATTCATCAAATCCATAAACACTGTAGGAGCATTCGTCAAACCAAACGGCATAACTAGAAATTCATAATGGTCATACCATGTTGCCGTCTTTGGAACATCTTTCGCCCTGACTTTTACCTAATGGTACCCAGAGCGTAAGTCTATCTTCGAAAAGATCCGTGTCCTCTGTAACTGGTCAAACAAATCATTGATATGCGGGAGCGGTATTTATTCTTGACAGTTACTTTGTTTATCTCTTGATAGTCGATGCACAACCTCATCGATCCATCCTTCTTCCTCACAAATAAAACCGGTGCTCCCTAGGGCGACATACTGGGACAAATAAACCCCTTATCTAATAGTTCCTGCAACTATTCTTTCAATTCTTTCAGCTCTACCGGTGCCATTCTATACGGCGCCTTTGAAATCGGCGCTGTCCTTAGAACCAAATCAATAACAAACTCTACCTCACGATCAGAAGGTAGTCCCAGCAAATCCTCGGGAAATACATCAGGAAAATCCCTCACCACTAGGATCTCCTCCACCCTGAGCTCCCCTTCTGATACGGCCTTCACACAGGCTAAATATCCCTGACAGTCTTCTGATAGCAATCTACGTGTCTGAATAGCAGATAGTAACTGAGGTGGGGTGCACACACGTGATCCCACGAATCTGTATTCCTGTCCCTCTGGAGGTCTGAATACTACCTCTCTCTGATGGCAATTAATGCTAGCATAGTGGGCAACTAGCCAATCCATACCCAATATTACGTCAAACTCATGCATACCTAAAACCACCAGATTAGTTGGTAAAGACCTTCCCTGAATACCCACTAGACAGTCTCTGAGTACCTTTCTACATATCCCTACAGCCTTAGTCGGCGTAGCAACGAACAAACTAATATCTAACTGTTGAGGCTCAAATCCACACAACTTCACATAATCTCGGGCAATAAAAGAATGAGTCGTATCTGAATCAACCAAAACAGTAGTTTTAAATGACAGTATTGAAACAGTACCTATCACCACATCTTCTGCCGCCTCAACATCTCTCAGCGTTAGTGCATAAACTCGTTTCGGAGCAGTATTCCTCTGTTGTCCCCCTCGAGGTGCCAAATAGCCTTCTCTGTATGGTCGAGGAGCAGCCGCTACCGCTGGCAGTGTAATGACCCGGTTTGACGATCTGAAACCGCCAGGAGGTTTGTGGGATCATTCTCTTCAAGGCTGTAGGAGCTGATCGTTGGGTTGTGAGGTTTGGGAAACATCCCAAAATAAGGGTAAGTTAGTTATTTTGGGATTTTCTTAAGGAATATTGTTATTTGGAGCCTAGAAAATAGTAAATAAGTGTTTTTCTTAAGATTTAAGTTAATTGGAATTTATTTTAATTAAATTAGTATTTTTGAATTTAGGGTCTAGGTGAACGCCGTGTGGGTATCAGTGCGGGGATCCTACAAGCGTAGTTTGAAAGTCAAGTAAAGGGGAAATTTATATATTAAATCAGGTTTTTCATGAATTAAAAATGGATTATATGTTTTTTAAGTATATATGTTTATATGTGAGTTTAAAATGCCAACCATGAAATTATGTTTTCTGAGCTTAGGAATGTTTATATAGTTATGTATATGTGAAAGTAAACGAATGGAAGTGGAAAGAAATTTTTCTAAGTAATTAATTAAGAAATGGAATGTATTTTCAATATAACAATGTTAACTATGTGTTGGCTTATTTTGTGAGAAATGTATATGAATTTTACTGCTAAAATTGTATGGCATGAGATTCTGTGCAAATATATGGTAGATATATGAGATGCAGGTTAAGTAAGTAAGACATTATGAATAAAATGTGATATGGATAGTGTTGTCTATGTATGCTAAATGCAACCATGTAAATGTAAGACAGCTAAAAGACAACCATGTTAGCAGATCTAGCTCATTTCTATGTGGACTAATTGATGATAGTTAAAAGAAGTTGTGTAGCAGATTCTAGCGCATTTCTATGTGGACTAACTAATGATGGCTAAAGACTAGTTATAGTACAAAGGAATGAAATGAAAATGTTATGCAATGAAATGACAATAGAATGACAATGCAATGAAATGAAATGTAAAACGTGAATGATACAAATGGGAAAGAGTCACTTAAAGTGAAATGCAATGCAATGTTAAGCTATGAATATGAATATATGTGTATAATTGAATAATGATAGAAAATATGATGTATTATGATATTAGAAGTATTTATGTACGTAGAACATGTTACGATTGGGCGAGGTGTACCTTTCGCCTGAGGGCTTGCTGAGTAAGGCGAGTGCACTAGTAGTTACAGATGTGGCAGTAGCCGCATGACGTACTAGGGCAGAGGGAACCTACTTGTATAGGCGGGTAGATTTCTCTATCCTTAAGGTCTTTGCCAGTAAACTATTGTTGAACTGTGCGAGTACGAGATTAATCTTACACTTGAGGGCTTACTAAGTAAGGTGAGTGTTCTAGTATGTTTTAATTGTGACCTTAGGGTTACCTAAGTATCAGAGTAGAGGGGTGCTACTTATATGGGCGGGTAATCATCTCTATCCTTGGGTAATCTCGTGTGTTAAATCTCTGCATGTGATTGATTAGGTTCAGATAATGATTTCAATGTTTAAGAAAATGTTTTACAAATGTTATTAAAATGATATCTATTTACCTCATGTTAGCCACATGTTGTGTTTAATATATTATTCCTTCCCTTACTGAGATGTGTCTCACCCGAATATGAATTTATCTTTTTCAGGTTTTCCTCGAGATCGAGCTTTGATAGCTCGAGGATTTTTTAGCATTTTGAGGATTGTAAAAGAGAAAGGGTATATTATGATAATGTTTTGGAGATTCGTGTATTTATGGAAATGCAGGTGTTGGATGGATATTGTGAAATTTAGATAGGGTTAGTAAACTCTGGTATTACGAAATTATGGTATTATGGGATTATGTTGTAAGGAGGTTTTGTCTATATTTTCCGTTGCGTATATGTTGACTTATGGATTATTAGGAATTTTATCAAATATAACACACCGAACCCGCGCTTAAGGGTTCAAGGCATTACATTAACATTATCGTATCAGACCCCATAATGTAACGCCCCGAACCCTTAAGCCCGGGTCCGGTGCGTTATATTTGATAAAATCTCTGATAATCCATAAGTCAACATATACGCAGCGGAAAACATAAACAAAATTTCCATACAACATAATCCCATAATACCATAATTCCGTAATACCAGAGTTTACTAACCCTATCTAAATTTCACAATATCCATCTAACACCTGCATTTCCATAAATACACGAATCTCCAAAACATTATCATAATATACCCTTTCTCTTTTACAATCCTCAAAATGCTAAAAAATCCTCGAGCTCTCAAAGCTCGATCTTGAGGAAAACTTGAAAAAGATAAATTCATATTCGGGTGAGACATATTTCAGTAAGGGAAGGAATAATATATTAAACACAACATGTGGCTAACATGAGGTAAATAGATATCATTTTAATAACATTTGTAAAGCATTTTCTTAAACATTGAAATCATTCTCTGAACCTAATCAATCACATGCAGAGATTTAACACACGAGATTATCCAAGGATAGAGGTGATTACCCGCCTATATAAGTAGCACCCCTCTACTCTGATACTTAGGTAACCCTAAGGTCACAATTAAAACATACCAGAATACTCACCTTACTCAGTAAGCCCTCAAGTGTAAGATTAATCTCGTACTCGCATAGTTCAACAATAGTTTACCGGCAAAGGCCCTAAGGATAGGGAAATCTACCTGCCCATACAAGTAGGTTTCCTCTGCCTTAGTACGTTATGCGGCTGCTGCCACATCTGTAGCTACTAGTGCACTCGCCTTACTCAACAAGTCCTCAGGCGAAAGGTATGCCTCGCCCAATCGTAACATGTTCTACGTACATAAATACTTCTAATATCATAATACATCATACTTTCTATCATTATTCAATCATACACATATATTCATATTCATAGCTTAACATTGCATTGCATTTCACTTTAAGTGACTCTTTCCCATTTGTATCATTCACGTTTCACATTTCATTTCATTGCATTGTTATTCCATTGTCATTTCATTGCATAACATTTTCATTTCATTCCTTTGTACTACACTGGTCTTTAGCCATCATTAGTTAGTCCACATAGAAATGCTCTAGAATCTACTACACAGCTCCTTTTAACTGTCATCAGTTAGTCCACATAGAAATGAACTAGATCTGCTAACATGGCTGTCTTTCAGCTGTCTTACATTTACATGGTTGAATTTAACATACACAGGCAACATTGTCAATATCACATTTTATTTATAATGTCTTACTTACTTAACCTGCATCTCATATATCTACCATATATTTTCAATAAAACTCATGTCACAGAGTTTAGCAATAAAATTCATATACATTTCTCACAAAATAAGCCAGCCCATAGTTAACATTGATATATTGAAAATACATTTCATTTCTTAATTAATTATTTAGAAAAATTCCTTTCCACTTCCATTCATTTACTTTCATATATACATAACTATATAAACATTCCTAAGCTCAAAAAACATAATTTCATGGCTGGCATTTTAAACCCACATATAAACATATATACTTAAATAACATATAGGCCATTTTTAACTCATGAAAAACCTGATTTAATATATAAATTTCTCCCTTACCTGACTTTCAAACTACGCCTGTAGGATCCCTGAACTGATACCCACACGGCGTTCACCTAGACCCTGAATTCAAAAATCCTAACTTAATTAAAATAAATCTCAATTAACTTAAATCTTAAGAAAAACACTTATTTACTATTTCCTAGACTCCAAATAACAATATTCCTTAAGAAAATCCCAAAATAACTAACTTACCCTCATTTTGGGATGTTTCCCAAACCTCACAACCCAATTAGCAGCTCCTACAGCCTTGAAGAGAATGATCCCACGAACCTCCTGGCGGTTCCGGATCGTCAAACTGGGTCATTACAGGCGGTGCCTGGCAGTTTCTCATAATATGCCCAGGCTAATGGCACTGACAACAAACAACCTCTCTGGCTCGACACTCTCCTGGATGCCTCCTCAAACATTTGGGACAAGGAGGGAGCATCTGTCTGCCCTGTACTACTCGCTCTCCTCCTCCCCATCGTCGTCCTCCTCTGATATCATATCTCCTTCACGACCCTTGACTAAGCCCTACTTGAAAATCAAAAGGCGAGGGCCTTTTCCTCTAACTTTAGGCTGCTGCGCCTCTCTGTATGCTGCTCTCAATCACCGCAGCCCTATCCACTATCTCCGAGAAGGTCTGAGCTCGGAAACCTACCACCTGCTCATACAAGTTCTATCTCAGGCCCTCCTTAAACTTCCTCACCTTCATTTCCTCATCTGGCACCATATATGGGACGAACCGAGACAGCTCAACAAACCTCGCTGTGTACTACTATACCGTCATAGACCCCTGTGTCAGATACGGAAACTCTAACGCCTTCGCACTCCTTACCATAGCGGGAAAGTATAGCACGAAGAAAATCTCCCTAAAGCGACCCCATGTCATCGATATAAGGTCCGACCTCTACTCCTCCAGTACTCTCACTGACCTCTACCAGCGCTTTACTTCCCCGATCAATTTAAATGTAGCAAATAACACACTCTACTCATCTGTACATGAGAGGACTATCAGTATATCCTCTATATCCTGAACCCAGTTCTCTGCTACCAGTGGGTCTGCTACTCCAGCAAAAGACGGGGGTCACATACAGGTTAACTACTTGATCATGCAACTCCGCTCCCCTGAGCTCCTGGCCATCTCAGCCATCACCCGTTGAGTGACGCTAAGCAACACTACGTCAGGGTCTGCACCACCCATATTGGAAGGTCCTACTCCATCACCTCCCGCATTCGCGTTACTGTTCCCTGGATCCATGCTGCAAAGGAAACAGCTAATCTCAGCATACAATCATTATCACACAACCCACACACTGCAACAACTCATAAATTACTCTTCTATGACCATTTATCTCCACATCCATAATTCCCATTTAAGATTCAATCCTACCACTCAGAAACACGACCCAGCAATAGTATCCATGGTTTTCCTGAAATCGTCACCCTAGGAAAAACACAGAAAAAACCCCGGTACTCCTATCTTTAGGCTGCAAGATAGAATCCTAAATTCTCACTTCATCCTCTAACACCCACTAACTCCCATTTCAATCTACCCATCTCCTATTTCCCTCAAAATCCACTCCTATACTCTGGTATTGTATTCCTCTATCTACTAAAGTCTATAGAACCTAACAACCTAGGCTTTGATACCAAACTGTGACGCTCCGATTTTCATACAATTTTTTTTTACAATAAATAAATTAATTAAATATTCACACGTCATCCATAACATTTACAAATCGGCCACGTCAACAACCCTACTACCATTCATATGACCCGACCCGCATTGGGTATCGGGTAAAAAGTCATTTTGTTTATAAAACCTAATAGCGGAAGACGGTGTATTTATATCATTCAGAATACAATACCCAGAGTATCTACATACACACATATACATCATTATCACAAACTTAAAAAATACTCAACAGTAGGGGAATTACACCTCCCCTAGTCCAGAAACTCACCTTTTGTGTCAGGGTCTTTGCTCCCAATGGTTACAGAGCTCTATCGCCTAACCTATCTCTGTCCCCTAAAAAATTTAGATAATTTGGGTGAGACACATCTCAATAAGAAGGAATAAATTATTTACAATGTGTGGTCATATGAGTACAATTATAATACACTTTACTTTTCAAATCATCATTTCACCTGAGAAAATACACTAGCAAATATATTCTCATAGTCATATAAATATACAACACAAGCTTTTATAAGCTTTAAAACCATTTCTCAAATTCAATGATTTCCAACACATATTTACCCGCCAAATTCCTGAGAATAGGGAAGATTAACCGCCCATACAGGTAGTTTCCCTCTACCCTAACACATTATGCAACTGGGTATGACCACATCTGATACCTATCAGGGCACTCAAGTTACTCAGTAAGCCCTCAAGCGGAGAGTTTCACTTCGCCGCAATTATTTATATCATTAACTCACACGGTTCCATTTCTCAATTTTATCATTCTTTATTTCTCAATTCCCATTCTTTCTTTCATTTCTCATTTTAGCTAATTTTATAATTCTTTCACTTTTCATTTCCATTTTACTTTCTGGCTCATGAGTATCCTCGGTATCAAATACCAACATCGCGTTTGTAACTCATGGCCACCCTAAGGATCTTTCTATCCATGTCATGTTTTCCCCCCATGGTTAAGGTTGTGTGGCCCGAAGGCTGGATCTAACTGTGGTTGGCCAACCCGATTAGATCAAAATATCATATCGCGTCTGTAGTACGACTGATCGGCCTATAACCCTAATCTGGACTCAGGGGGCCCAACAACCCTACAAAATGGCACAGTTGACTGTCACGCCATATACTCAAAGAGTCCGTGTGGTTGCACTTATACCACTAGCAATGGTACCGTGCTCAATATCATAATCATCCATTAGGTTTTACTACCATATACCCGCAATCATTATGCATTATTGACATTTCATCAATCATATTTTATTATATCAAAATTCAGTTCAACATAAATATTCTCATCATTTTTTGTGCACATTTCATCATCTCGTAATAATATATATCATATTTCATGTATTTTCACATTTTCCCAAAATACTCATACCAGTAGATTGTACAAACTCATTTCTCATGCAAATAATTTTCACTCATATATAAATACCACATTTCATTATTTTTCACTAATCACATCAATCATTCTCATTTCAATATTTTCTTAGAAAATACCCATCGTTATATTTCACATTTTTCAACACATGTCATGTGCCACACAGTTTTCATCTAATATTCATAACATATTATTTTCACACTCCAAAATATCATAATTTAAAATCACTCAAATACCACCCAATTTATCTGATATTTATATTGTAATAATTTTCAGACAAAATACCATAAGCATATTTTCACATATTAATTTAAATAGTAATTCTAAAAATACTGCTATAATTTATTCCCCTTATCTGACTTACTGAGAGTCTCGTTAGGACCCAAATCTTATGCCTTGGCACCCAAAATTCAAATCCTAAAATTTGTATTTTTCTCAGATTAATTAACTTATTTTCTCAAAATAATACCCATCTAACCTTCCCTAGGCTCCATATACCTCAAATTAACATTTAAACTAATATTTAACAATCCCACTTAATTTTTTGAATTTTTCTTGCGGGTCTTAAAATTACACCTGCGGCGCTTACCCAGGACCTAAATTCCGAACATTCTACTTCAACTCCAGATGCTCAACATTTTAGTATTTCTAAATTAATCCTAATTAATTAAAAATAAGCCCCTTAATAACCCCCGTACCCCAAATTTGGGATTTTGCCCATGACGACCCCATGAGAATTTCATCCCTCTAGACTTGTAGAGAATCATCCTTCGATTCTCGTGGTGGTGTCTGTTCGTCAATCGATTTTTTAATTTGCAAGAAATTAAAGAAAAATGGGAAATTGGCTTACCCAGGAGGTACGTCTACGCCACTCCTACCACCGATCCGCTCCGGTAGAAATGATAGCAACAGAGAATGAAGTACAGCGGTATCTTACGATTTTCAATCGGGCGAAAATTCGCCACGCAATTTAGGAGAGAGGGAGAGACAATGAGTAGAGAGAAAATGTCCTGCGTGCAAGCAGAAAAGAAAAAGAAAAGAAGAAGAAGAAGCAAAGGTGGGGGCGTGAATTTTCGGAAGACACCTGAAGCTTCTTTGAAGCTTCAGGTGATTTAATAATAATAATAATAAAATATTTAATTAATATTAATAATATATTTTATTAATAAAAATAAAAAATAAATTTTAATTATTTTTTTTCTTTTTTTCCTTTTTATAAATCCGATTATTTTTTTTTTTTTTTGAATCACTACACTGATCTTCTATATCCCTTTTTAGGGTTACTATAGTAGTACGATTAGCCTACCCAATCCTGGTCCAGACTCCAGGGGGCAACACAACCCTTCACTGGCCCAATCGACTGTCTCGCCACACTCTGAACCAGATGTGTGGTTGCACTAATACATATCTAGCAACGGTACCATGCTCTGTATACTCTGGTCCATCAAGGTTCTTATTGCCACATTTCTTTATTCACATTTCATCAATTCTGTAATTTTTCATCATTTCTATAGTTCTCATTTCATCATTTTTACATAACACATATCTGTGTATATATCTCATCTCATATCTATATATATATATATATATCAATTCAACATTTTTGTATAAACTACCTCTGCATATAACACATATCATTATTTCAAGATAAAACATATATGTATTTCTCATATTGTAGTATAAAAGATATCTATATTTCACATTTCATAATTTCCCAACAAAACATATCTACTTCATTATCTTATGTCATCATATTTATACAAAACAATATTGGGTTTCTCATATCTTCAAATCTGAATAAAACATTTCAATATGTATCATAATATCATTATTTCAGTGCAAATCACATATTTCAGTTTCAATCACATTCCTAGTATAGATCTATTATTTCACATTTCTCATGCCACACAATTTTAGATAATCATAATATAGTAATCACAGAGAAGATATCTATATCATAGTTTTCAAAACTATATACTACATTCGCATTTCACATACTTTAATCAATCATTTAATTTCCCAAAAACTACTGTTATAATTTATTCCCCTTACCTAACTTACTGAGAGACCTGCTAAAATTCCTAATTCCATACCCGTGGCGTTCAGAACTCAAAACCCTGAAATCATATTTTCCCAGTTTAATTAGTTCAACCCTAGAATTACAATTATCTTAGTATTCCTAAGCTCACACGCTCCCATTAATCCGATTGAATTCTAAAAAAAAAAATACGCGGGTATGATCCACTTCCCATATTTAAATTTAATTTCTATCATATTTAAAAATAACAATATGATCAAATCCCCACAGCTTATTCTAATTCCAAAATATTTCTAGAAATCTAATTTAATCAAATCCCTAAAATTTAACTTACTTCCAAAATATTCCCCAAAAATATGATATAATCAAATACTCCAATTTAATAACCACATATTATAATTTAACCAGTTGAATTTCTAAAATAACTGACATAATTTGTACTCTTCACCTTAGCCTTAGAGTGGTGCCTAAGATTCCCAAATCAAAAATCTGCTCAGACTAAAATGACGAAGATCAAACCTAGGTCTCTATGATGGTGTCTGATCGTCAATTTGACTGAAAATTTAAGAGAAATTGAGGAAAGGGGGAGACTTAACCTTATCCCAGGAGTGGTGCCTACAACGCCCTAATCATGAATCCACTCTAGTTAAAATTTTAGTGGCCAAGAATGAAACCCAGTGGTATTTTTTGTTCTTTAATTGACTGAAAATTCACCAAGAAATTGAGGAGAGAGAGACAAGAGCAACGAAGAGAGAGAGAGAGAGAGAGAGAGAGAGAGAGAGAGAGAGAGAGAGAGAGAGAGAGAGAGTTGGCGTAGGGGGGGGGCGTGAGCTCTCTGTTCTGGGATTGAATTTCAATTCAATTTCCCCTAGGAAGCTTAAATGTTAAGCTTCAGGTATATATCTAATACTTTTATATTTTACTTTATCATATTATATTAAGTTTATATATATATATATATATATATATATATCTTATTATATTATTTATTTATTTAATTCAGTTTAATAATATTTTATTAATTAATTAATTATTAACAAATTAATATATATATATATATATATTTCTCGAGTTACTACATGCATTTACATATCTAGGAATTAATTTCATATTAGCCATATCATGCAATTTTGTAGTATTAATATGTCCTAAATGATTATGCCAATAAAGAAAATGAATCAACAATATAAACAGAAACATTCACTTTATTTGTAAGCGGAAGTCTTTGAATTCTATTGAATTAATACTTCATATGTACCTCACAATCTTTATATAATACAATTCCCTATTCTAAACAAGGAAATAATCTTCTTCCCGAATAATATCAAATCCCCCACATTTACCCACTTTCCTAATTAATTATTTACAATAATACTTGGGATTTTAACACTCCCCCTCAAGTTGGATCATAAATATTACTCATCTCCAACTTGCTAATAAAATCATCAAAGCTTTGTCGTCCCAACCCTTTAGTGAAAACATCTGCAGTTTGTTCCTTGGTAGGTACATAAATCATATAGATAATTCCTTTTTCGATTTTCTCTTTGATAAAGTATCTGTCCACTTCCACATATTTAGTCCTGTCATGTTGAACTGGATTGAGAGAGATGCTGATAGCTGCCTTATTGTCACAATAGAGTTTGATAGGAAATTTCACCGGGACCTGTAATTCTTCCAAAAGTTTACGTAACTACAGTCCTTCACATATCCCTTGAGCAACTGCCCTGAATTCTGCTTCAGCACTACTACAAGCCACCACGTTCTATTTTTTGCTTTTCCAAGTTACCAGATTTTCCCAGACGAATGTGAAATAACTTGTGGTGGATCTTCTATCTTCCACTAATCCTGCCCAATCTGCATCTGTAAAGATCTCTACTTCCTTACTTTCACATATCTTAAAGAAGAGTCCTCTTCCCGGGGATCCCTTGAGATATCGAAGGATCTTGTATACAGCATCTAAGTGGGCCTCTTTTGGTGAATGCATGTGTTGGCTTACAACACTGACTGCAAATGCAATATCTGGTTTAGTATGTGATAGGTAGATTAGCTTGCCAACCAACCTCTGATACGTTTCCTTTTCAACTGGTATTCCACAGTCTTCAACCCTCTTTACCACTTCAATAAGTGTTTCGCTAGGTTTGCATCCAAGCATGCCAGTTTCAATTAGGAGATCAGTAACAAACTTTCGCTGAGTGACACTAATTCCCTTTCTCGTTCTTGCCACTTCCATGCCCAAAAAATACAACATTTGTCCCAAATCTTTAACTTCAAATTCAGCAGCCAGAACTTTCTTCAATCTCTCCATCGCTACTATATCATCACCAGTAAGGATTATGTCATCAACATACACTATTAGAATTGTTTTCTTACCTCTTTCAGACTGCTGGAAGAATAAGGTATGATCTGATTGCCCCTGTTGATAACCTTGATTCTTTATTACTTTTGCAAATCTGTCAAACCATGCTCTAGGAGATTATTGGAGCCCATACAAGGACTTCTTGAGTTTACACACTCTGTTTTCTTCACCTTTCCCACTGAATCCAGGTGGTATGGTCATGTATACTTCTTCTTCTAACTCGCCATTCAAAAAAGCATTTTTAATATCAAGTTGTTGTAATGGCCAATCTAAATTGGCTACCAAGGATTAAAGAACTCGTACTGTATTTAAGTTTGCCACTGGTGCAAATGTCTCTGTATAGTCAATGTCGTAAGTCTGTGTGAATCCTTTTGCAACAAGCCTGGCTTTATATATTTCAACTGTCCCATCAGATTTATATTTCACTGTGAAGACCCATTTACAGCCCATTGGCTTCTTCCCTCTCGACAAATTTACCAACTCCCAAGTTCCATTTTTTTCTAAAGCTCGCATTTCTTCCATGACTGCCTCTCTCCATTTAGGCATTTCTAGAGCTTCCTGGATGTTCTTTGGTACTTTCACCCTGTCAAGGTTAGAGACAAAAGCACGATATCCTATAAACAAGCTTTTATAAGACATATATTTAGACCAGGGATATTGAGTACACGACCTGGTTTGTTTTCTCATTACAATAGGTAAGTTAAAATCATCAGGTACAGGGTTATCAGACGAAAGCTCAATTACCAGACCATGATTGGACATTAACTCATGGTTATTAAGAGCCATCATCGGTTCCGACGTTCTTGGTGCCTCAGGTATGAGATTCTCCCTGTTCTTTGTGTTCGGCTTTCTTGAGTAAACAAGTAAGTTTGCATTGTTTTTCTTTCTTGTATCTCTCCCTGAGGTTAAGTGTTCTGTTGTGTTTCGCGGGTCAGGTTTTGATGCAATAGAAGACTCGATAGATGGGTCAGGGAATGAAGCAACAGAAGGCTTAATAGATGGTATGGGTTCAGATGACACGGAATCAATAGTATAGAAGTCAAAGAACCGATCTTCATTCCATGTCTCCCCCTGAAGAGAGGGCTTTGGGAAATAAGGAGTGGTTTCAAAGAAAGTAACATCAAGACTAACAAGCAGCCTTTTGGAGACCAGATCATAGCATTTGTAGCCTTTTTGAGTAGGGGAACAACCAAGGAAGACACATTTAACAGCACGTGGATCCAATTTGTCCTTGTTGTGTGCATGAACATGAACAAACGTAGTACAACCAAAGATTTTTAGTGGAAGACTGGATGGAAGACAAGAGGCAGGAAAATGTTCCTGGAATTTCTGAAGAGGAGTGACAAAGGAAAGTACTCAACTTGGCATTCGATTAATGAGATGTGTGGTTGTTAAGATGGCATCGCCCCAAAAATAGTTTTTCATGTTGGTAGTGAACATTAACGCCCGGGCTACTTCAAGTATATGTCTATTTTTCCATTCAACCACCCCATTTTGTTGAGGGGTATCCACACAAGAACTCTAATGGACAATCCCATTTTCTTGAAGATAGGTTCCCAGAATAGTATTAAAGTATTCCGTACCATTATCGGTACGTAAAATTTGGATAGTAGTATGGAACTGTGTATGAATCATGGAATGAAAATTGATGAAAATGGAGCGGACTTCAGTTTTGTCTTTCAGCAAGTAAACCCAACAAAGGCGAGTATGGTCATCAATAAACGTAACGAATCATTTTGTATTGGTGCAATTGAGTGAACGTGAGGGACCCCACAAATCACTATTAATCATAGTAAATGGGCAAGATGGTTTGTATATGGATGATGGGAAGGAAGTTTGACAGTGTTTGGCAAGCTCACACACTTCACATTGAAATTCAGGAGACTTTTTATTTGAACAAATTGACAGAAACAAACGTTTTAAATATTGAAAATTGGGATGACCCATTCTTGCATGCCATAACAAAAGTTCACTATCTCTAGAAATAGATACAGAATCACAAATTACAGTATTACACAGTTCGCTCAAGCTTGCCTCCTCAAAGTAGTAGAGTCCCTCATGCGCTTTAGCAGTGCCAATCGTCTTCCTTGATGATAGGCCCTGTAAAATACAATGAGATGAAACAAATTTAGCAAAACAGTTCGAGTCTTTTGTTAATTGACTAATGGATAACAAATTGTAAGACAATTTGGGAACATGTAGGACTGATTGTAAAATAATCGAGTTAGATATGCGAATACTTCCTTTACCCGCAACTAGTGAGAGAGAGCCATCTGCAGTTTTTACTCTCAAATTCCCAACATATGGTGAGTAGGATGAAAAAAATTGATAAGAACCAGTCATATGATCAGATGCGCTCGAGTCAATTATCCATGGAGATTTGTTACAGGATGTAGTATTGAAAGCTGTCAAATAATTACCTCAGTGAGCCAGGGAACCAAAAGACTGACCCGATGTTTGAATTGACGAAATCATTTTGTACAATTGGTATAAATGTTCAGGACTGAATGCACTGCTTGAAGAGGTATTGATTTTTTCTCCTTGTAATTTTTCAATTGACCTGTCAGTGCTAGTCTAGTACCCATGATTTTTTTGGTATTGTCTCGACTTCCACTCTGCCAGTTTTCCATGAATTTCCCAGCAAGTATCTTTTGAATGAACTGTTTTTCGGCAATGTTCGCACCATAATTTACCTTTTTGTGGTCGTTGGCTGGATCCCCCTGGGCCTTTTGATACAAGGGCTGAGACATCAGGCCCATTAGTGTGTCTATGTAGATTTGGGGCAGATACGGGTAGGTCCAACCCGACAGGGTCATTTTGGGGTCTCAGCATTACGCGCCTTCTACTTTCCCCCCCCCCCTCACTTCTACGAATACCTCTCGGGTTGAGGGAAGAGGTTGTCGGCCAAGGATGCGTCCCCTTACGTCGTCTAGATCCCGATTCAGGCCGGCAAGAAACTCGAAGACCCTTTCGTTCTCGAGCCTCCTTCGGTATCGTGTGCTATCACCGGAGCACTCCCACTCCTCATCGGTGCTTAAGTCGAGATTCTGCCAGAGATGGGTCATCTCCATAAAGTACTCGGTAACGCCTCTCTCCCCTTGCCCCATCTGCCACAGTCGGGTCTTGATTTCGAAGATTTGCGAGTAACTCTCGGCGTCAGAATATGTCTCACGAACAATGTCCCAAACATCCTTCGCCGTCGGCAAGAATAGGTAGATTTTTTCGAGTGACGGCTGCATTGAGTTGACGAGCCAGGCAATGACCATGGAGTTTTTTCGGACCTCCATTTTTGCAAGGCAACCACGTCGATAGAGTCAGGTTTCCTCCGTTCACCAGTAAGATAGCCAAGTCTCCCTTTTCCTTTAATCACCAACTTTATGGATTAAGCCCACTCACAATAATTTTTCCCGTTTAATTTCTCCACTGAGAGTGGAAAGGAGATGTTTTCAAGTCCATTCGAACCCCCAACAGAAGTGGCCTTTGAGTCGCCGTCAATATTTGCAGACGAGGTCGACCCTTTGCTGTTGATGGTGCCGTTGGCCATAGTTAGCTAAGGTTGAGAAACCCTAGCTCTGATACCATGTAAGCGGAAGTCTTTGAATTCTATTGAATTAATACTTCATATGTACATCACAATCTTTATATAATACAATTCCCTATTCTGAACAAGGAAATAATCTTCTTCCCAAATAATATCAAATCCCCCACATTTACCCACTTTCCTAATTAATTATTTACAATAATACTTGGGATTTTAACATTATTGATATTAAGCTTAAACATACCCTCATACATATAGCCTTTTCCCACAAAGACTCCACCCTTGTAGAGTACAAATTTATCATATTCAAACACTAACTTAAAGCCAAACTTTAAGTAGGCTTTTAGAAACTAGATTCTTCATAATTTCTAGTACATGGTATACATCAGTGAGAGTCAAACTTTTTCCAGAAGTAAATTCAAAAGTGATATCTCCTTTGCCTTTGACCATAGCAATCGATGAATTTCTCATGTAGAGAACATTGCCATCTTCCACCGATTCATACTTTGAGAATGAACTCTTGTCTTTGCAAACATGTCTTGTTGCACCTAAGTCAATCCACCATGCATAGTCATCTTTAACAGCATTGATTTTAGAAATCAAAGCCACAAACTTGTTACAGTTTGTTTCATCTTGCTTTTTCTTGAGAAGACGACATTCACTTTTGTAGTGTTTAGGTTTTCCACAATAGAAGCATGAACCTTTCTTTTTCTCATTTTGATTCTTGACATAATTGTACTTCCTTTTCAAATTCCCTTTTTTGGGTTGTTGGGGTTGTTTAGAACTGCCTCCTTCTTCCATCATATGCACTTTGGAAGTATGCTCTTCTGCTCCTTTTTGGTTCTGCCTAAACACTTCTTCAACTTCGAAATGTTGGCCTAATTGTTCAAGAGACATATCATCCTTCCTGTGCTTCAAAGATTTTCTAACACCTTTCCAGGATGGAGGTAACTTATCAATAATAGATGAAACAGAAATGCATAACTTATCAATAATAGATGAAACATAAATGCATTCATCCATTTTCATATTATGTTGATTAAACTGGTTAAGGATATGCATAATTTTATGAAACTGGTCCACAACAAACCTATTATTAATCATGGTATAATTGAAAAATTTTCCAATCAGAAATTTATTACTAGTTGCATCATTTGTGAAATACTTAGCCTCGAGTGCATCCCACAATTCTTTTGCAATAGCCATATTCTGATACAAATTGAACAGATTGTATGACATTGAATTGCAAATGTGGCCTTTGCATATATAATCATCTTGTTCCCATTTGAGGGTTAATAAGCCTAACCCTAATAATAATACAAAAACTAAACTGCCCCTACTTAATATATAAGATATTATATATCATCTAACAGTAAACCATTTGATATAACTAGACTTACTTTGACTTTTATATGGTTGATGCGTACTACTGATTAAGTTTAAATTTAAAATTTAAGTTATGTAGTACAAGAAGTGATGGGAGATAATTCTTAAATCTTAATATCTTATTGACTTTTAATTCATTATTATACTATAGATACATATAGGATTTTTTTTTTCTCTTAAAACTGTTGAAGTTATTAAAATCTAACATCTATAATATGACAACTAATTTATACATATAATATAACATCTATTTGTCTTGTTTACAATCTCTACCCACCCAACGAGGTCAGGAATCGAAAACCCGTGCCCTATGAGTGTGTGTGGGTGCCCATGTGGGGAGGTTGTTGGTCCGATAATGCCTTAATAAGTAAACTTTGTGATGTTCGGATAAGGATTCTCACTAGGATTGTCCTTGCATTCACATTCATTTGACACTAGTCTATCATAAGTAACCGAATGATTAGTGATACACCACATCATCACTATAGAGTCTGAAATTAGTTGATGGTGTGGCTTATTATTGTTTGATTTCTAATAATAGACATGTGTTATATGGATGTGCATGTAGAGGAGCCACCAACCTCCGAAATTCTATCGAAGGCTAATAAGAATAAGCCTAAACTAGTGACACTTCTTACAAAGTGGTAAACTCATTGAACAATCAAGTTGAAGCCCCTAGAAAATAAGTCTAATCTGCTTCCATGTCAGAGGATTCACATGTAAACAAGATCACATTCTTAAGGGGATCAAGCTTCAATCAGATTCACTAGCTCCATTCCCATGAGCAGTTTTGCATGTAAGAAGCAAGCTAAAGCATTTGTAGAAGATACACATAAGTAGTTTTTATTTATTAGATTACCACAAAAGCTTATTTTGCTACTAGCTAGTACCAAATACATGCCATTATAACACTCCTTCTAGATATTGAAGGAGACTACATTGATAGAGTGGCTATAGCTCAAGCTTACGTATTTAGTAATCACCCCAAGATGCATCAAACTGCGTAGTCAGAAGCTATTGCTCACATCATTACAGTATAACACCATTATACTTCCTGGCAGCCTCTCGGCTGTCAATGGTTTTGTAAGTCTCTGATCCTCTTGGGATTGGCCTAGATGATGTGTTGAAGTTAGCGTATTGCCTTCTGGCCTCCTCGCTGTTGATAGTTTCCTGCGATCTTCTTGGCACCGTTACTGTAAACCGAGCCCGTGGTATGGGTTCAGTTGCTGTAGTAGTAGTAGTAGTAGTAGGGACAGGTGAAGTCTTAGAAGCTGGTTCTATCAAGTACTCAAGGGATCTTCTTCTGGCCTCCTCGCTGTTGATAGTTTCCTGCGATCTTCTTGGCACCGTTGCTGCAAACTGACTCCGTGGTATGTCTGTAGTAGTAGTAGTAGTAGGGACAGGTGAAGTCTTAGAAGCTGGTTCTATCAAGTCCTCAAGGGATTTCTTGTAATCATTTGTTATATTTCTTAGGGAGGTACCCTGATCTTGCTTACCCCACTTTCTTGTGGTGATAGGAGTCTTCTTTGGGTCGGCACTGTGTTGATAGTAGTCCTTGGAACCCTGATCCTTACCTACATGATTGCTCGGCTTGTATGAGTCATAGCTACTGTAGTCTCTGTCTCTGTGATCCTCATGCTCACCATAGCTAGTGGTGCTGTGATGGGTGGTAAAATCTGGAGCGCTATTGTACTGCAAGTATGTGGTTCTTGAAGGGCCGTGTCTGGGAGATTGGCTGCTAACTTCAGTTTGGATTTGGGAGATGAAGTCGTGAACTGTCTTCAGGTGGTCACGAACTGGACTTGAAGACCTATCCCATTTTCTGTCGGTGCTTCCATGATCTCTCACCAGAGTCTCCACCATTTCAGGAGAGCTGAATTTGTATTCTGTGATGAACGGATGAGTTCGAACTTCCTCGACTATTGTTGTGACATAGCCCTCCAGGGGAGTGATAGTGACAACAGGCCTTTGTCTCACCTCAGCTTCAATAATCACCGGGTGGCGCACATCGTCCAAGTGTCCATCTCTATCATTGGTTGAATTGCTCCACCCGTATGGGGGCGGTCTACTAGTCCAATTATAGGTGGTGTAGCCTCCAGTTGGGTAACCTTGTTTGGCCATAGATAAGCTCGGTGTCTGAACCTTTTCTGCCTTCAAAGAACACAAGACTTTCTTCTTGCCTCCTAACATGTTAAAATTTTGTGCTTATATAGGAAAATTGTATGGCCTCTCTTTCTTCCACAAGAACTCTTTCAGGTTCTTCCATTGAAATAACAGTTCAAAGAATCACATTCTGTTTTATCCATGAAGCATAAACTATAGTATCTGTCTGCCCTTGAGATTCCTGATTCTGCTTTGCAGATAGATATGTCTTACAATTTGTTCTCGGAAAATTGCATAATACACTTCAATCACCATAAAACAATAAATATAAACGGAGAATAACTTTAACCTCTTGAGAAATAAGGAGCATATTATTCCTTGTTTAGCAAGGGAAGAATCCAAGAAGAGGCACTGCCCAACCAAGAAACTTATGATCAATGACCGTACGCAAGACTTTGAATTGAAACAGCTATTTCTCCACCTCAAAGTTACATTAGTATCCTGCACTCATTTTAAGTTGTTGTAATTCTCTTTATCCAGATGCATAGGGTTGATGGAAAACCTACTCAAAGCTTGCAGATAGATGAGCACACTTACAATGAGCTATTGAATAATACTCACCACAAGAAATGTTAAGGGAACATGATGTTTTCCTACTGAGAATGTTTGTAGAAGGAAAAACTCTATTCATCACAAGAAAAATGTCACAATAAATTATTAAAAATGATATGAAACCTAATGAACTGTTGGAATTTGACTGTTGAAAAGGTCAACTGATTCCAAGGTGCCTCATCACTTGCAATAAAATCATGATTTTCTTTTGGTGAATGTTTTTAAGTATTGGGCAATTTTTGTACGACTATTTATTGCAAAGCATTTGAATTTGGCTACTAGAATTTCAGATAGAATAATTGTGGAGAGGAAAATCCTATCACAGTAGCTTCACTGAATAAATTATGGATCATATCAAGTTCACCAATTCCTTCACTCCCCAAGTTGGCCTAACCAAGCCTGCAAGAGTAATCATTTCAAATGTAGTCTTAGACTTGCAAGAGGCTCTTGTTGGCACAGAAATTGTGGGATCTTTAGAGATTTTTTATCGCTTTAGCTTCCATGTCAAAGGTCTAAACGTTACAGTTAATTGCATTGTTTTCGCCACTTGGGCACCCACTCAAATTGACAATATTGTTGGCCATGTTGTGTCTGGATCCCGTCCAGCTTATTCTCCTATTGGCAGTCCATGGTTGTTTTGTAACTTTCACAATGAAATGAAATTCTAGACAAGTTGCCCATAACATCCGACTAGGCCATTTTTTTAATTTAAGCAAAGCAAGAATCATATTTTTGTACTCTTTCCTTCATATACATCCTGGAATTCTTTTCATGCTTTGCAGAAGAAATGCTTGGATTTGGAAGAATTGTATTCTAATTCTTCTTAACAGTGAGTTAGTGACCTACAGCCATTTAACGATCACTGTTTCAGGTGCCATCCAATTGTGCTTCCATTTGATGTTAGCAACACTCAATGCAAGGGCACTGACACCCATTGGCAAGCATTCTTCTCCTTTTTGTTACCTGAAAAATGATACTGCGTTAAAGGAATACACAACACACTCTCTAACTGATCTGTAATGAACTTCTGAAATCAAACTTTATGCATGTTTGGTATGCAGGAAGGGAAAGGAATCAGGAGGAGTGGAATCATTTTTTTCATTTGATTTCATCATGCCACCTATTCAAATTTTGATTTCATTCCTTTTCCATCTCATTCCATTTCACGAACCAAACATGCCGGTGTCTTTGTACGTACATGTGAAATTGTGATGACATTTTCTCATTCAAAGTTGAAAGTCCCAAAGCTGATTCGGCTGAAATCAAAGTTCAACATGGGACTCTTATTTATGAACTTGGTTTTTCTATTATGAAGTTTGATACCTTCATATTATTTATATTTCAATAGAGGTCTTTTGTTCTGTCAACTGTCAGGTCATCTATGTGTTCAGATTGTGGCACAGTTCTGCTTTTGCTCTCCTTCTGTTGGTGCCATTGGTCATTGGGATTACTTTCAGTTTATTCTAGTTTCCATGGGGTGTGAAACTTTTCGCAGTAATGTTGTTGTTATAGCTTTTTTTTTTTTTGGTTCAATTTCTTGATTGAAACCATTGCCTTAAAATTGTCTAATCAGTGAACTCAAAAAAAAAGTCTGATCAGATGAATAAATGGGAAACCTTCAAACTTAGAGGCCAATTTTTTCAGCTTTACGCAGCTATCTCACCATCAATGACAACTTTAACAAGAAAAACCTGGAGAGTTCTCATGTAAAAATTGAAACATGGTACAGACTTCAAATTTGAATGTCTTTATATTGCATTTGAAGCACAAGGCAATGCTTGTTTAGGAGGAGAATAACTTGTTATTCTCAGGTAATCAAAATCAATTGAGTTCAGAGTTTGCAGCTTAAGAGAAATTTTAGGATTAAAAATACCCAATGCTTAACAAAAATCTTGGCATGATTTAGGATTTCATCTTGACAAAAGTCAAAGTTTCTGTGGAGAGGGCAACCAACAACCACCATGGTCATTGCTATGATTCAAAGTGAATAGAACTTTAAACAGGACTTTCAAGTTTAATTTTGTCTACGGACATAGTCAAAAAATTAGAGATATAAATCAAAGTTTAGAAGATTACTACTTGCATCCCAACAAAGTGAAAAATCTACCAATGGCCAATCTTTGATGACAAATCTTGCTTTGGACAAATCACTCTATTTAAGAACTAATTTTCATACTAAGATATCCAGAACAAAATAAAAATAAAAATTAATGTGTATCTAAAACATTTATATAGGTATTTGGATGATATGCTAGTGGGAATCCATGACTTTGTTCATGTGTCTCCATGATATTTCAATTTGCAAAAACTTCAGCAAATATTGCATATTAAGTATTTCTTTCAATCAATAGGTGATAGCAAACAAAATCAAAAGAAAAAACTCTAACCACAGATAGAGCACATCATTTGATGGCTTTTGTTCTTTTTTCTAGAATAATGCATCTGTGTTGACAGAAGAAAAGAAAAGAAAAGAAAAGAAAAAAGAATGATGCATCAGCAATTACCCTCTGTAGTTGGTGAGCACTTGAACCAAAACTTAATCCTATTAGGTCTTACGCGAATTATGTATATAAAAACTCATCATCCACTCAAATTTTCCAATGTGGATTAACCCACAAGTGAAATTCTTAACAAGAAAAACAGACCCCATCTTTGAAAAACCATTGTTGTGCTTAATCTTTTTTTTTTTTTTCCTTTTCCTTTTGGAACAATAGCATAAAACTCTGGCTCAGTGTCATGGACTAATGGAAGTGGGAATATGAGCTTACTGTTCAAAGAAAAGTTGGGATAGCATCACTCTGCTTTTGCAGAGTGGAATGCCATACTGGAATGACAATTTTATTTAAGCTATAAAATTACATTTCAAAGAAGAATAGAATACCCTCTAATTTCTCCACTGGAAAATGGTTGGATGAAGCATTAAAAATTTCTCCACTGAAAAATGGCTTGCTTCTGTTCTTATTTTCTCCTTGAAAACCAGATTTTTCGAAATGCCTCCTAGCTGATAGTCGTTTCTGTATAAGCTTCTGATCAACTCAATGTCTGAACTTTTTCTGCCTCGAAAGATCACCAAAGGCTTTCTTCCTGCCTTAGAATGTCAATAGTGTTCTTCAACAATTATCCTTGGCGTTCTTTTGATTCAGTGAAGTAAGAGTTCAAAGAATCAAATTCCCTTAGTTTGGATCAAGAATTTATGAGGGGAAAGGAAAAGAAAGGCTTTCTTACATTTTCTTATTAAGAAAAATTAAATATTAATAGTGTATGAAATTAAAATTTTGTTTATTAATTTAGTATATTTTCATTTCTTTTTCATAACTTTAATAACTAAATATGAAATTGAGGATTTCTTGATATTTTCCTTTCCTTTCCTTTCTCTTTTCTATTATTATTATTATTATTATTATTATTATTATTATTATTATTATTATTACTACTACAACTACTACTTTATAGGTTTAAGATGCTACCACAACTATACATTTAGATCAAATGAATAGAATGAAACTGTCATACTTTTCATTTATTTTTTCTTTTAACAACGAAATAACTCTAAACAATCCTTGATAAAATCAAAAAACTTTAAACAAACCTAACACACCAAACAAAAATCGAGAGGTTAAACTAATGACGAAAGGAAATTAGACCCAACCTATCCATCTGAATGATACCTTTCAGAGAATGTGATAAAAGATATTGTTCTTCGTAGATGACATTGTTTCCTAATTCTCCTTCTCTAGCGAGAAAATCAGCTGCACTATTACCTTCCCTATATTGATGGATCACCATGAAGTTCACTCCTTCCAATTCCGCCACGAGATCCTCCCAAAAATCCCAAAGATATCACAAGGTACATCTACCTTTCCGAAACCAATTAATAACAATTCGCGAGTCACATTCAATAATCACGTTATAATAATGAAGTTGTTTGCATAAGTGGATTCCTTCAAGAATTACTTTTAATTCCGCATTATTGTTCGTACCATTACCAAAATAACTTGAAAAAGTCGCTTTCGCCATACCATGACAATCTCGAATAATTCCTCCACCTCCTGAAGTACTCGGATTGCCCTATAGCTCCCATCACAATTAAGTTTTATCCACCATGTTGGAGGTTTAACCCACGAAAAAAAAAATTTTAGGCCTAGCGCGAACACCCTAATGCTTAATTCGAAACTCCTTCAAAATCGTAATGTTCGACATCTTCAATTTTTTGCAAAGAATTAGTGTTTTTAGCTAAAGAACTAACCCAATATCAAACACTTCTCCACACCTGATTCGCACTTTGATATAATCCTTCCATTCTCGCTTTGCATCTTTGATGTCAGAGGCACTACGTAATCAAACATGGAATCCGTCCGATTAAAATACCTTTAATAGACGATTTTCGAGCATAATGGAACTAGTTTGCAATTCTATTTTTATAGGGAAGGAATTGCTGGAAAGGAATCCCCAACACCACACTAGCTCGACGCCAAACCTTTGAAGCCACCTCGCCTAAAGAAATAACGTGATCAGTGTTTTCCTGACTTCTCTACATGCAACAATCACATGCCGAACCCATCGATATTCCTTTGGCTTGAATTCTATCATCTACTACCAAGTCTCTGAACTAGGCTTTCCATAAATACATTGATATTCTTCTAGGCAATGAAGAATGTCAAAACAAGTCATTCCACACAAAATTGTCACTTCTGCTCCCCACTGCCTCCCATGCCGTTTTCATAAAGAAATTACCGTCAGGAGCAGGCTTCCAGATGAATATATCCTAACCACTCTTACTAGCCGGCACATTATGCAAAATTTCCATTGTTCTATCAGTCCCAACCTATTCCAATAATAAATTAGAGTTCTAGTTATGATTCAGCCATCAATCCTTAATACACAGTTTCTTGTTTGAAATATCCTTAGTGCGCACCAATAACAGACCTAATGTAAGCCACCTATCAAACCAAAAAGAAGAATTCCCACCTCTCACCAAAAATTTTAACATTATCCATAACTTCCAGAATTGAGGCCATCATTGATCTTCAGAACCGAGAGTCATTTGGTCTCCCCGTCATTAATAACAAATGATCATCTCTTTAATATTTAACCCTGAAGAAACCTGACCATAGATTGTTAGAAGTGAGCAGCCCGAAGGAAAATTTCATGAGAAGAGATTTCTGAACTTCTTTAAGATCTCTCAAGCCCATACCCCCTTACGAGGTAGGTTTACAAATTTTCCTCCAAGAGTGCCAATGAATCCTCCTTTTGCCTTCCACCTCTCCCCATAAAAAATTAGCAAGAAGAGAGTTGATTCGAGACAATGTGTCTTATGAAACATTAATAATAGACATCAAGTGTATAGGCATGCTAGACAACACATGTCTTAATAAAATCAATCTTCCACCTTGCGAGAGCAACTTAAATTTCTTCCCTGCAATTTTCTTTTTAATCTTCTCCACAAAAGGCTCCAAGATTCTGGAAGACAATTTTCCTAAAACAAAAGACGCACCCAAATACGTAACTAGAAATTTACCTTTCATGAAACTCGTGATTCTTAATAAACCATGTTTTCAAGCATGAGTAATATGTTTCGAAAGAAATAACGCTGACTTTAACTAACTAATTTTTTTACCCGACCACTTTTCATATATCTCCAGAGCGTAAAGCAAATTTCTAATAGACTTCTTTCCCCCCATTTGCAAAAATAAGAATATCATCTACATATAACAAATGCAAAACCAAAGGGGCCCCAATCTGATGATTAAATTGTCCAATACGACCGATCTCATGGTTTTTCCTAAGCAACCTTATCAAAACCTCCTCCATTATTATGAATAAAGAAGGAGAAAGTGGATCCCCTTGCCTCAAGCCTCTAGTAGATTGAAAAAACCCTTTAAAGGTTCCATTCATCATAACGGAAAACCACGGGGACTCTACACAATTGTTTATGAGCTTGCAAAACCTCTAAGAGAAACCAAAAGCCTTTAGAACGTCTAGAAGAAAATTCCAGTTCACTCTGTCATAAGCTTTAGCCATATCAAGTTTTACCATCACATTGCCTCATTTTTTTTTTGTGCAAAGATTGAACCATTTCTTGTGCAAGCGTAATATTCTCAAAAATACTACGCCCGGGAATAAAAGCACCTTGTTCATGTGAGACCAACTTATCATCAACCTCAGTTAGTTTAAAAACAATAATCTTGGAAAAAATTTTGTAAGCCACTGAGCAAAAACTAATAGGCCGGAAAAACTAGAACGATTATCCACCTTTGGAGTTAAGACAATAAACGAAGAGGAAAAGAACTTGGAAAGGGGAGTGCCTTGAAAAAAAATTATTAACTTTGGTGTATTCCTAAGAGGGGGGTGAATTGAAATTTTAAACTTTTTCTCCTAGGTTAAGCCAGATGTTAGCAGTATATCACAACCTAGGGTCTTTCTATGCAATCCCAAATGTGCAGATAAATATAATATGCCAAAATTTAAATCATGCGCATCATTCACACTATAACATACACGTGTAGGAATATAAATTACAAAAATATAAACAGACACACGATATGTTATCGAGGTTCGACCAATACTGCCTACGTCTCCGCCTCAGTTCGCAAGCCTGAGGATTCCCATTATTACTCACTTAATGGGTGGAGCGACACCGTTTACAACCAAGTCAATTCACGGGGTTGACCTCAACCTACACCTTACCAAGATGGTGCACCTAGCTTTCCTAACCGGGTCTAAGTCAATTCGGGACTATTCCACAGGGCTAGTCTCCCTCTTCAGGCCCACGCCTGGAATACAACAGATGTAAAATTTTACGTACAAACAAACGCTTCTTACATAAGCAGATATGTACCACTACGCACAATATAATGCACCCCAAGTATGTATAAACTATAAACTCGATGCTCTACGTGTGCAATCAACACTCAATAAGATGTCTAATCTCAAATATGCGCAAAGTGTTCTAACAAGCTAATCTTTGAGAGCAAAGTATATTGAATCTCAATATGAGATTAGTGTTTCAAAGATGCTAGCAATAATATTCAAACGAACTCAAAAATATTTTCTCAAATGTATCTAGCACAAGAGTTGTTTGAAATCTAGTTTTGTAAAATATTTTTGCACACAAAAGTATAAGCCCAAATGAATATTGCAATGATAATGAAAACTCACTTAACTATATGATTTTTTCCAACCAAAGATTTATCTAATGAAATCGGGGGAAAATCTAGCTCAACCCTCAATATGAAAATCAAATGTGTAAAGTACAAGTGAGGGTTTCTAACACAATATAAACAATAAACACTCACAAGGCTATGTTTCTCAAAGGAATGGAAGTATTATGAGTGTATAGGGTTGAAATGAAAAAATAGGGTTTAGGAAATTTGAGAGAGTTTTTGGCTAATCTGATTTGCTAATCACAACTAATCTAAGCAAATGAACCCCTATATATAAAGAGAGGCCAAATTATAACCATTGGGGACAACAAGGGTATTATTAAATTTGTTTTAAAACTCATTTAGAAAATTAGCCCTGTTTACTTAATTTTAACCTCGGTAAAAAATAAGCAACCCAAGAGGTTTCGGGTGGCTGAACCTTAGTTCGATCTCCCGAATAGACTTAGTTCAAAAATATATTTTTAAACGTTTAGGTGCCCAAGTTTGGGTTCGGTTGGCTAAACTAAGGCAATTTTCCTACTGTCCGTAGTTCGAGTGCCCGGTCCAACATTCGATTAACCGAACTCACAAGTTCGGTCGCCAGAGGTAATTTTGAACTATAAAGTTCGGTCGCCCGGGTTGGTGAAAAGTACCCTAACATAGGTTCGATCACCCAAGGGCGGTACGTTCATTACTGGTTCGATCGCCTGAAACTAGGTCAACCCATTGACTTCCCAGCGGTTCGGGCGCTCAAGGTGTTTTGAATACCAAGGGTTCAGTCACCCGAATCCTCATGAATCTTATCCTTTAAGTCCAATTTTAAACCAACTGATTCCCCTGATTATGTAAGTGATATGTGGACTATTTGTGTATTTGTTTAGGGACCTAAGGTCTTTTTATCCTACCGGAAAAATCCAGCGTCAGTATCCTTAAAGTCTCTCTAAGGTCTTGAGCTTATAGTCCTACATGCATGATATGCAGATTATTATAGACCTTGGATGATTATTATTACAGACCCAGTGAAATGAAATATAGATTACATCAATTAAAAACATTCCAAGTCTTCATTTTCCTCAAATTGTCATGTGTCATCAATACGATCTTCCTAATATGGTCCTGCACACAAACTTAGCAAACGTTAAATATCAAAGTATTTATCATAATTAAAACAGAGTATGACCCATGGGGTTAACAAATTTTTTTGTCGCATCCAAGACATTTTTTTTACAATGTCTCGGCAAGATATATAAAATTCATATCCAAATTCATCTGATCCTAGACTGCTTTCCTTGCGAATAGAGAATACCGCTCTTTTAACTTCTTCTTCTGAAGATTCAGTGTGGAGAAAATTATTATCCACATCTGAAATTTGCCTTTGAATTAACTCGGAGAGATCACAAGGTTCAACTACTGAAGACTTTGAAAGAAAATTCCCAAAAAAAAAAAACCAGCTTCACTATGTATTACTTCCACACCATCCAAAATCCTCTCATCGTTCAGAACCATATGGTCTATACGACCCTTATTCCGCCTCTAGTTGATAACTGAGGGGAAGAATTTAGAATTCTTATCCCCCTCAATCAACCATTTTTTTTTTCGTAATTGGTCCTAGGCGAGATGCTTCCCTATTCTCCCACACCTACAACTCCAACTTAGTAGTCAAGTAATCGATTTCGACATCTTCAGAAAAAACTGATTGCAGTTGATTTTCTAGAGATTCCATCCTTTCCTTGAGAGCTTGTATGTTTTCTCCCACTCTCCCAAAGACATTTTTATTACATGCACATAAAGCAACTTTCATTCTTTTAAGGTAAATAGCAAATTTCAAAAGACCCGAAGCCGAGTCATTCCTAATCCAAGCATCTTTAACACATAACAAAAACAAGTCATGCGAGCTCCACATATTAAGGAACTGAAATAGAGTAAGGGCATACAAAGAGAATTATGTATTCGTATAAACCACCATAAGACTATGATCTGAGAATTTCCAACCTAGATATTTGAATTGAGTCGAACCATAGTAGTTGGGAAAAAGCATTATTAATAAGCACTCGATCAAGCTTAGCCCAACTATGAGCCACCCCTTCATGGCCATTGCACCAAGACATGCGTGAGCCTATGTTTGTTAAATCAAAAAGATCACAATGATGTAAACAGTCATTAAACTCCATCATAGGTAAAAGTGGTCTTGGATTTCTACCAATTCTTTCGGCATCCATTCGAATGACATTAAAACCCCCCAAGACCAACCAAGGAAAATCCGATATTTGGCAGTCCTCCAGTTGCCTCCATAACTCTCTTATTTCAACATAAGAACATTTGACATAGACAAAACTCACCAAGACCCTTTGGTCATCTTTGAAGAACCACCCGGATATCATCTGAGTTGTGATTGAAATCACCTCAAATGCATTCATATCCTTCCAAAACAGCCACAATTTACCGCCCTGATTTTCACTAGATATAAAATGGTGATAATTCAGAAAATTACCCAGCATTACCATGCTCTCCTCAACTAAGAAAGGTTCTGAAATAACAAACACACCAACACTAAACTTATTAATCGGCTTCTTTAACCTGCCTCTAGACCTACCCAACCCTCTAACATTCTAAAAAAAAATTTGTATCAGTCATAAATTTAATTTATGCGTTCGGATGTGAACCCTCTAAGATTTCCTCATAGATTTTTCCTTTATGATTTTGGTGTTTTCGAAAGTCCATCCCAACCCAGTATCAGACTTATACATTTTTTTCTTTGCCCTTCAACACTGAAATGTCACCTTCATCCCTCTCGAACGAATAACCTAGAGCCAATTCCCCCTGATGCAAACCTTGGTTCCCACCTTTAGTCAATTTAATATTGTCCGCATGATCCACTTTCTCTTGATACATAGTTTCACTATATGCAAATCGATCATCATCATCACACCCGACTTCCTCACACTCCTCGTCATCACTCTCTGTTGAACCTTCATTCACATTATTTTCCAAGCCTCTCTCCTATACATTAGAGTTTTGCATTGCATGCTCCCCTTTTTCTTGAGCCACATGAATTTCTAATACTACAAGACACCTATCTTCGGTCTTCTTCGTCATCGCACAATTCTGGGTCTTGCTTCCTGCTCCACCTTCTTTGCCCCTTTATCCACATCGGTATAGCTTTCCATTACACCATCATTAGCCTTTGGTTTCCATATCTTTTTTCCTTTATATTTTCCATCATCCCTTCACTTCTTTCCCACCTTACAAACAATCGAGGTATGTCCTTGTTGGCAACAATTAGAGTAAAAAAAACCCATCTTTTCATATTTGGCCTCTTGCCAAATACATTGTTTCAGAGATAAAATAAGAGGAAAACCCTTTACCAGCTCCATCGTCAGGTCGACTTCCATGCAAATACGTGCCCCCGAGGCTCTCGTACGATTGATTGCTGCATTATCAATTCCAAGATAACAACCAAAACAAATCTCTATAATTTGTAGAAAATTCGTTTGGTAAAGATGCATTGGTAACCCCAGTAAGAAAATCCATTGACGAGCTAATGGAGATTCCTTTTTGACGTCAAAATCCTTCGTCCACTTGAACAGCCAAAAAGAATTGTCTTCCATAGTTCTACCTTCTCTTGCCCAACCATGCAAAAAATCATGTTCGTTTTTCATATGAATTAACACATGATAATCATTCATGACACTTATCGTTGGAATTTTAGACAAGCCCCACGTTTTCAAAATCAAAAACGAATTTATCAATAGATGGTCGATTCCTCATAAATTTCATCGCCAATGTAAAATGAAACTCTTCCTCAGCCTTAACCATCTCAGTTTTTTGAGAAAATAAATATCAATTCACCATTGATATTAGCTTACAATCTCATAGGAATTTTAAATGTAGGTATCTCCACTTTTTTATTCATGGCTTGCGCATACAACTGCACCCTGGACCAGCCTGGACAGTATTCCCCACCGACGATAAGGCCATCGGAGGGGGGACGACACCTTCCCAACAACTCTAGACTACTTGGTTTTCCATATTGAAAGTCTAAAAATAAAAAACCAAAGGAAAGAGTAGATAAAACCTGAGGTGCAATGGCTATGGCAAACTTCTTATGGCATGCGGCGTCCCCCAAAACTTCAAATCTTTGGCAAAAATGGATGCAGGGAGAGTCTTGGTATCTGAGCTTTAAGGTTTTCAACAGTGTCCGCTTCAACAGAAGAGCAGACCATATGAACCAAAAAGCTTGGAATTTTGAGTTCTGTTTCAACAGCGTCTGCTTCAACGTGCGACGGCAGGCAGGTGACAACGAGATGCTCCCGCAGGCAGAGGCAACGGTGCAAGGCTATGACCGGAGCTTGAATCTGCAGGGAGGTTGGTGGCAAACGCTGCTGGTTTCTCTGTGTGTCTGACTGTTGCATAGTCGGGGGATGGTCGAGAGATTGAAGATGACTGGAGCAGTGGACGTTGGGGCGATGGTGACTCCGGCGGCGTTGAAGCAGTGGGTCGGTTTGATGGCACAGGGTGGCCGAATATCATCTCTACAGGAGAGAAGACTTGGGATGTCTGGCGTGGGAAGAGGAGTGTGTGACAGGTCGCTGGACAACGTTGGGAAGAAAGGGTGGGTGTGGGCGAGCTAGAGGGGCAGGCGAGGCGGCTGCGGCGGAGGGTGGACAAGGGAGGGCGGAGGAGGGCGCTGCAGCGAAGAGGGGAGGCGGCGGTGGGTCGGATGGTACTGGACGATGTTAGGAAGAGAGGGTGGGTGTGGGCGAGCTGGAGGGGTAGGTGAGGCGGCTGCGGCGGTGGGTGGACAGGGGAAGGCGGATGAGGGCGCTGCAGTGGAGAGGGGAGGCGGTGGCAGCGGCGGCAGGGGGCGGGATGGAGTTTCGGCCTATGGTTCCTCCTAACTACTTTTTTGTCATACTTTTCATTTGAAATACAATTCATTTAAAATTTCATTTCTACCTAATTGCATCTTACAAACCAAACATGACTTGCATAAAGATCGACTGGTCAGCTTACAGATTAAAAAGTGTTATCATGTCATGAACAAATATCAATACAAGTTTTTTAATTAAAATCTATCAAATTGAATAGAGAAAGAATGACTATTCCCAAATGTTTTCTTATCTTATGTTGGATGAAACAAGGCCAAACTTCAAATTACATTTTTTCAAATTATTGTGTACCTGCGTGTTTTCTATTCCATTTTCATTCATTCCATTCTCTAATATAATGCTTTTCATGAATCTAATTTATTGTTTTTTGGTTGTAAATTTAAAATTATTGTTTTAGAATGCAAATCTCATTCAAAGGATAAAGATCAAATGATATCTTTATTGTAATATATTTTTTAAGAAGTTAGTATTCTTTTGTATCTTTATTATTTTAATCATATATACATTTTCACAAGACTCATTGTGGTTTGCCCCTTCCCCAAATCTCGCATATGGGGGAACTTTGTGCACTGTGTTGCTTTTTTTATTTTTTTATACAAAAAATAGCATAATTTAAATCAGGTTTTAAATATTTAATTTCAATATTTTTGTTTTCTTTTCTGATAGATGGCACATGCCTTTTTAATTCAACAACAATAATAACAAAACCAAGCCTAAGTCTCACTAAGTGAGGTCGGTTATATGAATCTTTTTCCGTCAATTTATGCGATCATGAGCCATTTCTTTTGATAGATTCAAGGATATTCTTACTTACTATCTTCTTTTTCCGCCAACATTCCTTTTTAATTCATTTAGTTTAATTTTAAAGTTGTGATCAAATTTCCAAATTTTTTACCACATACCTATAAGTTATTTTTATTTATTTATTTTAATTTATTAGATGCCAATATTGAACGTACGCTATACAACGAAAAGTATGATTGAGTACTGTTCGTCTAAAACCAAATTAAGTGACCAAACCAATCAAATACAATTAAATTAGTTTGGTTAAAAATTTCAATTCAATTGATTTAGTATGAATTTTGTGGGTTTTTAGTTATTTAGTTTTTTATTCGGTATATGACTTATTATATTCAACTAACTAGATTAATATACACATACATAACATCTAAAAATTAACATTCAATATATATATATATATGTATGTGTAAATGTTAACGTGCGTATTATAATATAATATAATATAAAATTTTTTAAATTAACTAAAATGTTGGAACATCCAAATACTCAATAACCATTTTTAAATTTCTCAAACTTCAATTTTTATGTTTAGGAATTTGGATTTCAAGTGTGGTATTTAGATATGTGTGGATTTAGACAAATCACAATGCATAATTGTGTTAAGTTTCATTAAAAATAATCTAATTTTAATATCTAAAATTCATGCTTCCAAATATTATATTAGTTAAATACCATGAACTAATTTAAGTGGACTATATTTTGATTGACTAATAATTTAAAATTGGGAAGAATTCAGCTTGGTTGGTAAAAAATTTTGTTAACCAAATTTTTTTTGATTAAATTAACCGAAGAGATCAAATACCCTTCCCTAAAGAAAGATCCTTCTCTGACCCTTGTTTATAATCTTCTCATCATTTCTTATAATTTGTGCTTGAAACTTAAAACATAAACTTTCAAACTCCAAACTTTTAACTACTTAGAGAATGTCCTTTGAAGTCTCTATTTAGAATGTCTCAAAAAAGTACTTTTTAGAAAAGTACATTTTATAGGTACTTACAGTAACAAATGGCGTTTGGTTTATGATGTGATTGGCGTATTCCCAAGAGGGGGGGTGAATTTGGTATTTTAAAAATTCTTCTTAACTTGAATCCAAGTCACGGACAGTAATGCACAACCTAGGGTCTTTTTATGAAATTCCAAAACTCAATAATAAAAAGCATATATGTAATATAATTAAGATAGTAAACATACACACATATATGTACAAAAATTAAGGTGCAAAAATTTAAATAGATATGCGAAAGAGAAAAAGCCAACACAAAATATGTTATCGGGGTTCGGCCAATACTGCCTATGTCCCCGCCTTGAGCCAGCAACCCAATGATTCCACTAATACTCACTTAACTGGTGGAGTGATACTAATTACAACCTCCTCTCCTTATTGGGCGAGGAATACCCCAAGTCACATTACAGGGCTGACCCCAACCTAGCTACACCTTACAGGACGGTTCACCTAGTTCTCCTAACCAGGTCTAAACCAGTTTGAGACTTTCTTAACTGGGTTTAAGTCTATCCTGTGTACGTTACAGGCCAGTGCAATTCTCTTCCGATTACACGTAGGGAATACAATAATAATAAATATTTTGTGTACAAGGAGATGCTTCTAATACAAGCAGATGTGTACAAGTTGAAGCATAGATGCACTCACGTATGATGTGAAGTAAAGCTCAATGTGAGTGAGATTTTCTCAAAATAATTTTCTAATTAAAGCCTAAGAGTATGAAATAATTTTCTTAAAATTATGAGAACCCTTCTAAGCCAAGATGATATATATAAAACATATGCTCAAGGTGCTCCCAAGAAATTTTCCAAAATGATTTTTCAAATAGTGTTCAAGGCAAGTTAGGGTTTTGGTTTAAAAAGATTTTTGCAAGCAAAATACAAGTGAGCCTTTGAATCTTGCAATGGATATGCAAGATTCACAAGCAATAGCAGGATTTCTCCACAAAATGTTTATCAAAGAAAATGCGTGGAGAAAACACTAAGATAACTCTCACAAAAATGATTTTCAAAAGGTAATATGAGTGAGAGTGAATGCTTTTAAAAATATGCCCAAAACAAAATTTATTTCATCAATCCCTTGAAAGCAATTGATTTGCTAGCGAGGGAGTGAAAGAACAAACAAATGCTCTCTTAAGAAGATTTTCAAGAAGAGTATAAGAGAGTACAAAAATTTAAAGTATAAAATATTTGGGAGGATTTTCTAATCTAAGCATTGGTTAAAAATTGGGTAGTGAGGGGATATATATAGAATCTGGAAAGATTCTGACCATTAGGGATACAACGGGAATAATTAAAATTGTTCAATTACGTTTTAATGCCGAAAATTAATTTTTCCCGAGAGGTTTGATCGACCCAAGACAATGTCAGTCGACCGTCCTTTGTAAAAATTTGAAATTTTCAAGTAGGCTCAGTTGACCTGGGGAAGTGATGGTCGACCGCCGAAGGGTGATTTTCGAACTTTCATAGATTTGGTCGACCATGACACAATGCCAGTACGCCGGATCTTGAGGTTCGGTCGACTAAGGGCATTTTGAACTATAGCGCTGGTGTAGTGATCCAAAATAATAATAATTAAATTAGTTAATTAATACTAATTATTAATTAAATAGTATAATATAATATAATAATATATTAATATAATATAATATAATAATATTATATATGTATATATATATATATAGAGGATCTGGAAGGATCGGGATCATCCTGATCAATTGATTTCAATTGAAATCATCCAGCCCCTGGCCGTTTAAACTCTCTATCTCTCTCTCTCTCTCTCTCTCTCTCTCTCTCTCTCTCTCTCTCTCTCTCTCTTCAATTTCTCTCCATCGGTAAGTCAAATCAAAAAACGAATACCATATATGGGTCCTAACTTTACTCCTAAACATTTTAACCGGAGTGGATTCATTGTTGGGACGTCATAGGCACCACCCCAGTGTTAAGGTAAGGTAAATAAATTATGTGAGGTTTTATATTAAAAATATTCCCAATTAATTTGAGTATGTAAATTTAATTAGATTTGTGTTATTTAAAATATGCTCGATTTAAATTAAGTATGTGAAATTAATTATATCTATATTCAGATTTTATTTTAAAATATGCTTGAGTTAAATTAAACTGCAAAGATTTAATTATATAAGATTTTTGGGAATATTTTGGAAATTAAATTAAATTGTAGGAATTTATATCGGGTTTTCTTGGAATATAATGAAATTAAATTAAATAGGTGAAATTAATCATGCTTTTGTTTTTAGCGAAATATATTTTTCCCTAACAATTATTATATTATGATTTATCAGTTAAATCAAGCAGTTATTATATTATGATTTATTAGTCAAATTGTGTGGCATGAGAATAACTATTATTGTATAACTGAGTCTGTTGGTTTTCATGGTATTATATAGACAATTATGGTTTTATTCAGAATTATGATACGACAATTTTATTCAGAGATACACAGTTATATACAGACAGAGATGTATAATTTTTATATAGAGATATACAGTTATACAGACAGAGATGTATAGTTTTATACAGAGATATACAGTTTTATACAGAATTATAGTATGACGATTTTATACCGAATTGTGAAAATAAGATCATGTTACGATTTTAATTTATAAATTGCATTATATGATTTGAGAACCCTGATGGATCAGAGATAAGCTCGGTACCGTAGTTATAAAGATATGTCAGTGCAACGACACTACTCAGAAAGTGTAACGACTTGCTTTATATATTCATATAATAAAATCAAAATAAATAAAATAGTCAACCCGAACCCGTGGGTAGCAGGGACACCTATCATGCACAGCGGAACCTAGGCAACAGTAAATGTAAATCACAAACACATAACCACAAAATACATAACACTAGAGTCAAGTCTATCTCAAAATATTGTGTTTATAAACAATCTCCCAAAAATACAAAACATTCCTAGGACCTCATATCAAAATCCCCTTATCCTAGTCTAAACTTACCCTCCTAGCAAGGTAGTACAACCGACTCAACGGTGGTCACGCTCTGCCGGTCTTTTTGGGTTTCTTGAAAATCATTTAATGTTCGGGGGTGTGACACTTCTCAGTAAGGGAAAATAAACTAAATACAACTGTATGGCAACATGAATATTTGATGCAATTATACATATGTAGTACATTTCATATATCTGTAACATTCATCATAGCATACTAAATAATCAAATACTTTCGTATTTTCTAATAAATCATATAGTTCATAAAGTGTCTGATATAACTGATAATATTGAAAACATACCTAAGATAAATAACTAGCTGGTGTCATGTATTACCCTCTATGACAGGTTGTGCATCTCGAAGGCGGGACTCGACAATGGTTGGCCGACCATTGCTGAGTCAAAAATGCCTATAAGTACGATGGGTCCGCCACACCCTGGTTAGAACTACCAGGCGAACATCTACAACTCTACACTAAAAGTCACATCGACTATCTATCTCCCACCCCCCTTGTGAGGTGGTTAGCACAAGTTTGAACATAGATATCTGATCTATATAGCTACGGTACCGTGCTCCTGAAACTGAACTAAACTAACATCTGGGTTCTGATAACATAAAGTACATGATAATATACCATTTAACATAAATGGATTGATAGGATTTCTATGCTTTCATAAATATGACCTTGCATTGAACATTTCGTAAATATGACTTTGTACCAAACCTTTCATAAACACGACCTTGCACCGGAAACATATATCATACACGGCCTTTCGCTGGCTATCAATCATGGTCTTGCGCCGAAAATCTCATACATATCATTATGAGTAAATAAGTCATTTATTATGTATTTCAAAATTATCATATACTGCATTATTTCATAATTCATGAAAACATGCTTATTCGTAAAATTGCCATAATATAATACATATCATGTAAAAATAATATTCATGCCACACAATGCTGAATAAAATCATACATTTCATTCTAAAATCATAATTCCTGTATAACAGCAGTATTTTCCCAAATATGTATTTACTCAATAATATTCAAATATAATACATGTTTTTCTAAAAATTAATTTGCTGATAAATAATAGTAATTTGCTTGGAAAATAACTTCTTTAATTTATTCCCTTACCCAATACTGAAAAGAAACCCCCTAAAACGCACTCGTCCTACACCCGCAGTGTTCCCCGTTCAACACCTTAAATTCAACAATTCCCAGAACTAAACTTCAATATTTTCATGTGAATATCATTTTTTATAACTATAAAAGACCAAATTTGTCATAAAAAGTCTTACCTCAACTCAGGGATGAATTTCAACTCGCTTCCACTAACGATCCACTCCAGCAGATTTGGAGAGAACTTTCCCAGAAGCGTTGTGGTGGTTTCAGATCATCGAACCAGCGTAAATTCGGCCCGAGATTGTAGATAGAAAGTAGGAGGGATGTAGAGGAGAGAGAGAGAGAGAGAGAGAGAGAGAGAGAGAGAGAGAGAGAGGAGTTTTTGTGCAAGAATTAGGCCAAAAATGAGGTTTTTACCTATTTATACACTAGCCTTCGTTGACGAGCCACATCGCCTTGTCGGCGAGGTCAGGAAGGAACTTTGTCGACGAGTGCTCCCCTTCGTCGACGAATTCAGAGCTGTGCAAAATGGCCTCTCGGTATTTTCTCGTAGACGAGAGGCACCATCGTCGACGAGCCTTATATGCAACGCCGTTGACGAAGTATGCTGTTCGCCTTTTAAATTTTCTATTTTCCTCTCTCTTAATATTTAAATATAATTATTTTTTGGGTCATTACGGAAAGATTGTTGGTAATGGAAGTCGATTTGACTTGCGAAGTGTTGTGGATCGCCCTTAGAGTCCGGACCAGGCTGCAGTAGGCAAATCGTACTGCAGACAAAGAATTTTGACTTAGCTTGGTGCTAGGCTAGCCAAGGCTAAGTCTGGCCTTCGAGCTGCACAACTTGATCATGTTGGGTGATTACATGATGTTATATGATTATCCATTCAGAGAGGTTTTTTTATGCATATATGTGAATTTGCATATACAGGTAAATTTATTAAGCCAGAGCATGTTTTGAGAAGAAAGTAAGTATTTTTAAATATATAGGCATGAGTACAGTTTTACATGATTTCTCAAGTTAAAGTTAATTATTTAATGGATGTGTTTTTGATACACTAAAACTCATGTTGCCACACATTGATAATAATCTATTCCATCTTACTGAGAGGTGTCTCACCCCATGATTATCCAATATTTTTCAGATGTCATGTGGAGTATAACAGTGATCAGGTAGCGCAGTGAAGCGTGGGTGAGATAGATGGTTGTGTTTAGAATTGTATTATTTTATTTATGTTTTTAATGAGTTCAGATCTTTATTGTGATAATAGGATTGATATTGTTATATTGGGTTAGTTTAGTACTTTGGAATTTTCATTTAAGGTCTTCTGCTATTTATATCAATGATTATTATAATATGAAATATTCAGGTTATTACAAGTGGTATGAGAGAATTTTAAATGAAAATTTTCGGGTTGTCACAGCTGGTCGGTAGAGGAAGACCAAAAGGAGGTCGGTCGACCGTGATAGTCGAGTTCAAAAATGTTCAATCGACCAGGCACAAAAGGCAGGTCGGTTGGCCGATGCGCGTTTGAATGTAAAAGGTTTGGTTGACTTAGGCTTTTTAATTAAGCCTAAAAATGCAACATCGGTCAATTGAAGTCTTTGTAAAATTAATTTTAGCCCTGTTTTTTACCCTAAGTGATTAAAACCTTTTTGTATGATTTTTAGTTCTTATAAAAAGGTTTTTGATGAAGGGATTGGTTGTAACGACCCGAAAAATTTTAATTATTTAAAATAATAAGGAAGATAATAAAAAGCAAAAGGGGAAAAAGAAGAAAGGGAAAAGAAATTTTAAAGGGTAATAAGCAGGCGCTTGTCAACGAGAATCGTTGACGAACTTGATTTTTCTCGTCGACGAGCAATCTTCTGAGCTTCGTTGCTGAGTATGTATGTCTTGTCGATGAGGGTTTACCGAAAGAGATTCTCATATTTCTGAATTTCGTCGATGAGCTCCCAATTTCATCCATGAATTGTGTTCTTGGGCTCGTTGACAAGGCCACGTGGCAAGTTGCCTATAAATAGGAAAAAATCAGAATTTCAGCGGAAGAAATCATTTTCTCATCTGTTTCTCTCTCTAAAAATGACCTCTTTGCCTTCTCTCTTTGAATCTGGCCCGGTTTTAGCCCGATTTGACGATCGGAAGCTACCACTAGACTCCTGGGAAGCTTCTCTGCAACATAGGCGAAGCAGATTTTTGGTTTGGAGTATTTGGGAACCATCTCAAAATTAGGGTAAATGAGATTTTTTTTTTTTAGATTTGAGTAAATTGAGATTTTTGGAATACAATGTCTCATTTTGTTCGATTTCAGGTAGCATCCCGAGGAATAGGTAAGGGGGAAATACGTTATAACAGATTTTCATTAATTTTAAACTGGTTAATTTTTGGGTATAAAATTCTATTTATTTAAGTATAATTATCTGAATAGTGCAGGTATTGAAAATATTGTTTTTGATAATATATTATATTAGGAAAAATCGTGTGACATGAAAACAACTTTGACAATCAAATGGTTGCGAATACTGCGGAATTGTGTTTTACTGTGTGATTGTGATTACTGTTTGGGCTGTGAATTCTGCTTGGTTGAAAACACTGGTTGGTTGTGGATGCTGTTTGATTATGTATATTGTGGTAGATGTGTGGATGCGTTTGAGTGGTTGTATTTGCTATTGATTTGTGTTGTGGTTCATGTAAATTGCGATATAATGTTGACAATGGTATGAGGAGATTGTAATATCGTACCTGATATAACTGTCATATAAAGTTGGCAGTGGTATGAAGAGGTCGTTATATGGACGTTTATATTAGGGGGTAAAACATTGACAATGGTATGAGGAGTTTGTTTTACCTATTTACCATAAACAGGGTGGTATGTGTTATATTCTGTGTGATGATTAGACCCGTGTGAACTCTGTAACCTGTGTGGTTGATTAGTCCTGTGTGGACATGTATGTTGTATGTATGATAGTCCTGTGTGGACCAGTCTTGTGTGGACGTTGCATTTTGTGTGGATATGAACCTTGTGTGGGTGTGAATGAAAACTGTACAAATTATCTTGTAGGGATTGGTTGTGGTATGCGTATATGTGTGGAACTCTGTAAAATGACGACATTGGTTATGTGTAACTTTAATTACTTAAGTATTTATGGTAAAGTTAAATTCTTCACCTGAGGGCTTGCTGAAGAAGGCGAGTACTCTGGTAATTATTTGTGAATACCAGAGTAGAAGGAAGTCACTTGTATGGGCGGGTGACCTTTCCCATTCTCGAAAACTTTACCTGGATAAATAACCCTAGGGTTTAGTGAAAAAGGTGAATGCCCTGATGTTAGCACTAGAATAGAGGGAATCTATTTGAATGCGCGGGTAGACTTCCCTATTCTTGGGAATTATCAGTAAAATAATTATGTATGTATGTGGTGATTGGGAGACAGAGAAGTCGAGAATGATGTGATTATGAATGTGTTTTCTTGGCTACTAAGGATAGTGAAATACAATTGTATGTATATTTTATAATTATATTAAACAATTCAGTCACACACTGTTGTAACTTCTTTCTTTCTTACTGATAGGTGTCTCACCTCATCGAATATTTAATCTTTTCAGGTTTTCCAGGTGATCGAACTTAGATAGCTCCAGGGCGAGGTTAGTTTTGTGAGTGGATACCAGAATGGATATGTGTTTAGTTTTATGTTTAATATATTTTATTCTGGTTATGTAATATGAAGAATGTGATTGAATTTTATGGGTTTGCAAATGTAATTATAAAACTCTAGTATTTTTGTTGAGGTTATTTAATTATTTATGTTACGTGAATGGTATTAAAGACGTGTGGATGGTCTCATAACACTTCGGGGCCCACGTGGCAGGTCCGGGGCATTACATTGGTTCCCTAAGGTCAGTCAATGGTTATCACTGAGCTTCCATCTACATCATGCATGCAATACATTATTACACACCAAATCAAAAACTAAATGCAATACAATAAAAAAGGCAAATGTCTTTTTCTTCTGCTTTTCATTATCCCATGAAATGCGCCAGGAGTATGTGCTCTTTAAGTCCTTCTGGCTTTCATGTTCATTTGTCTTATGTGTGTGCTAAATTAAAAATCTGTTCAAACACTCAACGCACAGATAAGACACTTGTGTTTTATCAGCATCAAAACAGGGATCGGATTCGAAAAGTCAACAATTTACACTTCAATAAATAATTATTTTATATATTACATTTTCAAAGTACTTTTTTTAAAGTAAATATTTTTTCAAAAATATTTTTTAAAAGAAGATACTTATTTGATATTTATTTATAATAAATAATATAGACTACTTCTAAAAAAAATACTTATTTAGATAAATATTTTTTTAAGATACCTTTTTGATTTCAAATCATCCCCAAAAAGACATTTTTGTTTAACATATGACCCTACAAAAATTTTATAATTTTGTTACATGTTTTTTACAACAATTAAGGGGTTGTTTGATATCATTGTCAACAATTATAGAAACAGAAACTAGAAACCAAAATTAAAAATGAAAAATAATAATTAAAAATCAGAAACCAAAACATGTTTCGTTAATATTTATAAAATTAAATAAATTAAAATTTTAATTAAAATTAGTCAATTTTATCTTTAATTCAAAGAATATTATAGAAATATGATTAAAATAATAAAATTATAAAATAATAAACATTAAAAATGCAATAATAAAAATAAAAATTATTATAACTATTTTACTTAAGTGTTATACTTTTAAATTTTACTTTGTAGTAAAAATATTATTAGACATGAAAATTAAAAATGATAAAAATATTTTGTAATTAAATTCATTATTATTTCTTAAAATTTATGTATATTTTTATTTTAATTACATTTAAATTTATATGATCATCTTATTTTTATTTTAATTTGAAAGTGTATAAAATAAATAATTTAATTTAAAATAATTATTTCTAAATATTAAAATTTTTAGTAACATAAAAACTATAAAATTTAATTATTATTTTTTATAAATAACTGAAAATTAATACTAAAAATAAAAAAATGAATAATGTAAACAAACACATTTTTCTAATATACTATTTTACTGTACGGAAACGGAAATTGAAAAGAGAAAAACGATAGCACAGTAACCAAACACGTCTTAAGACACGTCGGATCGTTACAGTACAGCACCGGAGCAACGATGCTCATGGTTGTCAATGGTTCCTGCGTAGGCCTCTGATCCCGTTGCTCTTGACCTACACGAGGCGCCGAAGTTACGGTTCTGGCTTTCGTCGCCGTCGGAATTGGCCTTCATTGAATAATCGTCTGTGAGCTCGTTCATTTTGATTCTCGTCGTGATCGGAATGGGTTCGGTTGGGGCGGCGTTGGCACGATATTAGTTGCCGAAACCTTCATGTCCGAGCCCATCCTCTAGCCGTTTGCCAGAGTCAGGGTGCTGTGTTTTCCTAGATGATGCGTTCGAGTTACAGTATTGCTTTTCGTCGCTGTCGGGATTGGCCTTCTGTGAGCTCGTTCATTTTGGAACTCTTCCGCCCTCGAACAACACCAAAGGGTTTCTTATTGGCTTCTCAATATGTCAAAAAAAAAAAAAAAAAAAAAGTCCTTGTATAGGTAAACAATTATTTATGCTTTTTTTTTTTCTTCCTCGAGAATCCTTGTGGGTTCTTCCATTGAAGTAACAGTTCGAAAAATCATAGTCTGCTTCTCATCCTACCAGCTGGGCTGCCTTTCTGTGTGAAATTCAAGCCAAGCAAAAATCATATTTTTAGTAGTATTCTTTCTTTCCTTCACAGGCACCCAGGAATTCTTTTCATCTGAGCAGAAGATACGCACGGATTTTGAAGAATTGGGTTCTATTTAATTCTCCGGATGATGAGCGACTTAGTGACAAACGGCCACTAATAGTCACTGTTCTATATGCCATCCAATTGTGCTCCCGCTTGATCTCAGCAGCACTCACTGCAATGGTACTGATACCCATCAGTAAGCATTCTTACCTCTTCAATCCTTCCTTTTCTCACCAGAGAAGTGATAGTACTTTTCGGTTGGCAGATTCCCAGAAACCATTTAATTGTACAAATGAGATATAAAGCCAACCCAAGTTAAGAAGTCTAATCCTTAGATTGCTACTCTTATTAATGGATGATGAAGGGGGCCAGAGACAAGATTATATGCCTGAAAAGTCTCAGTCCAAATTAATCGAAGTTTAAAAAAAAAAAAAATCCAATCAAGCTTCAATCAGCAAACTCATTAGCCTCGTTCCCATGAGATTTTTTTTTTTTTTTAGTGTAAGAAGCAAGCTAATGAAGGTGATACCTGTATGTAATTTTTATTTAATATATTAGTATTATCGAATGCATGCGATTATAACACTTCTAGCCCGTAGGTAATGAAGGAAAAAACACAATAATAGGTAAGGGGACATCCCAATGGTCAGAGCTTGGACCTTTGGTATTAGCATTCTCCAATTCCTCATCTCAGGATGGGGGATGGAAATGGAGTACCCATTTTGTGCAGCTCTGGTGACCAAAGAATGAAAGCACGTTGATAGTCTTGCTATAGCCAACCCAAAATTATAGTTTAGTCATGAAACTACTCTCATGTCATCACAATATAGCATGTTTACACCTCCTTGCTGCCTCCATGTTGCCGTGTCAGTATCAGTAATGGTTGAAGGCTTAGAATGTGGTTTGATCTAGTTCATTTTGCTGCTTGTTGTGATGGGACTGGGTCTGGTTGGATGGCATTGGCATTGCTGACCATAGACCAATGCAGTGTCTTAAAACTTTTCTGCCTTCAAAGAACACCAAAGGCCTTCTTGCCTTCTAAAATGTCAAAAACTTGTGCTTATGGCGAGAGGGAGATATGCTTTCTTTTCTTTGACAAGAATCCTAGTTGGTTCCCCTCCATAGAAGTAGCAATTCAGAGAACCATATTTTGCTTTATCCATGAAGCATAAACTCTGGTAACTGCCCTTGGAGTTCCTGGTTCTGATTTGCAAATAGGGAGTTTTGTCTTCATTTAACTACAATTTGCTCTCTCTGCAAATTACAGAATACGCTTACCACACATTTGGGAGCCTCAACTTGGAACTTTAGATTTGTATTTACTTGGATTTGGAAAAAATTCAGTACAAAACTGTGTTGAGTTTCATCCAAATTTACACAAATCCATGTCCAAGGCCCGAATTCCATGACCCTAAACGCAACCTTAAATCACCATAAAGTAATATGCACAAATGGAGAACAGATTTACCCGCTTTAGAAATAAGAAGCATATTTCACCCTGTTTTCCAAGGCAAGAAAATCTAAGAGCCAGTGTCGAACCAAGTAATACACGGACATCAAATGAAAATAATAGTTTCTGAAAAATGCTTAGAAGGAATGCTTCCTCCTTGTAGGATTTGAAACCCATTAATTATAAGATGTCATGTTACCACTTGGATACCCATATAAGTGGGAGCTATAAGTTGGTGTGGGTCCCATATATGTGGCTCTCGTAACATTTTAGTGGACGCAAATATTAATATTATATCCTGTGATTGGTGGGTTCCAAATCTTACATGGTGGAACCATTCCTTATAATTATTTCTTGCTATTTCTCCACCCTCTATGTTACATTAGTATCGTGCACCCATTAAAGTTGTAGTTCTTCTTTCAGTCAAAATTAATCAAAGAAAAATCCAATTAAGCCGGCTCATTAGCCTCTTTCCCATGAACAATTTTTGATGTAAGAAGGAAGCTAATGAAGGTCATACCTACAAGTAATTTTTATTTAATGATACATGTCATTATAACTTCATCCAGATAATGAAGGAGAAAACATAATGATAGATTCCTGAAAGAATATCCTGATGATTAGAATTCAAAACATCCATATTAGACATCTCAAATTTTAATCTTGGGAGGGATGAAAATCAAAATATCATTTTCATGTTAAATTTTGCTAAGGAGATATCTTTCTCTCGTGGTTGTACATTCTTACTCTATTAATAAAATTCTTCTTTTGCTATAAAAAGAAGATTATCCTTTTTATGCAGCTCCAGTGACAAAAAAAAAAAACACATGACGGCTTGTGTCAGTGGCAGCAATAGGAGAAGGCTTAAAATGTGTTTCAATCAAGTTCATTTTCCTGCCCATCAATGGGATTTGGTCTGATTGGGGCCCATGGCCATAGTTGCATAAGGTTGTGTTTGGGAGTATGGATTTGAAGCTTTGTATTTGAATTTGTGTGGCTTAAGACAAAATTTAGTATAATTTTGTTCCTCAAATCTCTATAAATTCAAATCCAAGGTCCAAATACCAAGCTCCCAAACATGAGGTAAATCCATTTTTAATGCAATGAATAAGCATATCTTTTATATATGTATATAAAGAAATAATACATAATTGTGCTTTGGAAAAAATAAAAATTTTTATTCCTTCTGCTAACTTTTGACATGGCTAAAAAATAATTGTTTGAGATGTTCCCTATTTAACATAGATCAATAATTTTAAATGAATTAAAATAAAACACTTATTATGCGATTTCATTTAAAATTATATCCTTGAGACCACATCTATGGGAAAATGAAAGAGAATTTCGAGGGTCTTGAATTCCTTTTGAATTTACTTGATGGAGATTAATCCTTGTGTATATGGTAGATTGTTTGATGAAGGGTAAAATTTTTGTCTGACGGGGAATATTTTCTTTGGATAAGCTCAGATAGTTTCATGTCATTATGCAATAATGCATTCTGTAAAGACTTCATTGAATATGCAAGATACAACTTCCTAGATCTTTTCAAAACTAGTGTCTATCTTATAATTAGGTGGTAATTTTTGACCAAATGGATAAGCGCTTTCAAATCAAATTCCCTGCGTACAATTTGACTTCCAATCTGAATGTTTTTGATTCGCGAACATATGTAAAATTTGCATTTTTTTTCCCTTTGGGAGTGAGGATTACTTTAATTCAAGCTTGTCTTTCTAGTATTCCATTGTATTTTCTGTCTATTTTTAAAATTCCAATGGGTGTCGGTGTCACTAGTATGATTGAGAGAATTACGAGAGAGAGGGTGGTCTGGGTCTTGGAAATTTGGTGCCTAAGAACGTAGTTCTTTTGCTAAATGGCTTTGGCAGTCCGGGTTTCCTCCTTGTGACATAAAGTTATCAAAAGTAAATTTGGACTTGATGGGAATGGGCGGGATACTAATTTAGATTCTAGATGTTCTTCAGAAAGCCTGTGGAAAGTTATCTCGCAGATTTACCCTCCCTTTATTCCCCACACCAAATTTGTAATGGGTAAGGGATGCAACATTCGTTTTTGGAAAAATATATGGTTAGGGAATGTTGTTTTGGCTACCTTTTTTCCTTGCATAGCTCGGAGCAAAATGATCTCGTTTCTTCTTTTATTGTAGATTTGGGCGGTCCTCTACCTTCCTTGGATTTTTCGTTTTAGGAGAGCCTTGAATGATAGGGAAACTGTTGAATTATCTTCTTTGATGGTTATGTTGAATAATTATAGGATGTCTTTCGAGGATGATAGTTGATCTTGGTTGTTGGATTCTTCGGGTGTTTTTTCGTGTAAATCTTTTCTGATTTCTTGGTTGGTACCAATCATTCCTTCCCTCTCTACAAAGTAATTTGGAAGGTCAAAATCCCCCAGAAAATCAAAGCATTTCTTTGGTTGGTTGTGCTTAATAGAATACATACTAATGACTTGCTGCAGATAAAGGGACCTTTAAAGGCTCTATCCCCTGATATATTTATGCTTTGTTTTGATTGTTCAGAATTTGTTTCTCATTTTTCTTGCGTTGTGATTTTGCATGGAAGGTTTGGAATAAGTTAATTATTTTGGAGGAAGCTGAGTTTGTCCAAGAACAGTGAAGGAGTTCTTGGCAATATCATTTGTAGGGTTTTGAAGGAAGAAGGAAGGTATTGCTTTATGGAGTTGTGCTTTATTTGCAGTGTATGGGGCTTGTGGAAGAAGCGTAATTTACCTATTTTTTCATGGAAGAAGATTCCAATTGGTTGGTGTGGGAGAATGGCTTCTTTGTGGCGTGTGGGTAATGGAAATTTTAATGGGATGTGTTTGACAGATGTTCAAAGGGATTGGAAGTCCCTTCTAAGGGAGTGCTGATTTGAGCTTGCTTTATTTTTTGTGATTTCTTTTTTTGTTTTGTTTATCTGGGGATTCCCAGATTTCGTTGAGGAGATGCGTTTTCCCTTGATTGTACATTTTTTCTTTATCTAATGAATTTATTTTCCATACAAATAAAAAAAAAAAAAAAAAAATCCTACACAAAAATCAAAATGATAGCACATAAGAAGTTAAGAATATAACATAACTACAAATACATCTTCCATTATCAAAATCTGCCGTGGCTAATGAAACAGTCATAAAACATGCAAAGTATTTTAAAAATATCCACCTAAAGCAGCATTCCAAAATGTCAAAAGCACATGGCAGTAAATGCATCAAAACAAAGAAAAAAATCTTATGTTATTGTGAAATCACACGCTAAGGTTATGCGTGTGCGCGCACACAGAAAATAAGAAAAATTGAGAAAATCAAAAGAGAGAAGAAGAAAAACGAATTTTACGTGGTTAGGCAATAGCATAAAACTCTGGCTCATGGACTCATGGAAATGGGAATATGAGCTTACTGTTCAAAGAAAAGTTGGGATAGCATCAATCTGCTTTTGCAGAGTGGAATACTATACTGGAATGACAATTTTATTTAAGCTATAAAATTGCACTTCAAAGAAGAATAGAATTCCCTCTAATTTCTCCACTAGAAAATGGTTGGATGAAGCTTTAAAATTTCTCCACTGAAAAATGGCTTGCTTCTGTTCTTATTTTCTCCTTCAAAACCAGATTTTTCGAAATGCCTCCTAGCTGATAGTCGTTTCTGTATAAGCTTCTGATCAACTAAATGTCTGAACTTTTTCTGCCTTGAAAGATCACCAAAGGTTTTCTTCTTGCCTTAGAATGTCACTAGCTTGTTCTTCAATAATTATCCTTGTGGTTCTTTTGATTCAGTGAAGTAAGAGTTCAAAGAATCAAATTCCCTTAGTTTGGGTCAAGAATTTATGAGGGGGAAAGGAAAGAAAGGAAAATAAAGAGCTTTCCTTAAATTTTCCTTCTTATTAGAAATTATCAAATATGAAATTTTGTTTTCATATGACTAAAAATTAGGAAAAAGCTAAATATTAATGATGTATGAAATCAAAATTTTGTTTACAACTTTGGTATATTTTCATTTTCTTTTTCATACCTTGATAAATAAATATGAAAATGAGGAATTTTTGTAATTTTCCTTTCCTTTCTCATTTCTGTTATTATTATTACTACTTTATAGGTTTATGATGCTTAACACAACTATACATTCAGATTAAAGGAATAGAATGAAATCGAATTTATCACTTGATTTTGTCATATTTTTCATTAGAAATTTCATTTCATTTCTATCTAATTGCATTTTACCAACCAAACATGACTTACATAGAGATTGACTGGTCAGCTTATAGATTAAAAAGTGTTATTATGTCATAAACAAACATCAATACAATTTTTTATTTATTTATTAAAATCTATCAAATTCAATAGAGAAAGAATGACTATTCCCAAATTTAATTGCATGAATGTCTTCCTATCTTATGTTGGATGAAACAATACTAAACTTCAAATGAGTTACTATTTTTCAAATTATTGTGTACCTGCGTGTTTTTTATTTTAACTTTTCCCAAAATCTTGTTTGTTGGTCCCAAATCCTTCATATCAAACTCCCTAGCCAATTGTGCCTTCAACTCTTGGACTCTTTCTTTGTTAGGGCTTACAACCAACATATTATCCACATACAATAGCAAAACAATGAAATCATTATTACCAAACCTCTTGTAGTACGTACAATGGTTTGCACTGAGTTTGTTGTATTTGAGGCTAATTATGAAGGAATCAAATCTGTTGTACCAACATCTTAGCGCCTGCATTAAGCCATACAGAGATTTGATTAACCTGCAAACCAAGTTTTTTTTTTTTCAAAACCTTCTGATTGGAGCATGTAAATCTCTTCTTCAAGTTCTCCATGAAGAAAAACAGTTTCACATCTAACTACTCTAGATATAAATTAAACACAACACACATAACCAACTGGAGCATATCCCTTCACCACCAGTCTTGCACGATATTGCTCCACCTGATCATTGCGCTCTCGCTTGATCTTATAGACCCATTTATTTCCAGTGGCTTTACGTTCGTGTGGTAATGGAACAAACACCCATGTTTTATTCTTGTATAAGGCTTTAATTTCTTCCTGCATTGTTGTCATCCACATAGAAACATCAAGGCTACTAATAACCTCATGGAATGTGGATAGCTTTCCATCATCTGTTAAAAGACAGCATGTAGTATTGCTTGCCATGACATAATCTGAGTGCCATGATGGTTTCTTTGCCTCACGTACTAAACGTCGAACTTTTGTATCATTGGCGTCCTTTGTTTATTGTTCTTCATGCTTTGGTATGGCTTCAGAAGAATCTGTCTTTTCTTCTATCTAAACAGTAGTAGTCTTTTTCTAAGTGTTGCTGTTTTTTTTATTTTGCAATTCATTTTATGAAAATATCATATCCCCGCTGACTACAACCTTGCGGGCAGTGGGTTCCCATAGGCAATACCCCTTGACTCCGTCAGCATAACCCAAAAATATGCATTTCTTGGACTTTTGGTCTAGTTTAGTTCTTTCCTAGGTATTATAAAACACATATGCAGGACATCCAAATATGTGAAGAGAAGAATACTGGGCTGGCTTACTGGTCCACATCTCCATCGGTGTCTTCAAACCAATTGCTGTTGATGGTGACCGATTTATCACATAAGCGGTTTTGATTGCTTCAACCCATAATGACTTGGCTAGTAATCTTCAACATGACTTTGGTCCTCTCCAGTCTCCAATATGGTCTTGTTCATCACCTTTGCTACGCCATTTTGTTGAGGTGTATGTGCAACAGTGAACTGCCTTTGAATACCTTCTTGCTTGCAACATGAAATAAAATTGTTGTCTGTATATTCTCCTCCATTATCTGTCCTTAAACACTTGATCCTTTTTCCAGATTCAAGTTCAACCTATGCTTTGAAGTTTTTAAATACTTGAAACACATAAGACTTCTTCTTAATTGGAAATGCCCACAATCTCCTGGAATAGTCATCAATAAATGACACAAAATAATTTGCTCCTCCTAGGGATGCGACTGCGAACTCCCAAACATCTGAGTGAATTAAGTCTAAAATGTGTTTGATTCTGGTAGTAGATCTTTCAAATTTTAATTTATGTTGCTTACTTGCAACACAGTGCTCACGGAAAGGTAGACTTACTGATTTTAGTTCAAGAAGGAGATTACATTCTGAAAAAATCTTCAAACCACATTCAGACATGTGGCCAAGTTTGCGGTACCACATTATCATTGATTGTTCTTGGGTTGCTGCAATCATGCAACTGATGCATCTCCTTGTTGTACCGTCTTTCCTAGCAACATGTACATATTTGCCATGATCTTTTCTGCCTTCATTGCTACTAGCGCGCCTTTGACAATCTTCAAGGTCCCATTTTCAATAAGGGTCTTGCAGCAGAGGTCATTCAACTGTCCAAGAGACCGTAAATTTTTTTTCAAACTCTTCGCATACTGTACTCGTTGAATAATGCGGATTGTATCGTCATACATAATTAATTTGATAGTACCAATACCACCAATCTCTAAGGCATGATCATTACCCATGAACAGAGATTCGCCTAAAACAGGTTCATATGAATGGAACCAGTCTTAGTGAGAGGTCATGTGCCATGTTGTTCCTGAATCCATGATCCATACATCAGTGAGTTTCTTACTGCCTTTAGAGACAAATTTCGCTTTGTTGTATAGGATTTCGCCATTACTAGAGGTACTCACAACACATCCTTGAGAAGTTTTCTCCTCAGGAGCTTTTCCTGCATTCTTCTTCTTGTGCCAACAATCCTTCGAGATGTGCCCCCCTTTGCCACAATTATAACATTTAAAATTCTTCTTACTCATTGACTTTGATCTACCATGATTGTGACTCCCACTAGAGCCACGTTATGTTGATCTTTCTCTCGTCATCGCTAGTGCCTCAACTTGTTGAGAATTTGATGATCTGTCTTCCTTGTTTTTGCACTTGGATTCCTCTTCCAGAACAGCCGCTGCGACATCATCGAAGACTAGATGATTTGAATGAATATTATTTGTTAAGTTGATGATGAGTTGATCATACAAATCTAGTAGACTTTGGAGTAGAAGCTCTGCTCGTTCGGTTGGCTCAATCTTATGACCTAACATTGTAAGTTGGGAAAACAACGTACTAAGGTTGTTGATGTGATCTGTGGATTCACTCATTCGAAGAGTGTAGAGTCGCCTCTTTAAGAAGATCTTGTTGTGAAGTGACTTAACCTCATAGAGTTTTGTTAGTGCATCTCAAATTTCTTTTGTCGACTTCTTCTCTACAATGCTTGATAACACCGAATCTGCCAATGCCAGATGAAAATTGGCCACAGCATTGTCATCCATCTCTTTCCATTTTTCGTCAGTTATCCATGTTGGCCTGCCTGACTCCAATTGCCGCTTAGCAATTGTCCTTCCTCGAGATCGCCTTCATCTTCAATTTCCAAAGGGATAAATTACCCCCATTGAACTTCTCAATTTCAAACTTTGCTGCGATTGTAGTAGATAAGATTTGTTCCTCCACTAAACCGGCTCCTACTTTTTCACTGTGAACAATACTGTATATGTGAATAATATCATAAATGAATGGAACTGTATACTTGAACAAATCTCATATACATTCGCAATACTATAAAAGTATCCGGTGACACATGTGAATAATAACTGTGAATAGTAACCCTCAACCCAAAGGCTGTAACCCAAGGTTCTGATACCACTGTTAGGAAATTGAATGGGTAGGAATAGTATCACACAGCTAAAATAAGAAATGAGAAAAATAGGAATTGACACCAAGATTTACAGGGAAAACCCCCAAACAAATCGAGGGAAAAACTAAGGACAAGAGTAGAAGGAATCCATTATGTAAAAAGGATGATACAACTTCTCTCTAATTTCAAGAAGAGAACAATGATACCTTTATCTTGAATTAGGAGTATACAAATCTCTCTAAAAAAAAAGGAGAAACTAGAAACAGGCTACAATAGGGACACTCTGCAGGAGAGTGCTTGATTTCTCTCTCTTTGAAGCTGGAGTTGGAGATGCTTGGGATGATTGGAACTCCTCGTAGGCATCTCTATTTATAGTAGAGAGCACTGCATTTTTCCAGCCCACCTTTTTTGAATCCTCCCTTCTACAGCGCACCTTTGTTTAAGCCTCCCTTCAGTAGCCCATCTATGTTGAAGTTTGCAGCCAACCTATGTTGAAGTTTGCAGCCCACATTTGTTTAAAAATGCTTTACATTTCACAGCAAAATTCAAAAGATGAAGGGTCAAAGGGAATTAGCGAATTTGAAAAGCTCGGTAATTATGATGGAAACTGTTTGAAAAAAAGGGTTTCCTTGGTTAATTTTGTGTAGTTTTATTTTTTGATCTTGTGTATTTTTGCTTGCTTTCTTTTTTCCTTTTTCTTTGATGGTCTTTTGTTGTTATTTGGTGGACTTCTTGTCACTGCATGTTGTACCTTCTCCTCTCTATCTATTATAGATTCTTTTGATTCCACAAAAAAAAAAAAAAAAAAAAAAAGGGTTGTCTTTTGAAAAGTATTGGGCATACAGTATGTTTCTAGCAATAACATTTATAAAATTATTGGTTTCCCAATATTTATTGAATAATTAGTAAATTATTCAAATTTAGGGTGGAATATTTATCTTTGTCCTGTTGATACAAGGGAACAAAATCTGAGCATTTGTTGTATGGGTATGACACTTATTTTCCAATTCAACAATGTTGATCAATGCTAATACTTCAAATATAATGCACATTCCATGCAAAAAAACCTTTATAATTTTTTGGACCAAAAACTTCTAAAAGAATAAGAGGATTGTGGAACTGGGCTTATTTTTTTTGAGCCTAAAAAATGATTGCATACTTCCCTAGCCCTTCAAGTGATAAATTTTGCATTGCACTCTCAATGTGACCTCAAGAAGCTAAAAGTGAGAAAAAATGACAGCATTGCTATGGAATGACGGCCAGCAGTATGAACGATGACCACGGTTGGTGAATGACAACCAGTAGTGTGAACGACGGCCACAATTGGTGAATGACGGCCACCTACCATGGTGGGTGAGCCACCACCACCACCTACCATGAGATCTTGCCACAAGCTAGAGGCTATAAATTGAGACCTGCCACCGAAGCTAAACTACACATCTCAACTGCAAGTTGTGTCCTCTTTTGTTTTTCTATATTTTATTCTCTGTGTACATGTTAAATAGGGACTCAAGTATGTAAAGAATACACAATTGAATATACAATTGATTTAGTCTCGTTCTCTACATGGTATCATAGCTCGGGTTACTCTAAAACCCTAAGCAATCCATGGCCACCCAAAAAGGAGACAGCCATGAGTCTAGCTAGTCGGCAAACGAGGAAGGAGAGTTGGAGATAACCTCCTCCATGGGCTCGACCGGCGTATTCAAGAATTCTCCACTCCATCTTACTATTGAAAAATTCAATGGTAAGAATTACAGAGAATGGGCACAGTCAATCAAGCTCGTTATTGACGGTAAGGGAAAGCTCAGCTTTCTTACCGGCGAGACTCAGCGACCACCTCCTACCGATGCAATGGCATCCCATAAATGGCGGTCCGAGAACTCCTTGATAACGTCATGCTTGATAAACTCTATAAAGCCAGCCATTGGCAAAGCGTACTTGTTTCTCCTAATGGCAAAGGACGTGTGGGATGCGGTGCGTGAGACATACTCTGATTCTGAAAATGCTTCCCAGATTTTCGAGTTGAAGACGCGGCTATGGCAAACGAAGTAAGGAGATTGGGAAGTCACGGAATTCTACACCGAGATGCTCGGACTTTGGCAAGAACTTGATCTCAGCTGCGAAGAGGAATGGGAATGCATGGGTGGCAGTGTACATTTCAAGAAGAAGATGGAGAACGAGAGAGTATTTGAGTTTCTGGAAGGGCTGAATCGAGAGCTTGACGGCGTGAGGAGCAGGATTCTTGGTTGCCGGCCGCTGCCCTCCATTCGAGAAGTCTTCCCTGAGGTTCGGTGACTCATTCGAAAAATGAGCAGCTCGGAAACTATTTTAAGTATAGGAGTTACGTCGTGTAATATTCAGCCCAAGGGCTAGATCGTCTCCTCAGAAAATGCATTTTAATCTCAAGTTTTACGTTCTTCCAATCGAAAACAAAAAGATACTGAACTCGGTTTAGATTCGGGGATTTTCAAGATTGTTCAATTTCACTTTTAACGAATTAAATAACATGTAAATTGAAATCCTAAAACTAGCATGCATTGATTTAAAGAATACTAATGGAAACTCCAGACTACTTAAGGAAACACTGAAACATGCATTAATTAAAGATAGCAACCTAGAACATGGAATTAAAAACGTGCAGGGATGGAAACTCAATCAAACATATGCGCATGCAATAAAAACCGGATCTTTAACCAAATAAGAGCTCGAACCAAAACTGACCCTTTAATACTTAAACTATAAATGATCTAAGTAAGACAACAAATTCAACCCTAAAGAAATTATATATATATTTACTTTAAGAAATTAACCCAACCCTTAGCGACAAAAAATAATCCAACCAAACTACTTCTAATAATGATATAAAAGACAAATAAATAAATTAAATCTACTAATAATAAACCAGGAAAAATTTAAAGCTCCAATCTTTAATTAAAATCCAACTCCTAATCAATACTTAACTAAATATTCAATTGCAAGAAAGAAATAAAATTAAAAAAAAAAAAAAACTTAAAATAAACCCCACTCTAACATTTTTCACTTAAATAATAATAATAAAACAAAACAAAAGATGAAAGAAAAGAGAGAGAGAGAGAGAGAGTCATGGCAGCAGTTGGTTGCAGCAAAGAGTGTCCAAGGCTCTGGTTGGTGGTCTGGCTGAGGACCTGGAGTTTCTGCTGGTGGAGCTCCTCTAGTGTTGGCTCGGGTTGCTCTATTGGTGTGGGTGGTTGCAGCTGCTGTTCTGCTTGGATGGCTGAGGAGTTGTTGGAGTGGAATGGCCGAGAGGCTTGTTGCTGTTGGGCTCGGATGGAAGTTGGCCAAGAAGGGATTTGTAGAGGGAGATAGGGGAAGAGGGAGAAGGAAAAGGGAAAAGAAGAGATGGGCTCGGGGAAGAGAAAACAATAACAGGAAAAAGAAAGGAAAGGAGAAGAAGGGAAGAAGAAGAGAAAGAGCAAGGGAAGAAGGGAAAGGAAAAGAGAGTCAAGAGTCTGGCTGGGGGCAGCGCCCAACAGGGAAGAGAAGAGAAAAAAAAAAAAAATAGAAGGGGGGAGGTAATGAAACCCTATGACCCGCTGGATCCACGACCCGACCCGGCCATGCATGGCCGGGTCACATCAAGATTTACTTTTTATTATTTTTTTATCTTTTTTTTTTCTTCATTTTTGTTCTCTGCGTTCACAGCCAAGTTTGACCTTCCTGGAGCCCGTTTTGCTCGAAACTCAAAACACGAAATTGTAGATAATCTTTTCCTCTTTCTTCATAAATTTGAATCGTCTCGATCGGAGCTCGGACGGAAAAGTTATGCGCAAATTACGAACAGGTGCTGGTTTTGGTTCCCGGGAATTTTTCTGCAATAAATAATTACCAAAAACTCATAAATTATGCAATTAAACTCAAAAATGATAAATATAGCACTTTGTTAAAATATTGGATGTAATTGGACATTTAATTAAAAATATAAGCCCAAATGCCCGGGTTAAGATGCCCAATTACGCAGTTTAGACGCGTAATCATTTGGCGTGAGGAAAGTAGGAGGAATGTGACGTTGAAGGAGCAAAACAAGTCTGGCCTGAGGCATCAGCTCTTATAACCTGTGGGCCTTATACTGGATCCAGCCCAAAACAATCCACAAGGCCCTATTGTGAGCATTGCAAAAAAATGGGTCATACTAAAGACACCTGCTGGAATTTATATGGCAAGCCTGCGGATTGGAAGCCCAGACAGCCCAATAAAGCCCATGGTCATCAGTCGTCTGCCGAAACCTAGGCAAAAAAAAATTACCCACAGAAGCTTATGGCCCGATAGCTTCTAGTGGGGGATTTAATTCCGACCAACTTGCGAAAATATATGAGCTATTTTCCAATTTCCAAGCCTCGGGTCAGTCCGCTAATACTATGTCATCTGGCTCTTCAGCCCACAAAGGTGCTTTTTTGACAGCCCTTAGTACCACTCCTCATTTTACCCCTTGGATTATTGACTCTGGTGCATCTGACCACATGGCTGATGCTCATCATTTATTTTCAACATACTCACCTTCTGCCGATAATTTAAAAGTCAAAATTGCATATGGGACTCTTATCCCTTATCGCTGGCAAAGGGAGTATTCGTATTTCTGAATCTATTACTCTTGAATCTGTCCTCCATGTTCCTAATTTATCATGCAATTTTCTGTCTATTAGTTAGTTAACCAAACAGTCTAATTTCTTAGCTAAATTACTACCCTCTCATTGTGTCTTTCAGGACCTATCATCAGGGAAGACGATTGGCAGTGTTAAGGAATGTGGTGGCTCTACTACTTCGACAAAGCTAATGTGAATGGACCGTGTCCTCCTACTATTTGTAATTCTGCATCTAGTCCTAGGGAAAGTGAACTTTTGTTATGGCACAAAAGGATGGGACATCCTAGTTTTTAGTATTTGCAGCACTTATTTCCTTCAATATGTTTGAATAAAATTGCCTTGGATTTTCATCGTGAAGTGTGTGAACTTGTCAAACACCATTGTACTACTTTTCCTAGATCTCAGTATAAACCATCCATGCCATTTAGTATGATTCACAGTGATCTATGGGGACCTTCTCGTGCTCCTAATAGGACGCATACAAAATGGTTTATTACTTTTATTGATGATCACACTCGTTTGTGTTGGGTATGTTTATTGACTGATAAAACTGAGGTTCCATCAGTCTTCATGAATTTTCACTCTATGATACAAACCAAGTTTCACACAAAAATCCAAATCCTTTGTATTGACAATGGTACTGAGTATTTCAATCACTCATTTGGCACGTATCTTCAAGAGAATGGTATTATCCATCAAAGCTCTTGCGTTGACCCCTCAACAAAATGGGGTTGTTGAATGGAAAAAGTGACATATCCTTGAAGTTGCTCGTGCCTTATTGTTCACCTCTCATATGCCAACAAAATTTTGGGGTGACTCAATTTTGATAGACACATACTTCATTAACCGAATGCCTAATAGAGTCCTATCCCTTGCAACTCCGCTCCAAACACTCCAAGATACTTTTCCCAATTCTAGGCTCGGCTCACATCTTCCACTTCGTGTCTTTGGGTCCACTGTATATGTTCACATTCACACGCCCAAGCGAAACAAATTGGATCCTAGAGCACTTAAATGTATCTTTCTTGGTTACTCTCCTCTCCCACACAGAAGAGTTACCAATGCTATGACCTGATCTCCTAGAATATCTGTGTTAGCTTGGATGTCACCTTCTTCGAACATACCCCCTACTACTCGCTTCAGGGGGAGTCCTTGAGTAAAGCTCGACTCTCAAACTTAGACTACTTCGATATTGCTGTTTTCGAGACCACTCCATACCCTATATCTGCTCCTTCACCTAGTACAAAAGGAAACTTGAGCTCAGGGGGAGATGCGGAAATACAAACAAATAGGGAAACACTTGTCTGCTTAAGGAGGCCAAAATTGAAGTCCAATGAGACACTTACTTCTGAATCACCAAAAGAGTCAAAACCGGTGATAGTTCCAACTCTTCATGAGTCCGACTCTAATCCCGACTAGGTAAAACATGACTTACCCATTGCTCTTAGAAAACAATGTTGTTCATGTACTCTCCACCCTATCTCAAAATTTGTATCTTACAATGCTCTTTCTGCCAAGTGTCGTGCTTTTACTTCTAACCTGGACAGAATCCAGATTCCTAAAAACATTCAGGAAGCCTTGGAGATTCCAGAGTGGAGAGAGGCAGTGATGGAAGAGATAAGGGCACTAGAAAAAATGGAACTTGGGAGGTGATGACTTTGCTAAGGGGGAAGAAACCAATGGGCTGTAAGTGGATGTTCACAGTAAAGTACAAGGCTGATGGCACAATAGAACAATACAAAGCCCGCCTTGTGGCAAAGGGGTTCACTCAGACATATGGTATTGACTACACCGAGACGTTTGCATCAGTAGCAAAGCTGAACACTATACGAGTTCTCTTGTCCCTGGCAGCAAACCTGGACTGGCCGCTCCATCAGTTTGACATCAAGAATTCTTTTCTGAATGGTAAGCTAGAAGAAGTGTTCATGACGCTACCACCAGGATTTTGCAAGGAGGGAGAAGAAACCAGAGTGTGTAAATTGAAGAAATCCCTGTATGAACTCCAGCAATCATTGGCGGCGTGGTTTGATAGATTTGCAAAAGTGATAAAGAATCAAGGATACCGACAGGGGTAGTTAGATCACACTATGTTCTTCAAATAGTCCAATGAGGGAAGAAGGACCATCCTAATTGTGTACGTCTATGACATCACATTCACTGGAAATGACACAGGAGAGGTGGAGAGATTGAAGTTCTTAGCCACAGAGTTTGAGGTAAAAGACCCGGGTCAAATGCGACATTTCCTAGGAATGCAGGTCGCCAAATCAAGGAAGGGAATTAGTGTCTCCCAGAGAAAGTATGTACTTGACCTTTTGACCGAGATTGGCATGCTTGGTTGTAAACCAAGCAATACTCCTATTGAGGTAGGAAAAAGAACGGAAGACGTAGGAAAGCTTGTGGATAGAGAGAGATATCAGAAACTAGTAGGTAGATTGATCTACTTCTCTCACACTAGTCTTGACATTGCTTTCGCTGTAAGTGTGGTCAGTCAACACATCACATTAGAACTCTATTGCGACAACAAAGCCGCCATTGGTATTTCTCATAATCCTGTTTAGCATGATGGGACTAAACATATAGAAGTGGACATACATTTTATAAAGGAGAAAATTGAGTAGGGGACAATTTGCATGACCTATATCCCTACAAGAGAACAATTAGCAGATTTTTTGACTAGGGGATTACAGAGATCTAGCTTTGAGGAGTTTATTTGCAAGTTGGACATGATCAATATCTATGATCCAACTTGAGGGGGAGTGTGGAATGACGGCCACGATTGGTGAATGACGGCCAGCAGTGTGAACGACGGTCACAGTTGGTGAATGACGGCCACCTACCATGGTAGGTGAGCCACTGCCACCTTCCATGGTGGGTGAGCCACCACCACCTACCATGAGATCTTGCCACAAGCCAGAGGCTAAAAATTGAGACCTCCCACCAAAGCTAAACTACACACCTCAACTGCAAGGTGTGTCCTCTTCCGTTTTTCCATATTTTATTCTGTGTACATGTTAAATAGGGACCCGAGTATGTAAAGAATATACAATTGATTCATTCTCATTCTCTACAGTTGCACCATAGCATCTTTTCTTTTCTTCAATTTCTTGGTTAAAGCACTACCTTATGTTTTTCCAAACAATCAAGAAATCTTACCAAGTTAATTAGATCATGCAGAGGAACAAGCAGGAACAGGCTTTAAGACTTGAGGGTCAACCAACCCAGTCTTGACATAATAGTGTTATGTTAGGACCGGGTTGCCCACTTATTTTTTGCAGAAATCATATGAGCTACACAATAGGGGTAGCCCTCCCCATTTTCATAAACCCTCTCACTACATGTGAAGGTGCGACTCGATCCTGGGTCTCTGGTGTTAACACCCAGAGATCCCCAAATAGCTAGCTAGCCTAGCACCTTTTCGTCAGAAGAGGCTAGCTGGCAGCAGCTTCATTTATGTTAATTTACTTAATTACTAGAAAATGCCCAATATACTACTAATGTCATAAACCATCTGTTGACACAACTTACTAGTGTCATGAACTGTCAGAAAGTACAATCAGTCCCCAAGAGGCATCAGACTCAGTCCGAAGCTGTTCATAACATCAAACTATTGCACCATTATACCTCCTTGTAGCCTCCCGGCCATCAATAGTTTCCCTATAACCATCAGATCCATTCATGAATGGCGCAGATGATGTGTTGAAATTACCATATCGCCTCTCAGCCTCCCTGCTGTTGATAGTTTCTCTAGGCACCGACACTCGAAACCGTGGCCGTGCTATTGGTGCAGTTGTAATACTAACTAGTGAAGGCTTGGAAGCTGTTTCAGCCAAGTACTCCAAGGCCTTGTTAATATCATTTGTAGCACTACTGATGGCGGTTCCTTGAATTGGCTTAGCCCTGCTTGTTGTGATTGGAGTGGTTTCTGTTATTGCAGCATGGGGACGATAGAAGTCATCAAAATGCCTATCCCGTGCAAAATTGTTGCTTTGCTTGTTCCAGTCTTTGTTGCTGTAGTCTTTGTCAATATTTTGATCCTTGTACTCACCGAAGCCAGTTGAACTGTGATGAGGGGTAAACTCTGGCCTAGTCCTGTGTTGGTAAATGGTGCTCAAGGGGCCAGTAGGCCTTGTCGGTTGGCTAACTTCAGTTTGGATTTTGGTGATGAATTCTTCAACCTTTTGTGGGCGATCATGAACTGGACTCAATGGCCTAGCCCATTTGTTGTTGGTACTTCTGTTCTCCCTTTGAACCTCCTCCCTTGCAGGAGAGCTATACTTGTATTCAGTGATCAATGGGGTTCGAACTTCAACAATTTTCTCAGTTTTTGTGACATAGCTCCCTGCAGGAGAGAAAGAAACAGGCATTTTTCTTCCCTCAGCATCGACAACAACTGGGCGGCACACGTGGTCTGAGTGCCCATCTCCGGCATAACTTGTTTTGCTCAAGTCGTTTGTCCGCGGTCCAGTCCAATTGTAGGTGGTGTAGCCTCCGTTTGAGTAACCATATCCGGCCATCGATCAACCTAGTATCTGAACTTTTTTCTGCCTTCAAAGAACACCGAAGACTTTCTTTTCTTCAGAACTGTTTAATGCTTCTCCTTATATAGAGAAACAGTTATGTTCTCCTCTTCGTTTTTCCTCTCTCTCTACAAGAATCCTTTAGGTTCTTCCAGGGAAATAACAGTTCAAAGAATCATATTCTGCTTTTTTTGTGAAGCATTAGCTGCTTTAGTTGCACTTAAAATTCCTGGTTCTGCTTAGTAGACCAATTTTTTAGAAGGCCCAATCGAGGCTAGCTGCAAGATGAGGAATGTCTAAAAAATACACAGGCACTTAAAATTCCTGGAATTTTGCTCTAGTTGGCCATGTCGTCTTTCTCATCCATTTGGAAAGTTTAAAATAAGCAAGAATCATATTCTACTACCTTTTTTTTTCCCTTGGCAAAAGTCTTGGCATCCTTTTATTCCATTGTAGAAGAAATGGTTGGATTTGGGAGAATTGTATTCTATTTTCCTGATGACAGTGACCAGCCATGATTAATAATCAATGTTTCATATGCCATTCGATTGTGCTCCATTCGATGGAAGCATCTCTCAAAGCAATGGCCGGTACTCGAACGAGTCTTTAAGCATTATTCCCTCTTCTATTCTCTTTGTTTTTTACCATAAAAATGACATGACAATTAAAACAAAACGCACATACACATTACAGCAAATTATATAAATGCATTACAGGAATCAAATGCAGTATCTTCTCAAATATTCATTTGGGGTTCTGCTTTTAGAATGCCATTTTCGTCTTTCAAAGTTGAAAGACCCAAGGGCAATGAATTGTGGGAATTGACTTGTCATATTTTGTGGGCTGCTGTTGATTTGGGAGCTTGATTAGTTTAGGGGAATTCATTTGTATGTTCTGTGGGTGTTTTCTTTAGTGTTGGGGTGATGTGGGGAGAAATTTGCATGTACATTTGGGGGAGCTTGATTATTTGGGAAAAAATGATAATCCTATTGGGTTTTTGCCTTTTACTTAATTTTTCATTTAGTTTGCTTCTTTTTTGTGTTTTTTTGCCTTCTCTCTTTCCAAACAATCCTGCCCTTCTCCCAAAATTTTGTAAATTTCAATATTGATGGATATGAGTTTTTTTTTTTTATTTAAAAAAGTTAAATATCTAAATTGAAATATAAAATTTAATATCTAGTGTGCAAAGCTCCCACGTGATTTGAGAGGGCACGTGTATACAACAGTATTTTTTTTTAAATTTTTTTTGGAGCGACTTTTCCGTGATTTAAGCCTTTTAGCTACATGTTTTGCTATTATAAAGATTGATACATATATCAGGCAGTGAGCCATAAAAAATACTGAGAACACTTGATACCCAAACGAAATTTATATTTTAATAAAGCACTTTGTTCTGTTAGCTGTATGGTGATAAGTGTGCCTGGATTCTAAATGAAGTGAAAAAGAAGTTAAATGAATACATGTACAAATGGTCTAAAGGCAATTCTTACTACCTGCCTGTATATATTACACATCCAATGATCTCATAACATGTCTGGTATGGACTTCTTTTAATAAAAAAAATGGATATAAATATTGACCTTTCCTTTTGAAAAAAAAGACATTGGGTTCTTAAGATTTTAAAAATTTTACGAGATCTTCTAAAATTTGGCAAAAAGATAGTAAGATTGCTTCTTAATGAAGCACCTTGTCGCACTTGGATTGAATGAATATATGTATAAATGGTGTAAAGATAACGCTTTTGAGGAAAGAGATTTTGATATTCAATGGAAGCATGTGTCTGTGCAAAGTGAGTAAAATTTTGAGATTTTAAGAAAAATTACATTTTCTTCACTAAATCTTGACTAATTTAGGGTTGGTTTGAGTCAAAAATTTTATTTGAGGAAATAAAAGGAAAGAAAATTAAGGGGGGAAGTTCATTATCCCTTACATTTTCCTTCTCTATTAAATATTATCAAAAACAAATGTTTGTTTTAATATGATTAAAAAGTAAAAAAAAATTAAATATTAATTATGTGTAAAATCGAAATTTTGTTTATAAATTTTGTATATTTTTTAGTTTTTTTTTTTTTTTTCTCACTTTTCTCGATAATCAAACGTGAAAATGTGGATTTTTTTTTTTTATATATTTTTTTTCTTTTTTTAAAATTTTCTAAGTTTCAAACGTAGCCATAGTGTCTTTTAGAAATGACGGTAAGGCTCACAATACACCTAGTTAGTTTGTTGCTCTCCAAACAAAATAAAAGTTCTAAAAATTTGTATATGCAACCACTACATGCAGATAGAGCTCATGAATGGAGAAAGAAAACTGGCGATATATTTAACCAAGAGTTTGTTAACCCACCCAAAAACAAAAAGAAAAAATTGAAAGGAAGGAGATGAATTTATAATTTGAGTCGATCTTTATTTTGAGTTCTTGAGTAGGAGCAAGCCTAGAGCCTTGACATTGCGCTGAGGGGAAGGTATGAGAACTTATATTTGATCCCTGCTTACTATTTTAGTTTTTTCATGTTTTTACTATTTCAATGGCATGTTTTTTGGCATCACAGTTAAGTTAATTAAGCCCGAATGCTTAATTTACTTCATAAACATGCCCTAAACCAACTAGCCTATATATGGCACTAGGTAATTCTAGTGAACAAAGATTGAACTTGAAGTCGCAAATACGTACATATAAACGAACGCGTACTACCTGGAAAGACTTACTTAATAATTCCATATATGGAGGACTAATTAAGCTAATTCTTTCTCAGGTAATTTGGTCCAAACAATGCAGGATTTTGTTTGAGAAAGAAAAAAGAAAAAAGAATAAAATCAATTTCTAGTCCACTATAAATAATAAAAAATTGTTCAAATATGATTAGAACTTCTGTAAACTCATTTTTTTTTCATTAATTTATTTTTTATTCTTACTTTTCCTAATAATCAAACATGAAGATATGAATTTATTAATATCGAGGCTTAAAATAAGTTATGCTTAATTTAATTATATAACAGCACTGTAAGGATTATACGCTGCCTTTAAAAAGCCCCTCCACCAAGATCATTTTTGAGGTTCTTTCACAAAAGTATATATTTTTTTCCTAAAAAAACTAGAAAGAATTGTGTTCTACTTAGTTACACATGCATGGAGTGTAAACTTATTGAAGACATCTTGATCTAGCAACTTATTTTACCATACATAAGAATCAAATGATGCCAAATTTTACTTAATTTTCATTCAAAAAAATTTATTTCATTACATTTCCTTGCAAACTATTAAGGCGCATTTGATAGTCACCCTCTATTTCATTCATTTGATAAGCTTAGTACGAACGCCCAATTTGTACATATTGGCAACCTAAGGCTATACACACACACACACATGTAAATAAAATGTGATCTAAATGGAATTGAGTTTTGTTCAATTTTATATTTGGAATTAAGATTTTCAAATACAAAATAAAAATATAACTAAATAGCTAAGATTTTCAAATACAAAATAAAAATATAATTAAATAACTATGTATTAAAAAAAAAGGATGAGACATTTGAAAATGACATTGACAATGAAAACTTAATAATAATATATATTATATGAAAGAGTTACAACAAATTTAGTCAAATGAAAGATAAATATGTGTACAATCAAATATAAAAATACACATGATGAACTTCAACAAGCTTTTCTTTTGAAATATTACGTAATATAGTTTGTACATTATGAGGATGTCTTTGGTTGATTTGCTAATAATTTTTTTTTTTTGTTGTTAAAATTCTTTGAAGAGTAGAGAAACATTCACCATGGAGACTAAGAAGTCTAACACTATTTTGAGAGTCATCGTATACTTCTAAATTTATTTTTCTCACTAGAAATAGTGAATTGTGTATATAACTTTTTGGTGCAGCCATATGTTAGGGATCTAGGAACAATAATCACACACACAAGCAAAATAAGCACACAAAATAAGAATAACAGATTTAAGTGGTTCAGTCTAATTTGACTTATTTCTACGGAGCACTCCGAATATACTATAACTTGGGAGAAAAATAAGAGGAGGAGATACACAATCAACTCAACTCTTCTCACACTTTTCTCTCTCTCACCTTCAACACTCACACACTCCTTGCTCACTCACTTCACTATATTCACATTCACGTACAATTGCTTCATTATATAGTTATATTGAATGGATAGGAAAGGAAGGGAATAATTGAGATATTTAATGGATTATTTTAACACACGGGTATTATCATTCCAACACATGAAAGCTGGTTCCTTCGCGGCTCATTTTCATCTACAACTCATCCTCTTCAAGGCCATTTAATTTTTCGTTTCTATTTAATCCGTTTCCATTTTCTCCGTTTCCATTTCAACTTAATAATCTCCCACTTGGAGATGGAGATACTATCTCAACCAGTATATAGATAATGATGTGTTCAAATCTGTCTTTAAGCATGAATACCAATTGAAGTTGAGCACAACTTCAACTTCTCTATAGTCACTACCTTTGTCAACATGTTTGCCGGATTCCTACTACCTTAGATTTTTTCCAATGTCAACACTCCATCCTCTAACAGAGATCTAATGAAATGATAACATAATCTAATGTATTTGGTTCTAGAGTGAAATGCAGAGTTCTTTGCCAGATGTATCGCACTTTGATTGTCGCTGTACAAAACATTTCTTTCTTACTTTATTCCGAACTCTGTTAACAAAGCCAAATCATTTCTTTACCGTCTTTTGTCATTGCTACATACTCAGCTTCTGTAGTAGATAAAACAATAGTCTTCTGTATCCGTGACATCCAACTAACAACTGTTGTGCCAACAGTGAACACATATCTAGTGGCCTTTCTACGATGATCAATTTCACCTGCAAAATCGACATCAACATATCCTTGAATTTTCAAATCTCATTTCCCGAAATATAGACACTTATCAATAGTACCACGTAGATATCTCACAATCCACTTCACTGCTTCCTAGTGAATCTTCCCTAGATTTGACATAAACCTGCTGACAGCTCCCACTACTTGACCAATGTTTAGTCTGGTACCAACCATGACGTACATAAGACTTCCAATGGTTGAGACGTAATGTACCTTAGCCATGAAGTCCTTCTCTTCATCTGTCTGGGGAGCCTGATCCTTGGAGAGATGAAAGTGATCGGCTAATGGCGTATTTATTGCCTTGGCACTGCTCATGTTGAATCTCTATAAAACACGACTAATATACTTCGACTGAGATAACCGTAACATTCCCTGTTGCTTATCTCTGGAGATCCACATCCCAAGTATCTGCTTGGCTAAACCCAAGTCCTTAATGTCAAACTCCTCTAACATTTGTTGCTTCAATTTCTTGATTTCTCCTATATCTAGTCCTGTAATTAACATGTCATCGACATATAACAATAGTATGATATAGCTAGAATGATACCTCTTGAAGTAGCAACAGTGGTTAGCATTGCACTTTTGAAAATCTTTTTTGCGCATAAATCTATTAAATTTTTTGTACCATTGACTGAGAGTTTGTTTGAGACCAAACAAGCTTTTCTTGAATTTGCACACAAGATCCTCTTTGCCTTTTACTGAGAATCCTTCTGGTTGGTGCATGTAAATCTCCTCATCAAGATCACTGTGAAGAAATGTTGTCTTCACATCCAACTTCTCGATATGTAAGCCCTCTGAGGCAACAATGCTCAAGACTGATATGATGGTTGTTAACTTTACAGCCTGTGCAAAAATGTCAGTGTGGTCAATTCTTTCCTTCTACTCGAAGCCTTTGACTACCAATTGGGCTTTGTACCTCCTTGATCCGTCATGCTCCTCTTTGATTTTGTACACCCACTTGTTGTGAAGAACCTTCTTACCTTTGGGCAACTTATATATTTCCCACATTTTGTTGGAGTTGAGGGACTTCATCTCGTCCTTCATTGCAAGCTCCCACTTACTTGAATCTCCTGTTTGACATGCTTCATCATAGCATTCGAGTTCTCCTTTATCTATAAGAAGTTAATAAATCATATACCTTTTATTTGGTACATGCTGCCGAGAAGATCTCCTAAGCTCCGGATGTTAGAATTGGTGTATTCCCAAGAGGGGGGGGGGGGTGAATTGGAATTTTAAACTTTTCTCCTAGGTTAAGTCAGAAGTCAGTATGATTTGGCAACGTAGGGTCTTTCGATACAATCCCAAATGCGTAGATAGATATAAGAAACGTAAATTAAATCATGCGCTTCATTCAAACTATAACATACACGTGCAGAAATTCAAATTGCGGAAATGTAAAGAACACGCATGAAATGTTATCAGGGTTTGGCCAACTGTGCTTACGTCCCCGCCTCTAGCTTGTAAGCCCGATGATTCCACTAAAGATTCACTTAATGGGTGGAGCGGCACCGGTTACACTTAGGTCAATTCATGATGCTGACCTCAACTAACACGCCTTACCAGGAAGGCGCACCTAACTTTCCTAACCGGGTTTAAGCCAGTCTGGGACTATTCAACGGAGCTAGTCTCCCTCTTCAGGCCCGTGCTTGGAATACAACATATTTGAAATACAATTTTTTTGTACAAGGAAATGCTTCTTACACAAGCCAATATATACTAATATAATCAACATACTACCAAATGATAATATATGATAAGCTCAGTGTTGTCTTAGTGTCTACTCTTAAAGATTTATGCAAATATTGCAATCAGTACGTGAGAGTGTAAATGATAAGATCTTTGTGTCAAAATAATGTTCTCAATCACAGTGCTCTAGCAAAGATCACAAGGATACTCCAAATATCTTAACAGAAGTTTTTATCAAAGTAAAACACAAGAGATATTCAACAATGGTTTGTAAAAATAGTTGTTTGATCTTTGTAATAAAATGATGATCTTAATCAAGAGTACAGCAACAAAGATCTTTTAGCGCTCAAGCAAATATCTCAAAATATATATTTCTCAAATATAAGCAAAAGAGATATTTTGAAAATGATTTGTAAAATATTTAGCAATCAAAATCCAAAGTCAACTCCTTGAGTATTGCAATGACAATGCAAAACTCAAAGGCTCAATGAAGTATTCCTAGGAAAGACTTATTAACAAAGTTTCCTAGGTAAACTTCAAGCTTAGCTTTCTAATAAAATAATCTTAATCAAAAAGAATAAGAGAGAGCTTAAGCCTAATGAGAAGAACAATCAATCACACTTACAAAGAGATTTGATCAATAAAATTTGGTAAGAATGAGTGTTGGAGGCTTAAAAATGAGTATAATAGATTTTTGAATTTCAAAGGATTTTTCCTAATTAAGATTGCTAATTCGATGCTAATCTTTCCAAATGAAGGGGTATATATAGACTTCCCCTTGATTATAGTCATCTAGGACACATAGGGAATTATCATAAAAATTTTATACAATTTAACCAAATTAACCCCGTTTTATTATTTTAACCACGGTAAAAATATTGGAGCAACTTGAGAGCACGGGTCGATCGAAGGAAGTTCGGTTGATTGAGTTTGTGCAAGTTTGGTCGACTGGGTAAGAAATGAACTATAAGTTCGGTCGACCGGTCAAAGAGGTTCTAGGGTGATTTTCCTTTTTAGTGCAGTTCGGTCGATCGGGATCCTTTTGAACTAACTAGTTTGGTTGACCGGAGTGTTGAGTCCTCACAAATGGGAACTCGGTCGACCAGGGCGTTGGCATGCAATTTGGGCTCGATCGACCGTATGGTCAAATGTTGACGTTGAGGGAGTTCAGTTGACCGGGTGAGAATGAACTGGCAAGTTTGGTCGACCGGGCAATGGTCAAACTGTTGACTCGGCACCGGTTCGGTCGACCGAGAGATATTGTACTTGAGAAGTATGGTTGACTGAATATGCAACTTAAGTGCATTTCGGTTCTATTTAATTATGTAATCACCCTTTCCATTTAACCATATATATGTGTGTGTGTGTGTGTATGCGTGAGTGTCCTAGGGTCATTCTAGGCCTTTTTGAGGACACCGAAAAAATCCGGCGTTGGTCAACCTTTGGTTGACCGAAGGGTATTCCCTAAGGTCCATCTATGATCTTGAACTTATCCATCCTACCATGCAAGTAAGACATTAATTATTACAGACCATTTTCTTATCTCACTATTATAGACCCAAAATGATAAATATAAATTACAATGAATAAACATTTTGAGTCTTCTTCTTCTTTAAGCTCATGTGCTTGCACCATATGATACTTCTGATTGGTCTTGCACAAAAACTGATCAACCATTAAATACCAGAGTATTTGTCATAATCAAAATGAGATATGACCAATAAGGTCAACACCAGAGCTGGAGCAGAAGGTAGTGGTGTGAAAATTTGCTCCACAGGTTCCTTTGCCTGAGGAATCTCGACATTTTGCTGTTGTGTCTCCTTTGCCTGAGGATTCTCGGTGTTTCGATGCTGTGTCCTGACACCTTCTAGGACATCATCTAAGTCTACATAGGTTGTTTTATTCTGAACTGGTTCTGCAAGTTTTGTTGGTTTTGTTGTGTGTCTGTCTTTGTACATCACCTTTTCATTAAAGATCACATATCCACTTCTGATTACCTTCTTGTTTTCATCATCCCAAATGCGATACCCATACCCATCTTCACCGTAACCGACGAATGTGCATTTTCTGATACTTTGGATCAAGCTTGTTTCTAACGTGATCATTAACATGCACATATGCTACACAACCAAAAACTTTCAAATGTGAAAGTCTCACCTCTTTTCCACTCCATACCTCTTCTGGTAGATTATTGTCCAATGGTACTGATGAACTCCTGTTAATCAAGTATGCTGCTATATTGACTACTTCTGCCCATAACTGCTTTGGTAAGCCTGACTGCATATGCATGCTTCTAACTCTTTTAGTTAATAATTGATTCATCCACTCGACTACACTGTTGTGCTGAGGTGTACCTAGCATAGTTCTTTCCATCCTGATACCATGCTTATAGTAGAATTTCTTGAACTCGGTGTCTTCATACTCACCACTGTTATCGGTTCTTAGCTTCTTGATTTTCAAATCAGTTCATTTTCAACCATTGCTTTCCAAATCTTAAAAGCATTAAAGACATCAGATTTGTATTTTAGGAAGTAAACCCATACCTTCCTAGAATGATCGTCAATAAATGTCATGAAGTAATTCCTTCCACCTGAGGATGAGACGGTCGTCGGTCCCTATACATCTGAGTGAACTAGTTCAAGTCTCTTCTTCTTTGGGGTACTAGTGAATGTCTATAAACTAACCCTCTTCTGTTTCCCGAGTATACAATCCTCACACATATCAATCTCTACTGATCGTAGATCACTCAACTTTCCCTTTGAGTGCATCGCCCTGAGTCTCTTCTCACTGATGTGACCAAGTCGTTGATGCCAAATGTTTCTATCGACATTTCCTATAGAAACTGAAATATACATACATGCATTAGAAGTCACATAAAGAGTTCTACGTTTCTCACCTCATGCAATTAACAGTGCACCCTTTGAAATCTTCCATTCATCACCAATGAATGTTGTGATGTATCCCTTATCTGCCAGTTGACCAAATGAGATTAAGTTTTTTCTTAGGTCTAGAATATATCTTATATTCTTCAGCTTCCATACTAACCCATTCATTTTAATCTTTACAATTCCCTTGCTAGTTATGTTGCAAGGTTGATCATTGCTAAGATATACCTTTCCAAAGTCACCTGGTATATACTCCTTTAGGCAATCTTTACTGCAAGTGACATGAAATGAGGCTCTAGAGTCTAAGACCCAAGACTCCTTCTTGCTCTCCAAAGAGCATATCAACATATCACCTTCTTCTGAAGTAACATATGCTTCTATTTTTGCCTCATATTTCTTTCTTGGACCTTTGCACTGGTTTCTGAAATGACCGAACTTTCCACAGTTCTAGCACTCAATGTTCTTTGTGCCCTAGGAAACCTTTGGGATTTCTGAATTTAAACCGCTTGGACCTAGATCTTCAGCGATTGTTTGATCGGCCATGCTCGCTTCCTTTCCATGAATCTCTACCTCAACTTTCCACATTAAATGCTGAACTTGAAGTGGAAGCAGTGTTTGACATCCTGTTCTCTTCCGTCAAAATCATGCTGACGACTTCATCAAAATTCAACTTTGATTTTCCTATGAAACTACTGATCGCAGTAACAATACCTTTCTAACTCTCAGGCAACTAACTAAGAATCAGTAAGGTACGGATCTCACTGTCAAACTTGATTTCAATTGAGGTGAGTTAATCTGATAGCTCGTTGAAATTATTTAGATGTCTACTAAAACTTTACCTGCGGACATGTTCATGGTAAATAACTTCTTCATTTAGTGTACCTTATTAGCGACTAATGGCTGCTCATACATGTTGGAGAGCGCATCCATAAGAGACTTGGTGGTTGTCATGTGCTTAATATTAAAGGCAATAGACATTGCTAGCATCATCTTGATAGCTCTGAGAGCTTTTCGATCAAGCAACTCCTACTCGTCCTCCTTCATGGAATCTAGCTTTTCCTTTAATCGTAAGTGCAACTCCTTACCAAACAAGTAGTCCTCGATCTGCATCTTCTAGATCTGAAGTTGGTGCCATTAAACATCTCGATCTTTGAGCTATTTTCATTTGACATCTCGATTCATTAATCTAGAGATAAAATTAGCCCAAATGGATAGTACGGTTGGATTCAGAATAGCTGCAAACCTTAGAAATGCTTCAAGTCCTTCAAAAAATGGACTTGAAATGACTCTCAAAATTTGGTCAAACCTTCTGGTCAAAATCAGTCAACTTTCCATTAAACTTAACGAAATATATTCCCACTTAACAGAATATTCTGACGCCATTACTGATGACGTTAATTAACGCCGTTAACTAATTGCTGACGTGGCAGGCGGGATCGGTGATGAAGTGGCGCTGCTGTGGCAAGTGGGGCCTGATGATGACGTGGCATTGACGTGGCTGTGGGCCCAATGATGACATGTCTGCTGACGTAGCAATGGAGCCCAGTGCTAATGTGGCAGTGGAGCCTAGTGATGATTGTACTAAATTACACCAGGTAAATTCTCGGGGATGTGGGGGGGTCACAATGGACCACTTAAGTCCCACTTTCCTAGACAGAATTTTCTTAGACACGTAATTAGTACAATATAACTCTTGGGACCTCTGATCTGGTAACTTTGCTCCGAACTAGCAATTTTGCTTTGATCTGGCGACTTTGCTCCAACTTGGCTCTGATACCACTTGTTAGGGATCTAGGAACAATAATCACGCACACAAGCAAAATAAACACACCAAATAAGAACACTAGATTTACGTGGTTCGGTCTAATATGACCTACGTCCATAGAGTACACCGAATATACTATAACTTGGGAGAAAAACAAGACACACTTTTCTCTCTCTCACCTTCAGCACTCTCACACTCCTAGCTCGCTCAATTCACTATATTCACATTCACGTACAATTGCTTCATTATATAGCTATATTGAATGGATAGGAAAGGAAGGGAGTAATTGGGATATTTAATAGGTTATTTTAGCACATGGGCATTATCATTCCAGTGCATGAAAGCTGGCTCCTCTGCAACTCATTTTCATCTACAACTTATCTTGTTTAAGGCCATTTAATTTTCCGTTTCCATTTAATCCATTTCCATTTCAGCTTAGCACCATAGGCTTAGAGTAGTTGAATGCTTCCAAAGAAGCATTAATTATTAATATTAAAAAATTATTTTCACCATCAAAATATGCCATAAATAGACATTTATTTGGCATAAAATATGACAAAATTGTAGAAATATAGAAAATCTTGAAAAATATAAAGAGGTGAGAAAAAATATAAAAAAGACTATTAGTGAAGTTAAACATAAAACTTATGATATTTTATATACTAGGCTTGATATAAAAGAAGCATAAAAAGATATTTATAAATTTGCTAAAGTTAGATAAAGAAAATGTAAAGATTTAGGTGATATAAAATGTATAAATGACAAAAATAATTATGTCTTAATTAGATTAGACATGAAAGAGAAGTAGTAAAAATAATTTGATAAGTTGTTCAATGAAAATCAATATGAAAGAATAAACTTGGAAGTGACAAACAAGGAGAAGATAAAATAATATAAATTAATAAAATGTTAGATGAATAGAGAAAAAGTATGTTAGTACCTTTATACAAAAATAAAGGCAATATTCAAAATTGCAATAACTATTGTGGAATTAACATTATGAGTCACACAATTAAATTATGAGAAAACGTAATTGAACATAGAATAAGACTTGAGACGAAGATTTCAAAAATCAATTTGATTTTATGTCTGGAAGATCAACAATAAAACTTATTTATCTTTTTAAGAAGTTTAATGGAAAAGTTTAAGGATAAAAAGAGAAACATGTATATGATTTTTATTGATATAGAAAAAACATATGATAGAGTATGTAGGGAAGTTCTTCGATAAATTTTACAAAAGAAAGGGGAATGTTGTATATATACTAGGAGCCATTAAGGATATGTATGATGAAGTAATGACACACATTATAACTATAGTAAGAGAATTTAAAGATTCTCAAATCATAATAGATGTGGTTAAGATTCTACTTTGAGTTCTTATTTTTTTTTACTTTAGTAATTGTTGAATTTATTAGGTATACTTAAAAAGAGATTTTGTATGTTGTTGCAAAAGATATCATGTTGATTGATTGTTGACATCCTATTTTATTCAGATTGAGCAAAAAAAGGGGGAGAGTTTTTTTTAATTAAAATGAAAAAATTCTAATGGAAAAGGAAAAAAAATTTAAACAAGAAAATAACAAGAAAAATATTAACTAAAAAGGGGAAAATTTTAGAAGAAAGAAAGGAATAAGTGATAGCCAAGGCCCATTGCCATCTTCCACCATAGAGGCTAAGAACTCTTTTTTTATTTATTTGTAAATTATAAATTGTATTGATAAAAAAAGGATATGTACAGAAGCACTGGGCATACCTCGTAGCAAATAAGCTATTGCAGTAAATACAATGTTGACTTTTTGAGTCTGATCCCTATTTTCACGTTAACAAAGCACAAGGTTCTTATGTGTGTACTTAGTATTTGAACAAGTCTACTACAGACACATAAGGCAAAAGGGAAATGGAAAATAGAAGGACTTAAAGCACATTCACCTGGTGTATTCCATGAAGATTGAAGAGAAAATAAAAAGAAAACATTTGTTTTAAATTGTAAATGCATTTTATTTTCCATTTGGTTTGTAATAATGCATTGCATGCATAATGTGGATGAAAGCTTAAATGACCATAGACAGACCTAGGGACCAACACTTTTCACAGGAAAACCTTTTCTTAATAACTAATTGGTTAGGGTAAAAAATTAAGGCTAAAATGAAGTTTACAAATACTTCGGTCGACCGACATTGAGTTTTTAGGCTTAATTAAAAGCCTCAGTCGACCAAACTATTTCAGTTAAAATCACTTCAGTCGATCGACCCAAGAAGTTGACCAAAGTCAAAGCCTCGGTCGACCGACCCAATTTGAACTTAGCTTCCATGGTCGACCGAACTATGAATTTGACTTTTCCACCTTCCTCGGGCGACTGGCCTTCACGTTTTAAAATGGGTCAGCCGACCAAACCTATTAGCTCGGCAAACCGACCTTTACTCACGGTCAATCGAACCTACGAAGGTTCTGAAATCGCCCTGACTCAGCTAACCGACCTTATTATTAGTTAACCAAACCCACAAAAATTTTCAAATTCACTGAGTCTGTTTAGCCGTCCGACCCTTTAAGACGGTCGACCGAACCTCTCAGGTTCAGCTAATTTTTAACGTTAATCAGGCCTTAATTTTTCATTAAACAATTTTAAAAATACCTAACGTATCCCCAACAATCATTTTTTTTTACCAGAGTCTATTTATCCCCCCTTACAACTCCTAATTAGTAACTTGACTAGCCCAAAAATTCTCTCAAATTTTATACTTAATTTTTTACTCTTTTTTATTATTCTTTTGATAAATCTTACAAGAAAGCATTGTTTTTGAGCATTCATTTGGGCATTTATTTTTACAAATCATATATCTTTTACTCTCATATCTTATACATTTTTCAAATCATATTTTGAGAGTAAATCTAAAGGTTCTCCTATAATTTTTATTGAAAATATTTTTGGAGAAATTTATTTGGGTTCAAATATTTGAAGTGCATTATCATATACATCATTTTCAAAGGTTATCAAATCATTTTAATAAATACCATACATACTCACATTGAGCTTTTATTCAATATCATATTTGAGTATATTTGAGCTTCATTGTGTACATCTTGCTTGTTATAGAAGTATTTATCTATAAACATAAATTTTTATATGCGTTGTATTCTCAATGTGTGGTCGGAAAAGGATTGCACTGACCTGTAACGTGCACTGGATTGCTTAGACCCGGTTAAGAAAGCACTGGATGGTTCAGACCTGGTTAGGAAAATTAGGTGCACCTTTGTAAGGTGTAGGTGTAAAAGTTGGGATCAGCTATGTGAATGTGACCTGGGGTATTCCCTTGCCCAGTAAGGAAAGGACATTGTAAATGGTGACGCTCCACCCATAAGTGAGCAACTGTAGTGGAATCCTTTTACTCGTTAGCTTGAGGCGGGGACGTAGGCAGTATTGGTCGAACCCCGATAACATATCATGTGTCACTTTCTTCCCTATGCATTTTAATTTTCGCACTTGAATGTTTATATCTTTATTATTGTGAATGATTGGGAAGCACTGAGTTTGATTTATCTGTTTTATTTATCTGCTCAGTTTTATTTTATTGGGTGATTGGTATTTTCTTAGATAGACCCTAGGTTGTGAAATACTGATTATGGATTTGAACATAACCTTGGAAGGATAATTTTTAAATACCCAATTCATTCCCCTCCTGGGAATACACCAATTACAACACACAGGAAAACACAAACAACTCTAACGAATTACATCAAAACCAGGGCATACTTAGCACACAACATAACACAAATTTTATACCACAAAAGGCCCTATGAGAAATGGAAATTTGTCATAAAGGACCCTATACACATGAATTTGAACAACCCTAATAATAGAGGCAACCAAAGTGACACTACCTTCAAACTTCCTTTTGCTATGTGAGTGCCAAATCAAATAAACCATGGACGTAAAACAAATCTTCTTGGTCATAGACTGCATACCCTAGCCTCTAGCTTCCTTAATAAGCCATTTGTGGGAAGCTTTAATAGTAGACATTTTGCTTGACAAACCGAACCAAACCTTGAGCTGGTCCAAACAACCTTAGAGACCTTACACTATTTTGAGAGTCATCATTTCCTTCTCAATTTATTTCTCACTAGAAATAGTGAATTATGTATGTAACTCTTTGGCATAGCTATAGGCTATAGAGTAGTTGAATGCTTCAAAGAAGCCTTAATTATTAATATTTTAAAATTATTTTCACCATTAAAATATGCCATAAATAGACATTTATTTGGTATAAAATAAGATAAAATTTTTGAAATATAGAAAATCTTGAAAAATATAAAATACGAGAAAAAATAAAAATAAAAAACTATTAGTGAAGTTAAACATGAAGCTTATAATATTTTATATACTATACTAGACATAAAAGAAGGAGAAAAAGATATATAAACTTGTTAAAGTTAAAGAAAAAAATTACAAAGATTTAGGTAATATAAAATATATAAAGGATGAGAATGATAATGTCTTAATTAAAGAAGAAGACATAAAAAGAGGTGGCAAAAATACTTTCACAAGTTGTTCAATGAAACCAAAATAAAAATTAAATTTGAAACTGAAAATAAGGAGACTACTTCAGCCCGTAAAGTGATTTCTTCAATTTACAGACCAAGTATTCTATCCAGGTTGACTGAACCTTTTTTGTTTGTACCATGTAAATCAACTCCTCTAAATTACCATGAAGAAACGTTGTCTTTATATCCATATGCTTCAACTGCATATCAAAATGCGCCACCAATCCCAACACTGCCCTGATGAAAGTGTGTCTAACTACAAAGGAGAAGATCTCATCATAATCAAACCCTTTCCTCTGTGAGTAACCCTTTGCTACTAGATGAGCCTTGAATTTTTATCCTTCCCTTTCTAATACAACTTCCTTCTTCCTATACACTCATTTGCATCCTATCGCTCTTTTCCCCTTTGGAAGCTCCACCAACTCCCATGTCTGATTCTTACGCAGTGACTCCATCTCCTCCACCATAGCACCCATCTATCTACTTTTCTCTTGGTTATGCACTGTCTCTTGAAAAGTAGTAGGATCCCCGCTACTAGTAATGAGTGCATAAGAAACCAAATCATCAAATTCATACCTAGGAGGTGGCCTGATAGTGCATCTAGGCATGTTTATAACTATACTATGATGTTGCTGGTCTCTTTAGCCAGAACTTCCTGCGTTTTGAACACTGTCATCTCCACCTTGAGTCTCTAGCTCCACTTGCACCACATGTTCGTTGCTGTTATAGTTTTCTGGCACCTATTTCTCTTCTTCTTCTTGAGTACGCGGCAACATGACTTTCTAATAAAAAACCACATGTCTACTGATCACCACCTTGTTTGCCTTCGTATCCCACAACTTGAACCCTTTCACCTCTTTCTGATACCCCAGAAAGATGCACTATCTAGACGTTGCATCAAGCTTCGACCTCTCCTCACTAAAAACGTACACATAGGTTGGACATCCAAGTACTCTCAAACCATAGTAGTCTACCATGCTACATGTCCACACCTCCTCTACAACTTTCTTATCTAATACTACCCTTGGAAATCTATTAATCAATAAACACGTCATATTTACTGCCTCTTCCCAAAAAGTTCTTTTGCAAGCCTTGCATTCAACCTGAGACACCGAGCACTCTCAACTATACTTCAGTTCATCCTTTTCGCCACACCATTCTATTGTGGTGTCTTGCGTACTATGAAATGTATCCTAATGCCATGATGTTTGCACAACTCCATGAACCTCGAATAAGTGTACTCAATACCATTGTTGGAATTGAGTCATTTGATCTTCCTCCTGGTCTGTTTTCCACTTTAGCATTCCACAATTTAAATTTGGCAAACGTCTTTAACTTGTGCCACATAAAGTACACCCAGACCTTCCATGAGTAATCATCAATAAAACCCACGAAGTATATATGTCCTCCTTATGATGCTACCCTTACCGGCCCCCAACAACCGAATGAATGTAATCAAGAATTTCCTCTGTCTTGTGTGTGGCTGTCATAAACTGCTACACCCTATTCTGTTTCCTAAGCACACTATACTTGCCGAAGTTCAGCTTGCATGTTTTGACACCCTTCAAAAGATTTCTCTTATGAAGCTCCATCATTCCTTTCTCACTCATATGCCCTAACCTCATATGCCACAAGACAATACTATCCGACTTATACTCTGCAGCTGTAGCTCTACCTACAACTGTGGTACCTAGTAGTGTATAAATATTCCCTAGTAAATTTTGCCCCTTCACCATGGTTAAAACACATTTACTCACCTTCATTACCCAACTTGCAGACTTGTAACTAAACCCATTATAGTCTGAAGTGCCCAATGAAATCAGATTCTTCCTTAACTCTGGTATATGCCTAACATCAGACAATGTTCTCACAACACTATCAAACATTTTGATTTTGATATTCCCTATTCCGACAATTTTGCATGAAGCATCATTTCCCATCAGAATAGAACCAGAATTTACCAACATATAGGTGGTGAACCACTCTTTGTTTGGTATCATGTGATTGGAACACACCGAATCTAAGATCCAAGAATCAGTGAGACGATCTCAATTGGATGAAATTGAAAGCTTATCACCATCATCGCTCTTAAAGGCTCCTTCTTCCACTACATTTGTAGAGACCCAAAGAATTTTGGTAATAAAATAATAAGAGAAAAGGAAATTCTAAAGGATTTCTGTAAGGTGTCGTCAATAAGCACAGCACGTTCGTCGATGAATAGGCTTCTTGTGCTCGTCGACGAGGATATTCGTATCATCGATGAGAAGTTACTGAGAGGGCAATTTTCAGGGCCTAAATCTCATCGACGAGGAGTAGGCATTCGTCGACAAGACTATCTCTTGGACTCGTCGACGAGGAGACGTGGCTCATCGACGAGGCCACGTGGACAAGCACTCTATATAAGGTCAAAAACCCATTTTATGCAAGGAAAATAAGATTTTCCTTACAATTTTTCTTTCTATCTTGGTTCTTTTACCTTATCTCTACATTTTTGGTCTAGTTCTTCACCAGTTTGACGATCGGAGGCTGCCATGTCACACCTGGGGAGATTCTCTTCATATCTATTGGAGTGATTTGTTGGTCAGGCCAATTTGGGGACCATCCCAAAATTTTGGGTAAGTTAGTTATTTTAATATTTATTAAGGTATTTGGTATTTCTGGGTTGAGGAAAGGTATTAGATGAGTTTATACTAAAGTTTTGTTGGGGGAAATGTAATTTCAGGGTGTTAAGTTGGGAACGCTACGGGTGCAGGATTGGTTATTTTGTGGGCTTTTCAATAAGTCAGGTAAGGGGATAAACTAAGTTAGTATTTTCATGAAATTATTTATTATTATTTAGATTTTATTTCTAGAAAAATTATGTATGTTATAGAACTGGGTTTGGAAATACTGTTGTTAACAGGAAAATGATTTTAATACATTTTAGTAGGGGTATGATTTTTGTGTAGATCTTACGATTAGAACATTATTTACTTTTGTGTGGCATGAGTATGAAATTCTATGATTTTATGTAATATCAGAATATTATGTTTTTAGAATAAGCATATTATCACTGTTTTCAGAAAGATATTAGAAACGGTATAGGAACTATGTTTAAAGTATGATGTTGAAACAGTACATGGATTCCAAAACTATGTATGTTAAAATATGCCAGCGTAAGGGCTGTGGTTTTACATGATATATTATGTTGGCGTAAGCGCTGTGGTTTTACAAGGTATACTATGCCGGCGTAAGGGCCGTGATTTACAAGATATAATATGTCGGTGCAAGGGCCGTGATTTACATGATATGATATGCAAAACTTCATGAAAATATTATCATGACAGATATTATTGTGAAATAGTTATGTTTCATTATATGAAACTTACTATATGTTATCAGAACCCGGATGGTTTGGTTTAGGATTTCATGAAGCACGGTATCGTAGCTATATGTTCACGATCATGTATATGATAGTGCTACCACATATCGTATGGGACTATAGGAGAACGACAATCGATGTGGTTTCATGGTAGTGCAGGCATCCCTCTGGCTGTCCGGACTAGGAGGGGCAGACCCATTGTACTTATAGTCATATGTTGATCTAGCGTGGTCGGCCAGTCATTGCTAGGTCCCGCCTTCAGGCTGCATAACCTAGTCATGTGGGGGTAAGACATGGCACCAGCCAATTATCCATCTAGGGTATTATTTCATGTACAATTATATAAGATGATTTTCATGTATAGAAACTCACTATGTTATACCATTTATGTTTTATCCAAATATGATACAGAGAATTTTACCAAATATGATTTATGAACTGTTACATATATAACATGAAAATACTCATGTTTTCACACACTTATGTTAGTTTATTTCCTTTACTGAAAGGTGTCTCACCTTAGCATTATAAAATTTCAAGAAATCCAAATAGAGGGGTAGAAAGAGCTCTGCGGCGATAGAGATTAGTTGGGTTACCCTATCAGAAGGGTAAGTGGTAGGGCTAGGGTTAGATGAATTTTTGGGTTGAGACCCTAGGAGCACTTTTTGGTCTTTTGTGGATGATTGTATGTGTATGTATATTGCGGATTTAATAAAACTCTGGTATGGTTTCAGGTATTTATGGAATGTATATGATTTTATATTTTCTGCTGCTTAGGTATCAGAGTTGTATTTCAGGTATATCTCTAGTACCCATCATGGGTCCAGGTTGATCATCTTCTATTAGCTTAACAGGATATCAGGATTATTATATTAAATGTTATTATAACAAAAATTTATGGTAAAATAAGCAAGGCATTACAATTTGGTATCAGAGCCTAGGTTGCTAGGTTCTGTAGACTATAGGGTGCAGTGGAAACAATACCAAAGTATAGGAAAAAGATTTGAGGTTTTGATCTGCAGTTTGGAGGCAGGACTTTCGTGATGGTTTCTATGTTTTTCTTGGGATGACGATTTCAGGAAAGCCATAGTAAACTATTGTCGAGTTGCGTTTCTAAAGTGTAAGATTGAATGTTGAATTAAGAAAAGGATGTCAAGATAGGAGATTTTGGTTAGATGCGTAAATTATAAGAATAGGGTCCTTAAGCCATGTTTGTTGTCTTTTCAGGATGGACTTTGGAGGAGGTAGTGCTCATGTGAGCAGTAGTGATGGTGCAGGGCCCTCAAGTGTAGGCAAGGCTGATTCAGATGTAGTACTATGCAGTGTAGCTCAACAGGTTATGGTTGAGATCGCTAAGAGCTCCAGATAGCAGGGAGGCCCATCTACAGGCCATGGGTGCATGATAGAGAAATTCATCAAGATGAATCCCCCAACATTTTCAGGTGGTGTTGATCTTGCAGTCACTGAAAATTGGATACAGGAGATTGAAAAGGTGTTGGCAGTATTATAGTGTATGGAGGAGCAGAGGGTCCTTTTTGCCACCTATAAACTGACAGGAGAGGCTGAGAGGTGGTGGACTGCTGTGAAACTCTTGGAGTAGCAGAGGACGACGCCGATAGCTATGACATAAGACCAATTTAAAGAATTATTCTTTGATAGATATTTTTTAGCCACTATTAGAGAGGCCAAAGTGGAAGAGTTCCTGAATCTGAAGTAGGGACATCAGTCAGTCCAGCAGTATGCGGAGAGGTTCATAGAGTTGTCCCGCTTGGCCCCGTATGTTGTTCCTGATGAAATAAATAAGACGATACAGTTTGAAAGATGATTGAGGCGTGGAATATACAAGCAAGTAGTAGTGTTGAAGATACAAGATTTTGCTGAGTTGGTCTATAGAGCAGCATTGGCTGAGGCTAGTGAGTGGTGGATGCAAAGGAGCAGGGACAGAAGAAGAGATCTACGCCTTCAAGCTTCTAGCGGGGATCTAGGAAAGGTCAGTGGAGGAGAGGAAACTATGGCAGAGGATAGAGGCAGGAGACTAGAGGTCGTGAGTTTCAGGCGGTGCAAAATTTCCTTATCTGTCAGACTTGTGGAAAGAGACACTTGGGAGAGTGTTGAGTGGGAAGAGCCGTTTGCTATCGCTGTGATAGGCAGGGACATCTAGTGTGGGATTGCCCTACACCACCTGGTACCGCTCCTGCTCCCAGACCTTACCAGGGAGGCTATCAGGCGCCCCATGGAGGCTAGCAGAGGAACGTAGCTCCGATGAGAGTCTATGCTTTGAAGCCTAGAGATGCCAAGACCGCAGGCAGCGTCATGACAAGTACCTTTAATGTTTTATCATATCAAGTAATTGTTTTATTTGATTTAGGTATCACCCACTCCTTTGTGTCTACAACCTATATTAAATTATCTTGAAACGAGACCCAATTATTAGATGTAGAGTTGTCAGTTGCTACTTCGATAGGGTGAGTGGTGCAATGTCATATGGTGCTCAGGGGTTATCCGATAGAAATTCAAGGGAGAGTACTACCAACTAACCTTATTGAGCTTAATATGCATGGATTCAATGTAATATTGGGTATGGATTGACTGACAGCTAACTACGCTAATATTAATTGTCATATGAAAGAGGTGATATTCAAACCACCAGGCAAGCAAGAATTTAATTTTGTGGGGTCGTAGGTGTGTTCCCCACCTCAATTAGTGTCAGCCATGCAAGCGAGAAGACTGCTCTTGGAGGGATGTTAGGGGTTTATGGCCTTTGTAATGGAGGTATTAGAAAATGAATTGAAGCTTGTTAGTACACCGATGGTTAAGGAGTTTACAAACATTTTTCACGAGGAATTGCTTGGGTTGCCTCCTGACTGTGAGATAGATTTTACTATCGATTTATTTTCAGGGACAGCGCCGATCTCTAAAGCTTCTTATAGAATGGTTTCAATAGAGTTGGGAGAGCTAAAGAATCAATTGCAAGACTTGCTAGATAAGAGTTTTATTCGACCTAGTGTATCACCATGGGGAGCTCCAGTGTTATTTGTAAAGAATAAATACGGGTCCATGAGGATGTGTATAAATTATAGGGAAATTAATAAGGTGACAATCAAGAATAGGTATCCTTTACCCTGAATAGATGATTTATTTGACCAACTTTAGGGTATGCGTGTCTACTCCAAGATAGACCTTAGATTAGGCTACCACCATGTGAAAGTTAAAGCAGAAGACGTCTCGAAGAGAGCCTTCAGGACCAGGCATAGGCATTATGAATTCCTCGTTATGCCTTTTGGGCTGACGAATGCTCCTACTGTGTTCATGGACTTGATGAATAGAGTTTTTCATTAGTATTTAGACCAGTTCATTGTAATTTTCATTGATGACATACTGGTTTACTCGAGGAGTTTTGAGGAGCATGAGACACATCTATGACTGGTACTTCAGATGCTCATGGAAAAGAAATTGTATGCCAAGTCTAGCAGATGTGAATTCTGGCTAGAAAAAGTTGCGTTTCTAGGGCATGTTATATCAAGGGATGGTATTTCTGTGGATCCCAGCAAGATTGAGGCAGTGGTGAATTGGGAAAGGCCGAGGAACGTTGAGGAGATTAGGAGTTTCTTGGGACTGGCAGGATATTACCGTCGATTTGTAGAGGGATTCTCGGGACTATCAGGGCCTTTGACGCGACTGACCAAGAAGAATGTTAGATTTGTATGGGATGATGAATGTGAGCAGAGCTTCTAGGAATTAAAGCAGTGGCTCGTCACTACACCAGTACTGATGATTCCATCGGGGAGTGATGGTTATGTAATTTATAGTGACGCATTTTTGAAAGAGTTCGACTGTGTATTGATACAGTATGGTAGGGTTGTAACTTATGCCTCTCGACAGTTGAAAGAGTATGAAAAGAACTACCCTATCCACAATCTGGAATTGGTTACAGTGGTACGCACGTTAAAGATTTGGAAACATTACTTGTATGGTGAGAGATGCGAGATATTTTTCGATCACAAAAGTTTGAAGTACTTTTTCACCCAAAATGAGTTGAACATGAGACAGAGGAGGTGGTTGGAACCTATTAATGATTATGACTGCACTATCAGTTACCACCAAGGAAAAAAAAACGTGGTAGCTGATGCTCTGAGCAGGAAATCAGTTGGACCGACACTGGCAGCTATGGAGGTTCGGCATCCGATCTAGATGGATCTGGAGAGACTCGGTGTAGAGTTGGTAGAGAGTGATCTTCAGGCATTTATTGCCAACCTAGTGGTGCGACCTACTCTACAGGAAAGGATTAAGATCGCTCAGAGAGATGACGCAGAATTAGAAGAGCTGATAGCCAAGGAGCAGAACGGACAGAGAGAGGAATTTGGTATTTCTAATAACGGGGCCTTGAGGTTCTATTCCAGGTTGTGCGTGCCTGTAGATATGGTCATCAGGAGGATGATCTTAGAGGAGGCTCATAGGTCCTTGTACACAGTTTATCCAGGTAGTACTAAAATGTATAGGGATCTGTGAGAGTCTTACTGGTGGAGTGGCATGAAGAGGGAAATTGCCAAGTTTGTGCAGCAGTGTCTGACGTACCAGTAGGTAAAGGCTGAGCACCAGAGGCCGTCAGGCCAGTTGCAACCGCTTTACAACCCAGAGTGGAAGCGGGATCATGTATCTATGGACTTCGTGACGGGTTTACCGCTGGCACCACATGGTCAGAATGCTATTTGGGTGTTCGTTGATAGATTGATGAAGACCGCTCACTTCATTCCTATTAAAGTCAACTACTCCTTGGACAGATTGGCAGAATTATATATTCAGGAGATAGTACGATCACATGGTGTGCCAGTGTCTATAGTATCAGACCGAGACCCACATTTCACGTCACGATTTTGGAAGAGCTTGCAGGAAGCTCTAAGGTTTTAGTTATCCTTCAGCACGACCTTTCATCCTCAGATAGATGGGCAGACTGAGAGGATGATCTAGATTCTTGAAGATATGTGACGGGCTTGCGTGCTGGAGTTTAGGGGTAGTTGGACCCAGTATATGTCGCTGGTAGAGTTTGCATACAATAACAGCTATCAGGCCAGCATCGGTATGACACCTTATGAGGCGCTCTATGGTAGGAGGTTTCGTTCTCCTTTATACTGGGATGAGATAGGTGAGAGGTGAGTGTTGGGACCAGAAATAGTGCAGCAAGCCTACGAAAAAATTTGGCTTATTAAAGAAAAAATCTGTGCAGCTTAGAGTTGCCCGAGGAGCTATGTTGATACTCGCCACCGGAAGTTGGAATTTGAAGTTGGGGACCATGTGTTTTTAAAGATAGCACATTGAAGGGAGTTATGAGGTTTGGGAGGAAGGGTAAGTTGAGCCCTAGGTTCATTGGCCCTTTCGAGATACTTGAAAGAGTGGGGTCAGTTACCTACCGGCTAGCTTTACCACCAGCTTTGTTCAGAATGCATGACGTATTTCATGTTTCCATACTTAAGAAATACATCCCAGATCCCTCCTACATGGTCATTTTTGTAGAGTTAGAGCTCAGAGATTCACTAGCTTTTAAGGAAATACTAGTGCAGGTTTTGGACAGAAAAGAACAGGAATTGAGCAGTAAGAAAATTCCTTTAGTAAAAGTCTTGTGGAGCAATCACGCGGTGGAAGAAGCCTCTTGGGAGTTGGAAGAAGAAATACAATAGAAATACATGCACTTATTCAGTGGAGGTCAACACTAGGCATACGAGTAAAGTAAATGTAGTATGGTTTAATTTTATGAAAAGTAAGATGATATATGTGCGAGTAGTATTGTAGGTTATAGAATAGGTAATATTTTTGTTTTGGGAGGATTTTTCTTTTATGTATATATTGTAATTTCCTAGGTCCCTATATGTAACCACGGTATTCCTTTACCATAAGTGAGGGTAAATAATAAAATAAATAGCCCATTTTTTTTTAAGGGATGGTGTATAGTTCAGATAATAAATTTCGAGGATGAAATTTCATAAGGAGGGGAGAATGTAGAGACTCGAGGAATTTTGGTAATTAAATAATAAGAGAAAATGAAATTCTAAAGGATTTCTGCCGGGTCTTGTCGACGAGCGTAGCACGTTCGTCAACGAACAAGCTTCTTGGGCTCGTCAACGGGGACATTCATCTCGTCGACAAGAAGTTACCGAGAGGGCCATTTTTAGGGCCTGAATCTCTTCGATGAGGAGTAGGCGTTCGTCGACGAGACTATTTCTTGGACTCGTCGATGAGGAGACGTGGCTCGTTGACGAGACCACGTGGACAAGCACTCTATATAAGGTCAAAAACCCCATTTCTGCGAGGAAAATCAAAATTTCCTTACAGTTTCTCTCTCCAACTCGGTTCTTCTGCCTTCTCCTTAGATTTTTGGCACGGTTCTTTGCCGATTCGACAATCGGAGGCTGCCACGTCACTCCTGGGGAGATTCTCTTCATATCTGTGGGAGTGATTTGTTAGTTAGACCAATTTGGGCAACCATCCCAAAAATTTGGGCAAGTTAGTTTTTTTAATATTTATTAAGGTATTTGGTATTTCTGGGTTGAGGAAAGGTATTGTATAGGTTTATACTGAAGTTTTGTTAGGGGAAAAGTAATTCAGGGTGTTAACCTGGGAACACCACGGATGCAAGATTGGTTAATTTGTGGGCTTTTCAATAAGTCAGGTAAGGGGATAAACTAAGTTAGTATTTTTATGAAATTATTTATTATTATTCAAATTTTATTTCTAGAAAAATTATGTATGTTATAGAATTGGGTTTGGAAATATTGTTGTTAACAGGAAAATGATTTTAATACATTTTAGTAGGGGATATGGTTTTTGTGCAGATCTTACGATTAGAACATTATTAACTTTTGTTTGACATGAGTATGAAATTCTATGATTTTATGTAATATCAGAATATTATGTTTTTAGAATAAGCATATTATCACTGTTTTTAGGAAGATATTAAAAACGTTATAGGAATTATGTTTAAAGTATGATGTTGAAATAGTACAGGGATTCCAAAACTATGTATGTTAAAATATGCCAGCGTAAAGGCCGTGGTTTTACATGGTATACTATATTGGCGCAAGGGCCGTGGTTTTACAAGTTATACTATGCCGGCGTAAGTGCCATGATTTACAAGATATAATATGCCGGGGCAAGGGCTATGATTTACATGATATGATATGCAAAAGTTCATGAAAATATTATCATGACAGATATTATTATGAAATAGTTATGTATCATTATATGAAACTTACTATATGTTATCAGAACCTGGATGACTTGGTTTAGGCTTTCACGAAGCACGGTACTATAGCTATATGTTCACGAACATGTATATGTTAGTGCTACCACATATCATATGGGACTATGGGAGAACGACAGTCAATGTGGTTTCATGGCAGTGTAGACGTCCTTCTGACAGTTCAGACTAAGAGGGGTAGATCCATCGTACTTACAGACATATGTTGATCTAGCGTGGTCAGCCAGCCATTGCTAGGTCCTGCCTTCGGGCCACATAACCTAATAATGTGGGGGTTAGATATGACACCAGCCAACTATCCATCTAGGGTGTTATTTCATGTACAGTTATATAAGATGATTTTCATGTATAGAAACTTAGTATGTTATACCATGTTATGATAAATTATGTTTTATCCAGATATGATACAAATAGTTTTACCAAATATGATTTATGAACTATTACATGTATAACACGAAAATACTCATATTGCCACACACTGATATTAGTTTATTTCCCTTATTGAGAGGTGTCTCACCCCAACATTATAAACATTTTAGGAAATCTAGATAGAGGGGCAGATAGAGCTCCGCGGCAGTAGAGACTGATTGGGTTACCCTATCAGAAGGGTAAGTGGTAGAGTTAAGGTTAGATGGATTTTTGGGTTGAGACTCTAGGAGCACTTTTTGGTCTTTTTTGGATGATTGTATGTGTATGTATGTTGCATATTTAATAGAACTTTGGTATGGTTTCAGGTATTTATGGCATGTATATGATTTTATGTTTTCCGCTGCTTAGGTATTAGAGTTGCATTTCAGGTATATTCTTGGTACTCATGGGTCCAGGTTGATAATGTTTTATCAGCTTAACAGGATATTAGGATTATTATATTAAATGTTATTATAAAAAAAAAATTTATAGTAAAATAGGCAAGTTATTACAACATTCACAGATTTTGATGAACCCTCTTTATTTTCTATGTTCCCCTTCTTCCTCTCTAGAAAATCTAGTTTTATATGCCCCTTTTTCTTGCACAATACACCATACATCCTTCCACTTCCTGGAATTAGACCAAGGCTTATTGTTACTCAGTCCACTCCTAAACTTGATTCTCCCACGATCCGAGTTACCCTTCACCACATGCCCTTCACCTTGTGAATTTTCATCATTGACCTTTTTCCTCTAATAAAAACCTAAAAGAGCACCCATGATATCTGCCAATTCTAGAGTTTCTTTTCCCCATTTCAAAGTCGTAACCAGGTTTTCATACGTAGGATACGTAGGCCAGTATGGAATTCAGCAGCATCAATGCCTTGTCTTTGTTTTCGAACTTCACTTCAACCTGCTTCAGATCACCGATGATCTAATTGAACACGTTGATGTGTTGAATCAGATCTGAACCCTCTGACATTTTAACTCATGCAGTTTCTACTTAAGATACAACTTGTTCGTTAAAGAGTTGGACATATACCGACTCTCCAGTTTAGGCTAAACTGTCGTCAGTGATTCCTCATCCATAACATGATACATCACGTTATCAGCCAAACAAAGTCTTATAGTCGCCACAACCTTCGCTTCCAATTCCTTCCAACTCATGTCGTCCTTGCCTTCCAACTGCTTTCTGTATAATGTCTTCAATGCGCAACGAAAAGCCAATTGGATCGTGTAGTGTAGCAACTAACGATGAACAATATGAAAAACACAATCACACAGATAATAAGGAAAACAAATAAACAATGACATAAGAATTAACGTGGTTCGACAATGTGCCTACGTTCACGGGAGCAAGCGACGATTGAAATTCACTATCTATCAAAACCAAGGTAGCAACATTATATATATGCTAACCTTACACGTACAAAGGGATCAAGAAGTTTCTCAAATACCCTTGTATCAAACCCTAGAGGATTTTCCTCCGTATCCCCAACCTCTTGATATTTCAAATTCAAAATTCAAAACTAGCACCGAACAAAACCGTCAATAGTTTTAGCAAACCATCAATGGTTTCAGAAAAAAAACGTTGACAATTTCTTTCTGAGCTCAAACCATCGATGTAATCGTCAGTCAAACTGTCAACTGTTTCTTCCTGCAACTCAACTTCCTTATTTTTTCTTAGCATGTTTTCCCTGTGCATGTGTTCCACTCAATATGAGCCACATACTCCAACGCCAACTTTTATTCTATTTGCTTATCTACTTTTGAATCTAATCTCTAACTCAACCTAAATTGATTTACAATAATGAAGGATATATAGTTGGTCAATTACCACCACGCGGTGGATGGGCTTAAAGACAACTTCACATAGCTAATGTTCCAGTTAGTTGGATGACAAATGGAAATAAATTTTAAGAATCTAATCTCACACGTTCAGTACAATTATATAAGTGTGTGTATGTGTGTCTTTTATCAAATTCAGTGTATATGCATCCGTAGTTCACACACTCAAAAGCTATTATATATATAATTCATCCTCATCATCATCAATTTTAACTTAAGGCACCGAGGAGGTCTCTTAAGAGGATCACTGGGCCAAGCCTATGAAAAGGGTCCTTTGCTTTTATAATTGCGAAAAAAAAAAAAAAAAAAAACAGGCGGTGGTCTTAATTGCAGAAAAAAGTCAATTTTTGACATGAATAGTTCTTATATACTAATTTTATTTTAATTAAATTTTTGTATAATAGGCAACATCAATGGATGTATTGAAATTTGAAAAAAAACAAAAAAACAAAAAAACAATGTTATTAATTCATGTGAAAATACTTGGAAGTCTTTCCCTGACTACTCTTTCTCCTCTTCTTAAATTGTCAAATAGAGTTCATAATTCACAGAGTTCATCAACACAGGCCTTTCACATATATCATATTAAAAATTAATCTGATGCTCATTAAAAGCTCGATATCATAGCAAATAATCCACATTTTTCTAATATAAACTTTATTTGGTCTAAATTAAAGGTAGTAAGATACATAATAGAAAAGCAAGCTAGCAAACATCAAACTGAGTGGCGAGTACTACTTAATATAGTAAGTTATGTGGCTTTCCTAGTCCAAACTGGTGCATAGGCAGCCCCCGGGTTTGCCTTTCTTGTGCCTCCTGCGGCAGCAGCCTGCCAAGTGCTGCCTGCAGCACCCATTCTCTGGACATACCCATGAAAATTGTTATTCCTTCTTACAACTTCGTGCTTTGAGTACTCATCGGCATAGCCATTGACCGTGTCGTTCTGGTGGATCGAGGTGACTCGGCTGAATTCCTCTGCCTCTGCAGCCGCCACTGGTTTGGGCAATGCCACTGTCTGATCAGTTGTATAGTTCTTCTGGTTAGTAGTGGGGATTGGAGTACTGCACTGCATGATGGGCACTTTTTTTCCATCAACTTCAGCAAAAACCAGACGGCATACTTGACCAGAGTTGCTCTCCCAGGCCATTTTGAATCTGAAAATGTTTTTTTTTTTGGGTATTTGCTTGCGGACACCAGACACACTATTGCTTTAGTTATTATACTTGTGTTGCTGAAATGTCAAGAGCTTCTCCTTTTATAGAGAGACAATGAAGATATGAGCATTCCAATTATAGATAGCACAAGGATCGATTGTATTCCCACATATTTTATGGGCCTTGAGATTATATATTTTTTGATTCTTCAATCCACCCACAAAGGTAATAGTAAAAGAATCACATTCTTTTCCTTGTTGGACATCAGGGTGGGTGTCGTAGGAAAGATATCAAAATTGTTTTTGGAGCTAGTACTCTTATTGAATAAGTATAAAACAAATTTAGAGCTCAAACCTCACTATTCTCATTCTATTCTAATAAAAATTATTTTATAAAGTACAATTGGTTGACCTAGGTACCTAGTTATATCCATTTTTTAAATCTAATAGGCTTTTAGTCATGAGAGTGCGTTAGAGATAATAACGTTATTTTATAGAGGTTATAACAAAAATCATCTTGGGCCTAACCTAGCTAAAAACAAGTTCAAAGTTTTAGGTGAATTGGTTCCTATGGTAAATCTTCTACGATAAAAAGGTCCACAATTCAAACCTTATCACTCCCACTCTTCATACTTGTTTCCACTCTTCTATTTATTAATTGAAACCAGAAATTGTGGCATTAGTGAGGGTGAGCACACACGTTTTATGGTCTTAAAGCTCAATATGATTTCAAAGTGCAAGGGCATTAGTAGAGGAAAAAAAAAAAAAAAGGAATATTGAATAGTACATGCTATTTTGCTTAAAAGAAGAGATGAACAATTCAATGACAAATAGTTCAAGGATCATATGCCCACTTCTTCCATGAGCCTCAAGATTGTTTTCAGGTCCTTCAATCAATAAAAGTAAGAGTCAAGGAATCATATTCTTTTTGTTGTTGGAAGCAAAAGATTTATGTTCTACTTATCCATATAGAATGTGAACCTGTTGATAGTGCACTCTTGATGATAACTAAGGGTGAATGTTTTCTTGACATGTTGTTAGAGCCTTAATAACCAAAATTTAAGAGTTTAAACCTTAAGTGCTTCCATATTTTCTAATTAAAATTATATCACAAGGTATAATAGACATGCTTTATCATTTCTTTAAGTCCAACATAGGCCTTTAAGCATAGGAGTGTGTTAGGGTTAACAAAAATCATTCTAGGGGCCTAACCTAACAAGTTTAGACTATTGGTCTAAAGTGGGGATCTCATGTCAAGGGTAGGCATAATATGTTATAAAATGAATAAAATTACTTTTTCATTTGAAGATTATTTAGTTAAATATGTAAAATTTTATGTTTTTGTAAAGGTGTGGAAAGAGGAGTATTGACACAGTTAAATTTTTGTTGTGTAACTTGGAGGTCACCGGTTCGAGGCATGGAACATACTATCTTGTGTAAAAATCAAAGGTAAGTTTTGCACTACATCGTGATCCTTCCCATTCACAGTCCCACATAAGTGAAAACTTTGTATGTTGTATTGTTTTCTTATTTTTTATTTTTTTATTTTGGTGGTTGGGGGGGGGGGGGGGGAGGTGTGGACCATGTAGTAGTTTGAACATGTGACTTCTTACCTCTTCCCCTAACTTTTCTAACTTTTTGCATTAAATTTGTGCAAAATATGATTATATCATATAAAGGTAAGATTGAGCTGGTCACTTGGAAGGTCCTCAATTACCTTTACCAATGGGTTTGGTTTTCTTTTTTCCTTTTCGATCTAATCTCTATTAGAGGAGTTAACCTCTTTGCTTTCATGTGTTGATTTGTGACTTAAGTTAATTTGCTCTCTATATTGGTTCTTCTCAAGTCTTAAGCTTGAGGCCATTGCGTTTATGGGGATTACCAATAATTTAAGGGTATTTATGCGGGGATTTTAATTGTAATTTTATAACTATTTTCTCTCATGAATGTGCATATTGACTTTAGCATATCGGTTATGTAGGGGTGTTAATGGTGGTTTCGCAACCGTATCCCTTCATGAATGAGAGTCTATTAATGGATAATGAATTTCTATGCATTTTACTTTCCTTTCCTTTTTCTCATCAAAATTCTTCCCAAACGAACCTCAAAGTTTTCCATGTCTCAAACAATACTTAAAAAAAGTTGTACCTTATTTACTTATATAGTAATATTAGTAGAGAACTTGTGCTATAGGGATATTGTTTCCTTGTTTGTATTTTATGATTTTCCCTTTATCATTATTATTTAATATTAAAAATTTAAATATAGTGAAACTAATTCGAAAATTTTAAATATAAAGCTTAATATGAACCTTCTATACTATTTTTGGGGGAATTATTATAGGAAACAAAATTTACATTACAATTTAACAATATAATAGTTTTTTGGTGAATTGGTTCCTATGATAAATATTTTATGATTAAAAGGTCTACAATTCAAATCTTATCACTCCCATTCTTCATACTTTGTTGTTAATGTCCACCTTTCTAATTAATTGAAACCAAAATTGTGGCATAAGTGATGGTGAGTACACACCTTATGTGGTCTTCAAGCTCAATTGGCTTTTAAATTGCAAGGGAATTGGTAGAGAACTTTTTTAAAAAAAAAAAAAAAAAAAAGATTGAATAGTACTAGCTTAAAAGAAGAGTCCTACAATTCAATTATAGATAGTACAAGTATCATATGCCCACTTGTTTCGTGCACCTCAAGATTGTTTTCATGTCCTTTGATCAACGAAAGTAATAGAAAGAATCATATTCTCTTTCTTGTTGGAAGCAAAAAGGCATATGTCCTACTTATCTATATAGAATGTGAACTTGTTGATAGTGTCTTCTTGACGATAACTATGGGTGAGTGTGACAAAAGATACCAAAAACTATATATTGGAGTTGTACCAAATAAATATAAAATGATATAACTTTCCTGACATGTTGTTAGAGCCTTAATAACCAAAATTTAGAGTTTAAACCTTAGTGCTCCCATTTTTCAAATAAAAATTATATCACAAGGTATCATAGACATATGCTTAATTTATCATTTTTTAATGCCCAATATAGGCCTTTAAGCATAGGAGTGCGTTAGGGAAAACAAAAAGGGGCCTAACCTAACAACTTTAAACTTTTGGCTCAAAGTAGGAGTCTCATGTCAGGGGTCGGAAGATGCTATAAAATGAATAAAAACTACTTTTTTCTACTAGCACATCATGATCTTTTAGAAGAAATATATTCTACACATTTAAAGGTTATTTAGTCAAACATGTAAAAATTTTTATTTTTTGAGAGGTGTGAGAAGTGGGATACCAGTGTTGGGTGGTTTAGGGTCTTCTCAACCCCAAAAACTTTCTCATAGGGTGAGACTTTCCCTCGCACTTAATAACTGACCGCCAACCCCTTTCATAATCGATGTGTAATATCCCAAAACTTAGCACAATGGTAAAATTGTTATCATGTAATTTGGAGGTCATGAGTTTGAGGCATGAAAACAAACAACCTCATATAAAAATTGAAGGTAAGGTTATACACTGTAAACCCATCGTGATCCATCCCTTTTATGGTCCTGCATAAGTGAAAACTTTGTACATTGGACTGCTTTTTATTTTTCATTTTTTGGGAGAGGCATGGGGAGGTGTAGACCATGCAATAGTAGGAACACATGACTTCTTACCTTACCTTCTAGCTCATGTAACTTCTTGTATTGAATTCATGTAGAATGTGATTATATCATGTGCAAATTATAAAGGTGAGAATGAGCTTGTCACTTAAGGACCGCAGTAACCTTTACCAATGGGTTAGATTTTTTTTTTTTTCCCTCTTTTTTCTAATCTTTCTTGGGAGGAGTTTACATCTTTGATTTCATGTATTGATTTGTAAACTAAGTTAATCCGCTCTCCCTACTGGTTTTCCTTAAGTCTCTAGCTTGAGGCCATTTTCCAATAACATCTCTACTATTTAAAAAAAAATTATAAAGGTGAGATAGAGAGAGTGGGTTGTTGTATCTTATAGGTCTCTTGAGCTTAATTGAGAAGAAACATACATTTTTTTTTAAATGGTAAAATTTGAATTATATTCCATTAAAACCAAAAAATGACTTAAGGTAGAAGCTTCAAATACAACTTATATCCATCTCCATCATAACATATGCCCCAAATATATTAGCCCTAAAACGATCCATCTGCCATAAAAGAGCATTAAGGAGTAGCCACAATCAAGACCATTATTGCCCAAAGGTAACTGTCCTGAAGAGGTCAACCCCATGCGCGCTAGAGCGATCCACGCTAGTGCCATTAACCGCCAAAATCGGCTCTTTAAAGGCTAGAGCAATTCACACCCACGCAACAACTGGCCAAGAAATGGCCATACACCCTCGGATCAACTTTAGCTTCTATAAGTAGGGACACGGAGAAGAGGCCAAGGTAAGTATTATACACCCATTCTTACTGTTGCATTTAGTCTCTCTAAAGCATTCCCCTTACTTAGGCATCATAGTGATCCCCCGGAGTACACCCCGGGTCCTCAAAGCCTTTTTCCTTTTGCCTTTTTCAGGTCAACAAAAGTCTGAAAGCAGTCCCGCTGGTCACCGCCGATTTTATCCCGCAACAGTTGGCACTGTCTGTGGGAACCAGCTTCTAAGAGGCACTCATCTTGCTCTCAACCTCCGACGTTCAAAAAATGCCAACCACACACGGCTCTAACTCCGGCCCTTCCGCTAGAAAAGAGTCACCCTAGTCCATTCACTCGGCACCCGTAGTGTGATGATCCGAATAATAATGGTATTTAAATAATAGAGAGAGAGGAAAATGGAGACAGCAACGGAAGGAGGCAACAGCGTTCGTTGTCGATGTTGCACTGTGGGCTCATCAACGAGGGTACGTTTCGTCGATAAGAAGATGCCGAGAGGATATTTGGGTGACTCTGAATTTCATCGACGCGGGGGGGGGGGAGTTTATTGACGAGTAACCTTTTTGACCTCGTCGACGTGGTGATGTAGCTCGTCGATGAGAGCCATAGTATAAATAGTGCAAAAACTCGATTTTACGCAAAAAAAAATTAGAAAATTTTTTTCTCTCTCTTTCTCTCCTCCCTACGGTTTCTCTCTCCTTTCTCTTCGATTTTGGCTTCATCGTTTGCTGGATCGACGATCTGAGGCCACCATAACGCTCACGGGGAAGTTCTCTACAAGTCTGCTAGATCGGATTGTTGGTGGGACAGAGTTGAAATTCATCCCTGGGTTAAGGTAAGACTTTTTATGCCAAATTTGGTCTTACCGTAGTTATAGGAAATGATATTCACGGAAAAATACTAAAGTTTAGTTCTGAAAGTTATTGTTTTCCGAGAGTTGAATGGGGAACCCTGCAAGTGCAAGACCGGTATTTTAGGGGGTTTCTTTTTAGTGTCAGGTAGGGGAATAAACTAAAGCAGTTATTTTTCATGAAAATTATGATTATTTATTAGCAAATTAATTTTCAGGAAAGCATGTATTGTATTTGAATATTGTTGAGAAAATGCATATTTGGGAAAATACTGTTGCTATATAGGAAATATTATTTTATAATAAAATATATGATTTTACCCAGCATTGTGTGGCATGAATATAGTTTTACATGATAAGTATTATGTTATGGCAAATTTTACGAGTAAAGTATGTTTTTAGGAATTATGAAATAATATAGTACATTATGATTTTGAAATACATGATAATTGATTTATTTATTCAAAATGATATGCATGAGATATTCGGCACAAGACCGTGATTGATAGCTGGCACAAGGCCGTGTTTTACGTATGATTTCGGCGCAAGGTCGTATTTACGAAATGTTCGGCGCAAGGCTGTATTTATGAAATTATAGAAAATGCTATCAATCCATTTATGTTAAACGCTATATTATCATGTATTATATATTATAAGAACCCGGATGTTAGTTTAGTTCAGTTTCAAGAGCACGGTACCGTAGCTATATAGATTAGATATCTATGTTCAGATTTATGCTAACCACCCCACAAGGGGATGAGAGATGGATAATCGATGTGGCTTTCAGTGTAGAGTTGTAGACGTCCACCTGACAGTCCGCACCAGGGTGTGGCGGGCCCATCGTACTTACAGACATTTTTGACTCGGCAGTGGTCGACTAGCCATTGTCGGGTCTCGCCTTCGGGTTGCACAACCCGTCATGGGGGGGTAATACATGACATCAGCTAGCTATTCATCCTGGGTAGATTTTCAGTATTACAGTTATGTCAGATATTTCATGATCGGTATGAATTATTAGAAACTATGAAAGTATACGATTATTCAGTATGTTATGATGAATGTTTTTCAGCTTATGAAATGTACTGTATATGTATTATAGTAATAAATATTCATATTGCCACACAGCTGTATTTAGTTTATTTTCCCTTACTGAGAAGTGTCTCACCCCCGAACTTAAATGATTTTCAGGAAACCCAGAAGGATTGACAGATCGAGGCCACCGTTTAGTTAATACGGTACTGCCCCGTTAGGAGGGTAGGTTTTGATCTAGGAATAGTAGATTGATGTTGTGAGTTCTTAGATATATTTATATTCTATATTTTTTTTGGAGATTGTACATAAACACAGTGTTTTGGATTATAGTTAAATTTGGTATTATGTATTTCGTGGTTATGAGAATGTGATTTTCATTTACTACTGCTTAGGTTTCCGCTGTGAATGTTAGATGTGTCCCCGTTACCCACGGGTTCGGGTTGACCTTGTTATTAAATATATTTTATTATATGATTAGATAAGTAGCTCGTTACACGTAAAACCTTCAAGAGTCACTAGGGAAGAATTTCTCACCTTCCAAAATAAAATGGAGGATATGTTCAACCTGCTCTTACAGCAAAAGAGTCAGGAAGGGCATGTCCCTCACTAACAACAGGCGAGTCCTGATCCACCCAACAAACTAGATAAACCAAAGGAGAGTGAGGAAAAAACCCACCTCACTAAAAAGGTGGAAGACGTGAATAGCGTGAATGCTAGTGAGCTAAGATCTACCAAATTGGAAGAAAGGATTAAGAAGAATAACCAAATTGAGAAGATGATGAAAGAGGGAAGGACCAACCCCTTTTACGGGGAAGCCTCTGTAAGATCTTCAGAGCCGCCATTCACCAAAGAAGTGATGGAGGTCCCGTTATCCAGCAAATTCAAAATGTCGACCTTTGAAAGATACGAGGGTTTGTCCGACCTGGTCGATCATCTAGACACCTTCAGGGTGTCGATGCAATTGCAAGGCGCTCCTGACACCATCATGTGCTGAGCTTTTGCAGCAACCCTCAAAGGTAGTGCTAGGGATTGGTACCGGACCTTGCAACTTGGATCAATCGATTCCTTCTCAGAGATGGAGTAGTTGTTCACTGACCACTTCCTTAGTAGTCGTAGAATTGTCAAAACATCAGCCCATCTAATGAGCATGGTTCAGGGAGAAATGGAGACTCTAAAAAAGTTCATGCACCGTTTCAACACCGTGATCCTAGAAATCCGCAACCTAGATATGGGAGTGGCTTTGGCAGCTCTAACCACGGTCTTTCAGCCTGGAAACTTCCTATATTCACTAGGGAAGAAGCCACCGATTGATATGGGAGAACTGATGGCCAGAGCACAAAAGTATATCAACCTGGAGGAAATGATGGACACCAGAGGGAATCAAATCGAATTGAAAAAGGAAGGGTAGTAGTCAAAAGAATGGCAAACTTTCCAGACCCGCGAAGAAACAGGAGGCCAGCATGCTGCACACCAGCTCTAAGATGAGAGGGCAACCCAACAAGTTCTCCACCTATACACCACTGAATGCACCATGGACTGACGGGTTGATGCATATAAGAAAGAAGGAATATGTCTTGTGGCCCATACCTATGCGAACCCCCTCATATAAATGGAACATGACCAAGTTCTATCAATTCCATAGGGATCACGAGCATGATACAGAAGAATGTATTCAACTGAAGAATGAAATTGATGCCTTGATAAAAAAAGGATACTTGTCGAGATTCATAAAGAAGGGAGATCGACAGGGGGAAACTCGTGAGCAGAAAAAGCCAAATAGGGACAAGAAGGAAGAACATATCATAGGAGAAATCGCAGTGATCTTTGGAGGGTTTGCTAGTGGCAGAGACAACGAAGGCACTCGTAAAAATATGCTAAATAGGTACTCTCAACGGGAAAAGGGGAACCAAGCGGTATAAGGAAAAAACAAGATGATGTTATCGTCTTTGATAGCAAAGATGAAGAAGGAGTGCAGCAACCACATGACGACGCTCTAGTGGTCTCCCTGCTGAGGTTTGTAATGACCCGAAAATTTAAATAATTAGAAAATATAATGAATAGAATGGATTAAGGATAATAAGGGGAAAGGGAAGGATTTAATAAGGAAAAGCATGCCTCGTCAACGAATGTCCTGTCTTTGTCGATGAGTGTCCTTCTAAGCTCATCGACGAATACAGTTCCTCGTCAATGAAGGAATCCTGAGAGAGTATATTTTGGAACTCAGAATTTCATCAACAAAGGTATCTTCTCGTTGATGAAGCCTCTATAGCGCCTCGTCGATGAAGCCCGGACTATAAATAGGCTGTTCTTTATTTTCAACATAAATTCACGAACTCTCTCTCTCTCTCTCTCTCTCTCTCTCTCTCTCTAAAATGGTTTTCCTACCTTCTCTCTTCGATTTCGGGCCGAATTTAACCTGATTTGACGATCCGGAACCACTAAGAGTTTCGTAGGATCGTTCTCTGCAAGGTTGTAGGAGTTGATTATTGGATTAAGGTGTTTGGGAAACATCCCAAACTCAGGGTAAGTGAATTATTTTGGGATTTCCTTAATAAATAATGTTATTTAAAGCTTAAGAAGTGGTAAATAAGTATTTATCTTAAGATTTGAGTTAGTTAGAATTTATTTTAATTAAATTATGATTTTTGGATTCAGGGTCCAGGTGAATGCTGTTGGTATCGGTTCGAGGATCCTACAGACATAGTTTGAAAGTCAAGTAAGGGGGAAATTTATATATTAATTTTTCATCAATTAAAAAGAATTATGTTTACTTATGTATATATATATATATGCTTTTATGTGGGTTTAAAATGCCAACTATGAAATTTATTTTGTCTTAGCTTAGGATTGTTTATATAGTTATGTATATGTGAAAGTAAACGAATGAAAGTGAAAGGAATTTTTTGAGGAATTAAGTAAGAAATGAAATTTATTTTTAGTATATTAATGTTAATTATGAGTTGGCTTATTTTGTAAGAATGTACATGAATTTTACTGTTAAATTGTATGACATGAGATTCTGTGCAAATATATGTTAAATGTATGTGATGCAAACTAAGTAAGTAAAGTATTGAGAATAAAATATGATATGGAAAATGTTGCCTGTGTATGTTAAATGCAACTATGTAAATGTAAGACAGCTGAAAGACAGCCATGTTAGCAGATTCTAGCGCATTTCTATGTGGACTAACTCTAGCAGATTCTAGTGCATTTTTATGTGGACTAACTGATGATGGCTAAATACCAGCTATAGTACGAAGGAATGAAATGAAAATGTTATGCAATGAAATGACAATGGAATGACAATGCAATGAAATGAAATGAAAAATGTGAACGATACAAATGGGAAAGAGTCACTTAATGTGAAATGAAATGCAATGTTTAAAGCTATGAACATGAACAGATGTGTATGAATGTATAATGATAGAAAAGAATGATGTATTATGATATTAGAAGTACGTAGAACATGTTACGAATAGGCAAGGCGAACTCTTCGCTTGAGGGCTTGTATAGAAAGACGAGTGCACTAGTAGCTTCAGATGTGGCAGTAGCTGCATAACGTACTAGGTCAGAGGGAACCTACTTGTATGGGCGGGTAGATTTTCTTGTCGTTAGGGACTTTGCTGGTAAATTATTATTGAATGCGTGTGTACGCGATCAATTTAACACTCGAGGGCTTACTGAGTAAGGTGAGTATCCTAGTATGCTTTAGTTATGACCTTAGGGTTACCTATGTATTGGAGCAGAGGGGTGCTACTTGTATGCGAGGGTAATCACCCTTATCCTTGGGTAATCTCATGGGTTAAATATTTGCATGTGATTGTTTAGGTTTAGAAAACGATTTCAATGTTATAAGATGATTTGCAAATGTATTTAAAATGATATCTTTATACCTCATGTTAGCCACACACTGTTTTAATATGTATGTTTCTTCTCTTATTGAGATGTGTCTCACCCAAATATGATTATTTCTTTTTCAGGACATCCTCGAGGTCAGGCTTAGAGAGCTCGAGGGTTTTTAGTCTTTTTGAGGATTGTAAAAGAGAAAGGGTATATTTTTGTTATACTTTGGGGAATATAAATATTTATGTTTTATGTCTGTTGAGAACGGAATGATTGCGAAAATACTGAAATGTTTTGGAGATGTATGTATTTATGGAAATGTAGATGTTGGATGGTTTTTATGGATTTGTAGATAGAAAATAAAAAACTCTGGTATTACGGTATTATGGTTTATGTTATATGAAAATTATGTTTATGTTTTCCGCTCTGTATGTTATAGATTATGGGTTATCAGGGATTTTATCAGGTATAACACATCAGACCCGGGTTCAAGGGTTTGGGGCATTACAAGGCATGTGCTGATAGATAATGGAAGCTCAGCCAACATTATGTTCTAGTCGGTGCTTGAGGGGATGAAGATCAGTAAGGAACGACTCAAACCAATCTTCATCCCCTTGGTCGGGTTTGTAGAAGATGTAGTACATCCCGTGGGAACTATCACACTCTTGGTAACAATGGGGACAGCCCCACGGCAAATCACTTCCTTGACAGATTTCCTACTAGTCAATCGATCATCAGTATACAACATCATATTAGGCCGCCCCTTGCTTAATGCGGCCCGAGCCGTAACATCCATGTATCATTTCAAGATGAAATTCCATACTCCGCACAGGATAGGGGTGGTCATGGGAGATCAAGCAACGACTCCGAATTGCTATGTAATGGCTTTAAAAGTTAAGACGGAAGCAAGGGAGACCTTGATTGTAGAAGACTTGGTGGTGAAAGGAGAATACCCTCAAATTAGCACGTTGGATGAAGACCTCACACGCGTACCTCTAAATGGCGATCAGGAGATGTGCCTACAGATCAAGAGTCGCCTACCCTACGCTTTGAGAGCAAAACTAAATAAGCTACTGAGTGAGTTTGCTGATGTGTTCACTTGGTCGGCCGAAGATATGTCGGGTATTAACCCTGTGATCATGGAGCACAGATTGCAAGTAGACCCCAACCACAAGTCTGTAAAGCAGAAGAAGACGAGCTTTGCGATGGAGTGAATCAAGGTGATAGATGAAGAGGTGACGAAGCTGGTGCAAGTCAAATTCGTTAGGAAGGTTAACTATCCAGAGTAGTTGAGCAACGTGATTCTGGTAAAGAAGCCAAATGGGAAATGGTGGACGTGTTTTGATCTCACAAATTTGAATAAGGCATGTCCAAAAGACAACTTTCCTTTTCCCCGAATTGATTAGCTGGTGGACTCAACTTTTGGGCATGAGCTTCTTAGCTTTATGGATGCTTACTCAGGATACAATCAAATCCCAATGCATTGACCAGACGAGGAGAAAACATCTTTTATCACCAAGAGAGGTTGTATTGCTACTGGGTAATGCCTTTCAGGTTAAATAACGCGAGAGCAACATACAAGAGGCTGGTGAGTAGGATATTTAAAGATCAGCATGGAAAAACGATGGAGGCATACATAGACGACATGCTGGTAAAAAGCTTAAAAGTAGGAGAGCACTGTATGGATCTAAGGGAGACATTTGAACTGCTGCGCAGGTACTAGATGAAACTAAACCCTTCAAAGTGCGTGTTTGGTGTCTCTGCAGGGAAGTTTCTCGGCTTCATGGTGACGCATAGAGGGATAGAAGCCAACTCGGACAAAATAAGGGTGCTGTTGGAGATGGAGGCCCCTCGAACAAAAAAGGAGATCCAAATCTTGACAGGAAGGCTAGCCTCCCTCAGCAGATTTTTCTCCTGCTCGGAGGCCAAGGGCCTACCTTTATTCAAGGCACTGAGAAATAAAAAGGGATTTGAATTCGGGGGGGGGGGGGGGAGGAGGCAAAATAGAGCCTTCGAACAACTCAAGTAGTGTCTTGGCTCCCCCCCCCCCCCCAATTACTGACAAAGGCAAAGGCAAGAGAAGACCTTTATCTATGCATAGCTTCGACTCCAAATTCGGTTAGCTCAATCTTAGTTCGAGAGGAAGGAAGGCAGCACAAACCCGTATACTACATTAGCAAGGTGCTGAGTGGAGTCGAGAAGAATTAAAGTACAGCAGAAAAGGTAGCCTTCTCCATCATTTGTGTCGCACAAAAGCTGAGGCCCTACTTTCAGGCGCACAAGATAATTGTACTAACAAACCTACCGTTGAGGCAGATCCTCCAACGGCCAGAGAGTTCGGGAAGAATGATGAAGTGGTCAATTAAGTTGGGGGAGTTCGACACACAGTACCATCCAAGGCCAGCCATCAAGCTTAGGTACTTGCTGACTTCATAGCCGAACAATCCCATGAAACAGCAGAGAATTCGGAGGTGTGGACCCTATACGTCGACGGGTCGTCAAACACAGACGAAGGGGGAGTAGGGCTTATCCTCGTGACATCGGACGATACAAAGACCCTATATGCACTGAAATTGGAGTTCTCAGCAACAAACAATGACGCTGTGTACGACGCTCTACTAGGAGGGCTACATTTGGCGGAGGCACTGGGGGTAGCACGAATTCAGGTATCGAGTGATTCCCAGTTAGTGGTGGAGTAGGTGATCATAAAATGAAGAAGTATCTAGCCAAAGCCTGAGAATGCAAAGGTTGGTGCACTAGCAAAATTAGCCTCAGCCACAGAGCCAGAATGAAAGAATGCTATTTACTTGGAGCGAGTTGGAAAACCTTCATACGATGAGAGCAGTGTTAACCAGCTAGTAGCTGAACTTAACGAGGGGGATTGGAGAGCACCTTTGATGCAATACCTTTGCGATAGAACCCTACCAGAGGATAAGAAGGAATATCTAAAGGTGAGGACGAAGGTGGCAAGGTACACACTCATAGACAAAGAGTTGTATAGGTGGTCCTCAACGCTGCCATACCTGCGGTGCTTGAGTAATGAAGAAGGAGAATACGTGCTAAGGGAGATCCATAAACGTGTGTGTGGAAATCATCTAGCCAATAGAGCTCTAGCCCACAAGGCCTTATGGTAAGGGTTCTACTAGCCCACAACGAGGAAGGACGCGATTGAGTTCGTCAAACGGTGTGACCGGCGCCAGCGGTGTGCGGGAATACCACATGTGCCATCCAACCTCCTCCCCTCCCTAACCACTCCTTGCCCCTTTGCTTAGTGGGGAATGAACATTTTGGGGCCACTACTACAAGCAACCGGGCAAAGGAAATTTCTATTGGTGATAATCAATTACTTCACCAAATGGGTAGAGGTTGAAGCCCTGACTCACATAACCGAACGGAACATCACTTGACTCGTGTGGATGTCGGTGGTTTATCAATTTGGAATCCTATGGGCCATAGTCACGAACCATGGAAGATAGTTTGATAATGAGAGCTTCACGAAATTTTGCACTGACTTGTCCATCAAAATCCTATTCGCATCGGTGGCACACCCCCAAAGTAATGGACAGGTGGAAAAATTTAACCGAATGATACTACACAGTCTAAGGACACGGCTGGAGTCTTCGCAGGGTAGGTGGGTGGAAGAGCTCCCTTCCATAATCTGGGCGTACCACACCACCCGACGAGCAGCAATAAAGGAGACTTCTTTCATGCTCGCGTTCATAGTAGAAGCCGTTATTCCTGTTAAAGTCTGGGTCCCCTCTTAGCGAAGGCAACACTTTGACAAGCAGCACAATAGTGAGGAGCTGAGAGTGGATATAGACCTCCTAGAGGAGAGACAGAAGCAGGCACACATAAGAATCGCCACATACTAGCAATAGGTGGCAAAATACTACAATAACCGCATAAGAAAGCGAACGTTCCACCTAGAAGATTTGGTTCTCAGGAAGGTACGAACCAGCCTAGTAGAGCCTGGGCCGAACAAACTGAAGCCAAACTGGGAAGGACCATACCAAGTTATAGTGGAAATAAAGTCGGGAACATACAAATTGGAGGACATAAAAGGAAAGGAGATAAAAAATACATGGAACTCTGATATGCTGAAAAAATATTACTCTTGAATTTTTCATTTCACAAAATGTTGTACAACTGAATTGTAACCCCAAATAAAAAGTTGTACAGCCAAAAACTCAAAGAGTACATTGTATTATATTGAATAAAACAATAGAGATGGGCTATTCAGTAGTTAGTTGGCTTTGCTTCCCTCTGCAACCTCTTCTTCCTCCGGCTTATCCTCCTTATCCATCTCGTCCACGGACTCAGAGCTCTCACGTCATACCTATGTGAGCATACACTAGTCAGAAGAAGGTCAGGGTGCATTGTCCTAACCTGCTCCCAGCACCTTCTAAAACCCACACAATAGGTCTTGGCGGTGTCCAAGACAAACTGTGATGAAGCCTTATACTCCCTCACTGTAGCCTTAGTGGCGTCAGCAGCAGCATCAGGATTCTCCTCCCTTCGAATCTTCTTTATTTCTTCTTGAAGGGCCTTCTTGCAGAGCTCGGCCTCATGGAGCTCATTTTGGGTAGCGACATACTTTTCTCTGGCATCCAAGGTCTACTGGTACATATCGGTAACCTTTTCTTCAGGGACCAAAGTCATGGTAGCCAGCCGAGAATAAATAAAAGGGAAGAACAAGTTAAAAATTTTAAAGAGAAAAGGGAGGCGGGACGAAGCACAGTTGAAACGCATGAGTTAAATGGGTACCTAGTATGAAGTATGCCTAATCTTCGTAGACAGGACGTCCAGAAGAGAACATTGAGCTGCCAAAAAATCCTCTAGATGAATTGCCCTACGTAGTGCAGGAGCAAAGTAGGTCGGCTCGTAGAAAATCGCCTTAGTAAAAGTGGTTTGGCTAGGAATATTCGCTGCAACAACATTTGCTGCAGCATGGGGCTAACTCTTGTCCACAGTGACCACTTCTCTCTAGGAGGACTCTCCTTCGAGCTCCTTCCTCTTCTTCTTGCTCCTGCTTGCCCTTTGCTTCTTGGCTTCACCCATAAGAGACTCATACTTGTTAAACTTCATATCTGCCAAAGGAGAGGAGAGGATGAGTGTACAGAGAACCCTAGGAGTATCCAAATATACATATCATGAGATCAAGAGTAAGATAAGAGACTCGGAGAAACGAGGCTCATCCTCCACTGCACAAGGACTCATTCCTTGAGCAGTTCCTCATGGGGGACAATCCCTTGCCAACCAAGGGCTAGTAATTCTTTTAGGATGGCCTGCTCGGATGGAGAAAGCGTGGGCAGGATAGGACGCACCAGAGCTAAAAGAAAAAGAAGAGAGAGGTAAGCAACAAATACCTACTACACACTACTCATACATATGTAGAAAGTAGATAAAGAGAAGACAACATCACCATCAAGGGGTGTAAACCAAACGTGAGGCCCAGGATAATTTAACTCCTCGGATGTAAAAAAGTAGCATAACTTCCAATTATGAATGGAAGAGCTACCCGGGGTAAAGAGCTTATAGCCAGACAAAGAGTTGAAGTAGAATAGTTCCTTCTCCATAGAGTGCGTCCTCATTTAGAAGCAGCTCCGAAAGAGAGGCACCGTAGGCTGATGACCTCATTGGAACATTAGAACAACAAAACACACCAAGAAAGGTAGGAGTTCAGAACAAGTTGTGAGAGGGCTTTACAATAAAAGCATAGCACCTCAGAAATAAAATGGCGAAAAGGTAGCCTAAGTCCTAAGTCCATATAGTTGGTATACAAACAGATTTCATCGAGGCCAAGATCAAGAGCAGAATTCAAATTGGTCGGAAACCTAATACTAATGTTGGTAGGGATAGCAAAGAAGTAGTTGGAATTTTGAATATCTGAGGAAGACATATCACATCGAGCACTCCTCACCATGACTGGAGCCTTCGTTAGGGGTGCCAAAGACTACATGACAAAATCGAAGTACAAAGTACACAAGATAAACAACTTACACAAGTATAGAAATGGATCAAACAAGTAAATTTCCCACAAAAAGAAAGAAGCTACTGTACGAAAGAAGATCAAACAGGCAAATTTTGCATAAAAACACGATAGACACTATGCAAAAGAAGATCAAAAAAGCAAACTTCTCATAAGAACAACGAAGAACATGAAGAACAAGACAAACATACAATGCCACACAAAAGCGGAGAAAAGAAACCAAGGAAGGGCAGAAGGAGAGTGTACCTAGTAGACAGAAGGGACCCTTTAGGTGAGATGAGGAGCAAATGAGGGAACCCACGACCTTTATAGAGAAAGCCTACATGGATCCCCAAGAAAAATAGTATCTGGAGAAGGCAGGAACACATCAACAGGGTGTGCATCTCGAGGAAAAGAAATCAAATCCTCGTACATATGCTAACATGGTGCTAATTCCAAGGATTCTTGACCTCCTGAGGTACGGTTGATTTGACAACCACTTATTAAACTTTTGCAGGGAGGTGAACGTCAGGAAAAGACTTCAATGTCACTTCAAAGTGGTCAGACTGACAGCCCAATAAATGAGCACAGCTTATTAGGCAAGACCCAACTGACGAGCACAGCTCATGAGGCTACACAGCAACCCAATAAATGAGCACAGCTCATTAGGCAAACAAGGCCCAACTGACGAACATAGCTCGTGAGGCCACGCAATAGCCCAAAAAATGAGCACAACTCATTAAGCAAGGCCCAACTAGTGTGCACAACTCATGAGGCCATGCAACAACTCATTAGGCAAGGCCCAATTGATAAGCATAACTCGTGAGGCCACGCAATAGCCCAACAAATGAGCACAACTCATTAAGCAAGGCCCAACTGACGAGTACAACTCGTGAGGCCACGCAACAACCTAACAAATGAGCACAACTCATTAGGAAAACAAGGCCCAAATGAGAAACATAGAGAGTAGCTCAGAAAAAATGCCTCTGAAGAGTAGCTCGGCCAGAAGTAGCTCGACAAAAATAGCTCAGCAAAAAAGCCTCTAGAGAGCGGCTCAACAAAAATGCCTTTAAAGAGCAGCTTGACCAAAACAGCTTGGCAACAATGCCTTTGAAGTGTAGCTTGGCTTGAAACAGCTCAACAAAAATGCCTCTAGGGAGCAGCTCGGCAAAAATAGCCAGGGAAAAATGCCCTTAGAGAGCGGCTTGGCAAAAATGCCCTTAAAGAGTAGCTTGGTAAAACAGCTCGGAAAAAATTCCTTTAAAGAGCAGCTCAGCCAAAACAGCTCGGCAACAATGCCTCTAAAGAGTAGCTCAGCTAAAAATAGCTTGGAAAAAATGCCTCAAGAGAGCAGTTCAGCCAAATAGCTCGGCAACAATGCCTCTAAAGAGCAGCTCGGCCAAAAACAGCTCGGCGAAAATGTCTCAAGAGAGCAGCTCGACAAAAACATCTCGACGTAAAGGCCTCTACAGTGCGGCTCGGCAAAGATGCCCCTAAAGAGTAGCTCAAAAAAACAACTTGGAAAAAATCTCTCAAAAGAGCAGCTTGGCCAAAAACAGCTCGACAAAAATGCCTCCAAGAGCAAGTCGGTAAAACAGCTCGACCAAAATACCTTTAAAGAGTAGTTTGGCCAAAACAGCTCAACAACAATGCCTCTGAAGAGCAGCTCGGCCAAAATGCCTCCAGAGAGCAGCTTGGCAAAAACGCCTCCAAGAGCTAGTTGTGTGACGCCCCGAAACCCGCCAAGTGGGCCCCAGGTGCCACGTGTTCCAATCACCTGTATCTGATACCATAATTAACATGCACGCAACGGAACATAAATAAATATCCTCAAGTAAATACTAGAGTTCTATACAGCAACCCAAAAACAAATACTACAACATCCAGATATCTATATCCACAAACAGTATTTAAAACATAAACCCGTACAAATATATCTATACATATATCAGTATCTCACAATACCCCAAAAAGAAACCACCAAAAATAATCCCAGCCTAGGCCTTTAAGCCCGTTCTCCAGAAGAACTTGAAAAGTTGTTAATCCATTACGGTGAGACACTTCTCAGTAAGGGTGGAATAACTTATAACAGTGTGTGACAACTAAGTTTTAATATTTATAGTTCAAAATAAACTGCTTCCCAAATAACCTCAATAACAACTGAGAAAACATATCATTAATAATATAATTGACATCTAATATCATACACACATCCAATATGCACAAATACATAATTTTTATGCAGGCGAAAGTCCCTGAGGATAGGGAAGATTACCCGCCCATAAAAGTAGCTTCCCTCTGCTCTGGTACTAAAACTACCTACCAGGGCACTTACTTTACTCAGTAAACCCCCAAGTGAAGTATTACCTCGCCGCCAGTACACACATCTGTATTATTTTAAAGGCAAAGGTTTCCGAGAATCGGGATGTCTACCTGCCCATACAAGTAGCATCCATTTGCACTGATACAAAGAAACTACCTAGTAGAGCACTCGCCTTTCTTAGCAAGCTCCTGATGGTATGTTTACCACGCCGCACGCACACACATGCATTCATAATATGCTATACCATTAATATTATGTTTTAATTAAATTCACAAGCACAACACATCCACACAGGAATCACACAACTTATACTTCATCTTCCAATGTCCTCAGTACGTGGCCCACATAGAGCAACTGCATACATATCATTACGTGGCCCACACAGGCACCTACGTACTTGTTATCTACATGTGACCCACACAGGCACCACTACCCACATAGGGTACATAACATGGCCCACATAGGTGCCATTATCCACACAGGATATAACGTGACCCACACAGGCACCACTCCAGCTCCCGCAACACGTGGCCCACATAGGTACCACTATTCACCAGTATCCAATCCCTATGACCTACCCGTCATACATCAGTAGAACAAGCTCCTCGACCTACCAATGTCCTACCCCATATAAATGACAACATGATAAGCTCCTCGACTTGCCAACGTCATATCATGATTTACATCTAGGAAATATAACAACCTCCTTATGCCAACGTTATATTGAGATGTATACGAATAACCAAACTAGTTAGTTCACACAGATGCCTCAATGCATTACCACACAGGTATCCAACAAATCAACACATCCCCACACAGTAGTCCAACATATCAGTACATTTCCACATGTAAATCCAAATACTACAGTAATTCATATTCAATTTATTAGGAAAAATTGTTTCCATGTCACATGAATTTAATATCATATGCAATTATCCCAAATATAAACCTTAACCAAAATTATCATATTCTAGTACTCAGATGGTTCTAAAAATTATATAGATAAATAATAAACTTCATACGCTCGTAAACAATAGGTTCACCTGATTTCTTGAACCACGCCTACAGGGTTCCCAAAATTATACCCGCGACACTCACCCGAACCCTGATTCAATCAAATCAACCCCAATAAAATATTATTTTAACCTTTCCTAATTTAAAATAATTAAATAATAATCAATTTCTAAATAACTCATTTATCCTAATTTTGGGGTTATTTCTACAACGACCCCACGAGAAATCTGTTCCGCTAGACTTGTAGAAATTCGTCCCTAGATTCTCGCGGTGGTGTCTGATCGCCCATTTGACTTAAAATTTAGGAAAAATTGAGGTAGGAGTGAGAATTTGCCTTACCCCAGGACATATGCCTACGTTGCTCCTACGACAAATCCACTTCAGCAGAAATGTCGGTGGCGAAGAATGAAGTCTAGTGGTATCCTCCGATTTTCGATTGGCCTAATATTTGCTGAGAAATTAAGGAAAGAGAGTGAAGTAAATGAAGGAGTGAGAAAGAAAGAAAGAAAAAAAAAATAATGCTGCTGGGGCCCTGCTATCTTCGCAGGTAAGAAAGGATCTTCCTGAAGCTTGAATAAGCTTCAGAAAACTTCAATGCTATGATATTTATATATTTTATATTATAATATTATTATTTTATATACTTATATATACACACAGACACACACACACACACACACACACACACACACACACACACATAATCCTCAATTCCTTAATTTAATTAATTTTCTTAATAACAACTAATTAATTAATTAATAATAATATATATATTTTTAAATTAATAAATTTTTTTTTGTTCATTACAAGTTGGCAAAAAATAGCTCGGTTAAAACGCCTCCAATGTCAGCTCGAAAAAATCTAGTCCGAACAAAATTCCCTCTAGAGCTGATCGAAAATGCCGGCTCGGCACTAATCCCCTAGAATAGTGGGTTGGAAAGATCAACTCGGCATAATCGGCTCGCCACTACGGCTCGGATCAGCTGACCCTCATCGAGACTGACTCGGCAAGCCATTTGAGCCCCCTCATTGGCTTGGATTAGCCGACCTCCCACGGATTGGCTCGAAAAAGCCGTGCGGTACCCCTCGTCAGCTCGGATCAGCCAACCCGGGTGGAAATTAGCTCGGCAGATTGATAGATGTTCTTAAATAATAATAATAATAATAATAATAATAATAATAATAATAATAATAATAATAATAATAATAATAATATACATACATACATACATACATACATGCCCAAAATATATTAGCCCTAAAACGATTCATCTGCCATAAAGGAGCATTAAGGAGCAACCACAATCAAGGCCATTATTGCCCAAATGTAGCTATCCTGAAGAGGTCAACCCCATGCACACCAGAGCGATCCATGCTTGTGCCATTAACCACCGACATCGACTCCTTAAAGGCCAGAGCAATTCACGCCCATGCCATAACTGACCAATAAATGGTCAAACACCCTCAGGTAAACTTCAGCTGCTATAAGTAGGGAGATAGAGAAGAGGCCAAGGTAAGTCATTGAACACCCATTCTTACTGTTGCAGTTAGCCTCTCTAAAGCATTGCCCTTACTTAGGCATCAGAGTCATCCCTCGGAGAACACCTCAGGTCCTCCAAGCCTTTTTGCTTTTACCCTTTTCAGGTCAACGAAAGTCTGAGAGCAGTCCCACTGGTCAATGCCGATTTTATCCCACAACAATAGCCTCATAACATGGTAAAATAAAAAATCAAAGAAACAATACATTGCTCCTCTAATTATTAAAATTGAGAAGAAACATATTTATTTTTCATTTATTAAAACGGAGAAAAGGTTTATTGATAATAGGCAGTACATGATCCATTGTCTCTATGCCATGACTCGAGAAACACATAATTTCCACAATCAATCTTGTGCCTCTCCTTTGGTGATGAAAACTATGCATTTGTTTGCACTGATCAGGTTTGGTATGCAAGAATTGAATTGAGGAATAAAATCGAGACAAATAGAATTATAGTTATTGCTTAACATCATTATATTTACTTCCCATTCAAATCCATTTCATAAACCAAACACAACATAAATGATGTGTCATATTTGGAGCATTGTTAAAAAGGCAATTTGATTCTACCCATTGACTGCAAGTTAAGTTAAAACGCTAAATTTGAAACTTCTCCTTCTAAACATTTTTATGGAGAAAAAGTTCCATGTCTAAATAAATGAAATGATACCTTATTTTTATCACGCACGTCAATATCCTTTTGAACAAATTCTTTCACTCAACTATCAGAACTTAGAATCATATCCTTTATGTTAATTTCTTTGTTTGTTTTTTCTTTTCTCTGGAAGTTGGGAAAAAATTTCTATTCTGTCTAAACTTAAATATGTTTAAATAGAATCGAATCCATTCTGTAGAGACCCAGTAAAATAGGAATACTAAGGAAATAAAGGAAAAGAAAGAAAAGAAGAAGGAGAAAAATTTGAAGGGGCAATACAATAGGGAGTCATCGATGAGTGTCATGTGCTCGTTGACGAGGAGATCCTGAGAGCTAAGAAATCTCAAGTTTAAGGGATCATCGATGAACCACTGCTCTAGTCGATGAATGCTCGTTTTAGACTCGTCGACAAATCGTATGCTCTCGTCGACGAGTACAACCTGGCTAGTGGTCTATAAATAGACCTGAAATCATTTTTGATGGAAAAAATTTCAATCCTCGTTTTCTTTTTCTTAAGGCTACAGCTCTCCTCCCTTTCCTCCTCGATTTCTCACATGATTTCAACCCAAATCAGCCGTTAAACGTGTTTTCGGGATTCAGGTGGCGATTCTCTGCAAATTAATCAAAGTAATTTCGCGATTTGGGGTTTTGCGGCACAACTCCAAAATAAGGGTAAGGAAACTATTTTTGAGTTTTGTTAAGGAGTATGGGCTAAGGAATGTTAAATAGAGAATGTTCTGGACTTAAGTTGACTGGATTAGGGTTTATAAAAATAGGGGTTTTGCGTGTACGCCACAGACATGATTTGATAACGAGTTTTAGAAAACTATAAACAATACATAAAATTATTATATTTTCAGTATATCATGATTATACAGTCGGCAAAGATTTCGTGATTATATAGTCGGCTTAGATGCCATGATTATACCGCTGACCCAGATGCCATGATTATGTAGCCGACCCAAATGTCGTGATTATACAGTCGTTTTAGATGCCATGATTATATAGCCAGCCCAGATGTTGTGATTTTTATAGCCGGCTCAGATGCCGTGATAGAATATATTTACAACTGTTTTCATAAATATTATTATGACAGTTTTTACATAGAATCATGAAACATTTGTATTATAGTTATTTACGAAATATACTATATGATAGCAAAGCCCTAATGGTTTAATTTAGTTTCAGAGCACGATACCGTAGCTAATACAGTATAGATAGTGCAACCACACATCTCAGATAGAGTGTGGTGTTGACAGTCGATTGTGCCTCAGTGGAGAGTAGAGGAGCTCCCTGGCAGTCCAGACCAAGTTTAGCAGGCTAATTGTACTACATACGAGTTATACTTTGACTTAACCTGTGACTCACTCAAAAAATGAGCAGCTCGAAAGCTATCCCAAGTATAGGAGTTCTATCATGTAATATTAAGCCCAAGGGCTAGATCGTCTCCTCAGGGAATGCGTTTAATCTCAGATTTTACGTTCGTCCAATCGAAAACAAAAATGCACTGAACTCGGTTCAGATTCAGGGTTTTTCAAGATTGTTCAATTTCACTTTTGATGAATTAAATGACACGTAATTTAAAACTCTAAACTAACATGCACTAAATAAAAGAAAACAAGAATAGAAACCCTACGTTTACTTAAAGAAACATTAGGACACGCGTTAATAAAAACTGGAAACCTAAAACATGAAACTAAAACATGCAAGAATGGAAACTCTAATCTGCCTAAGGAAACATCGAAACACGCACTAATTAAAAATGGTAACATCAATCATGGAATTAAAGCACATAATGGAAACTCAATCACACACACACACATTAAAAATCGAAACTTTAACAAAAATCAAGAACTTGAACCAAAATAAAAAAAACACAAACAAAAACCTAAATTTAAATGCTATCGAAACACAATAAAAATGCAAACTTTGATAAATCTGAGCCTAATTAAGCTGAGCTTCAAAAAGAACCAAAAATTAAAAACATTCGCAATTCAAAATTTCAAATAACCCAATAAAAAATTAATACTTAACAATTATCCGACTAACACAATATTTAAATTCAAAACTTTAAATAATCTTCAAAAGATAACATTTAACACTTATTCAACTAACCAAAAATTATATAAAAAGACAGAAAAGATGAGAGAGAGAAAAAGAAAAGCCATGAAAGCTTTAGGCCGTGGCAGCAGGGTGCTGTGTTATGGACTGTGCAGCAGCTCATGGAGGCTCACGAGTGGTTTGTTGATTCACGTACAGCAGAGAGGCTGGAGGTTGGGTAAGAGAAAGCAAAGAAATTGGAGAGAAGAGAAGAAGGAGAGCAGGGAAGAATAAGAGAGAAGAGACAAAGAGCAAAGCAGAATTGAAAAGAACAAATAAAACAAACTAAAGAAGAAGAAGAAAAAGAAGAGGAAGGAGAAGAGGAGAATGGGGAGCCATGGGGGCTGCCTCCTTAGGAGGAAGAAATAGAGGAGCTTAAATAGGAGGCATTGGGTGCCCTAGACCCGGATGGAAAGGATTGACCCGGATGGGAAAGGTTTGACCTGTCAACTTGATTTTTTTCATTTTTTTTATTCTCTGTTCATCGCAAATTTTGCTCTTCTGGAGCCCTTATCTCACAAAACTCAAAACACAAAAGTTGTAGATGATCCTTTTCTCTTTCTCCAGAAATTTTAATCGTCTTGATCGGAAATTGGACGAAAAAGTTATACACAAAATACGAACAGGTGTCGGTTTTGATTCCCGGGAATTTTCCTGCGACAAAAAATTACCAAAACTTCATAAATAGTGCAATAAAGTTCAAGAATGATGATTTTGGCACTTTATTAAAATATTGGATAATTTTGGACATTTAATTAAAAATATAAACCGTAAAACCCGAGTTAAGCGTCCAATTACGCAGTTTCAGCGCGTAATCAACCTGGTAGGCCAATCATGGTTAAGTCCAGCCCATAGGCCGTACAACCCAATCATGTGGGGTTAAAACATGATATCAGCTAACTATCCATCTAGGGTATAATTTCAGTAGTATACAGTTATAGAAGACGATTTATATGTATACATGAATTTAGTATGATACAGTATTTGGTTTGAAATATGATTTCTTTAGACTTATGCAAAATAGATTTACTAGATTTATAAGTATGAGTATAGATTCTCCTGACTTATTAGATATAGTTGAATATATTATATTTAATTGTGTACATTATATGTTTATAACATAATAGAACTCACGTGCAACACATTGATGTTAACCTATCCTACTTACTGAGAGGTGTCTCACTTCATAAATTCAAATATTTTAGGAAACACAGACAAATGAGTGGAGCGAGCTCCGAGATAGAGGAGATTGTAGTACTGCCCTAGTTGTAGGGTAAGTGCTTGAGTTGGGTGATTGATTTTGGGTATGTCCCTAGGACATTTATGGATCATTCTAAGGACGTGTATGTGTATTTGTGGATACAGTAGAACTCTGGTGTTGTATATAAGGCTGGATATATCATGGTTTCCGCTGCATAGTTGACATGTATGTATAGACAAGTATATCCCCGGTATCCCTTTGGGTTCGGGTTGATTTGTTTATGTTTTATGGTATCATAGTTTTCAGAGTATTATTATTATTATGTGGAAAAAAATATAATAGAATTTTCGAGGGAGTTACAATTGTGGTATCAGAGCCTAGGTTGCTAGGTTCTGTAAAGTTTAGTGCACAGCAGGAAAAAATAATACCAGAGTATAGGAATGGATCTTGAAGATGGTAGGAAATGGATAGATCAGGATTTTAGTGAGTGAATGTGGGTAGTTAAGATGAGAATTTAGGTTTTTGTCTCGCGGTCTGGAGGCAAGAACTTCATGGTTGTTTCTGTGATTTTCCTGGGATGGCGATTTTAGAAAAACCATGGTAAACTATTGTCGGATTTTGTTTCTAAATTGCAGGACTGAATCTTAAAATTGAGAATAGGGATGTTAGAGTAATTGGTGATATGGGGTTCTTAGTTAGATTAATGTACTAGTCATGTTATGAGTTTGGATTCTAAGATTATGTTGCTCTAATTTCAAGATGGACCCTGGGAATAGTAATGCTCATATCAGTGGTGATGATGGCATGGGGCCCTCTAGTATGAGCGGTAGAGATTCTGATGCAGTCCTGTGCAGTTTAGCTCAACAAGTTATGGCTGGGATAGCACAGACTTCTAGGGAGCAGGGAGGCTGACTCACTCGAAAAATGAGCAGCTTGAAAGCTATCCCAAGTATAGGAGTTACGTCATGAAATATATTAAGCCCAAGGGCTAGATCGTCTCCTTAGGGAATGCATTTGAATCTCAATTTCACGTTCTCCCAATCGAAAATAAAAATGTACTGAACTTAGTTCAGATTCGGGATTTTCAAGATTGTGGAGACTTAAATGAAAATACAAATTAAAGTCCTAAAACTAGCATACAAGGAATTAAATAACAATAATGGAATCCCTAGGCTACTCAAGGAAACACCAGAACACATTAACTAAAAATGAAAACTTTAAACATGAAATTAAAAATACGCAATGGAAATTTAATTGGATTTAACACACACACACACACACACACTAAAAATTGGATCTTTAATGAAAGAAATTGCTCAAACCACAATCATAATTTAAACGCAAAACAAACAAAAATTTAACACATAAGCGATAACAAAAAAAATAATAAAAACACAAGAAATCAAACCAGACTTAATTAAAAAGACTAAATTAAAACTCTCACTAATTAGATAAACAAATAAATAATTTCAACAAGAATTAAACACTTGACAATGTCCAACTTAAAAAGAAATTTCAAATAACATTAAAAAAAACTAAACTTTATTCAGTATTTAAAGACTAAACAAAAATAAATAAAAGTGAGAGAGAAAGAGAGAGAGAATGTGACTGGTGGTGTTGGAGGATGGGAGTCTCGGGTCAGTTGCTGGTGCTGGCAGAGAGGAGGACTCGCAGTGAAGGCTGTGGAGTTGAGGATGCTACGACGGGTGGAGTGGTCTGGTTCATGGACTGCTACTCTGTTGATTGCCGAGGGAGAATTATGGAGGTCTGTGGGTGCTGCAGCTATGGAGAAACAGGGGAAAGAGGAAGCAAAGAGAGGGATCACTGAGGAGAGAGGGAAAGAAAAACAGATAGAAAGAAAGAAAGAGAAACTAAAAAATATGGCAAAGAGATAGGTAAAGGGAGAGATACAAGAAGAAGAAGAAGAAGAAGTATAAAAAGAAGAAGAAGAGAAGGAGAATGGTGGTGCGCAGGGCACAGGGGAGCAAAGGATGGAAAGGGATAAATAAATAGAAGAGGGCTTTTGCCCTAGACCCGGATTACCCAACCCGACCCGGCCATGCATGGCCAGGTCACATCAAATACCCATTCATATATATATTTTTTATTTTCTCATTTTATTTGTTCTCTGTGTTCACAGCCTGTTTTGACCCTTTTGAAGCCCATTTCTCACAAAACTCTAAACACAAAAGTTGTAGATAATCCTTTTCTCTTTTTCCAAAACTTTGAATTGTCATGATCGAAGCTCAAACGGAAAAGTTATGCACGAAATACGAACAGGTATTGGTTTTGGTTTTCGAGATTTTTCCTGCAACAAAAAATTACCAAAACTTCATAAATAATGCAATAAAGTTAAAAAATTATGATTTTGGCACTTTATTAAAATATTGGACAATTTTGGACATTTAATTAAAAATATAAATCGTAAAGCCCAGGTTAAGATGCCCAATTACGCAGTTTTGACGCGTAATCATACCCCCCAACTAACGTTTTGCTAGTCTTTAGCAAATGACGTGAATGAATCTCAGGGTGGTGTCTACAACTACATACTCCAGTGATCATGAAATCAATGCACATGCGACATAATTATACCACTTCACATACAAGAACATAACTAAATTTCACCCAAGCTTGTTCATATTCAATGCACTCGACTCCAAAGCACGTCACTCATACAAGTTTCATCGTTTATATGTGATTTGAGAGCAGTATACTCACATGAAGTTAATCAGTGGCACATTCAAAGTTAATGCAATCATATAAGTTTGAGTTTAAACAGGTAAACTCTCAAGGTGTGTGTGATGTGTGTGACTCAGTACACCTAGGACGCCAGTGGACACCTACAAAACGGTCGCTTTGACTCAGCCTAACTGGTATACCCTTAAGAACACTCAAAGAAAATGGGTTCACTCATCATATGTGAGGAGGAGTGTCGCGATCAAACATCCCACATATTAAAGGGAACAACGCTAAGTATATGAAGTGGACTAGTCTGGAAAGGATCTAGCCTATCTATGAGGTGTCAGGTCCTTCACCCTAGCATCTTCTCACCTACTCGCCATATCCAACTGAGAACACCCTAGATCAACTTACTCACAAACTTGTCGTGAATACATCTGAGGCATTAACCGGTTAAAGAATCTTCATACGTGGAAAAACATGTGTCATGTCCTTGATTCTTTGTGATATGTATGTGGATCAAGCATTAGCGTTTCATCTCATGCGCATGTTTATTTCTTGTTTTTTTTTCTACTTATTCTTCATTTTTTGTCTTTTCTTGATCAATTAGGACAATCTTAACACTTCTTTTGTAATCTTCATACAATCAATGGGAATTGAGCTCGAATACTGGTCCATGAACTAAGTCTATCTCTAAGGGTGGCTCAGCCTTCACATTTTGAGTAGGCTACAAGACCTAGGTTTCTATCTCCCCACTAGGTGTCACCTCTAGGCTAGCAAATAAAAAACAAAGACTAGTGTACAAGAAATCATCCAAAAAAAAAAAAATAGAATTGAGTTCTGTGAACTTTGATTTGATATTAACGCTCAAAATGATGATAAATAGCTCAAGGATATCTCACAAGGTGTCATAGTCGCCACGGGTGCTCACTCAGTGCTCACAGGAACCCTAAGTGCAATGAATCACGTGAATGTGTTTATTCAGCCTCGTGAGATGCCGTGTAAATACAAGAAATTATATAGCTAAATTAACACGAATGTACTACCAATCAATTCTTCATGGAGTCATAAAATCATATAAAGAGAAACTACGCATGATTGACTCAAGTGTGTCATTCTTAAGTTATACGCAAGTATGTGAAGGGTATACACAGTGTTAAGCATGACATAGTGCAATGTAATTCCTCAGTGTTTCTCCTTCTTTCTCTCGTTCTTTTTGATTTTTTTTTTTGTGATTTTTGATTTTTTTTTTGATAATATGAAACTCGGTACATGTACGTGCACAGTGTCACATGCGAATGCTCACCCCCCCTTAACTAAAGTGGAACATTTTCCTCAATGTGAAAGCATAGGGGAGATAGAAAAGACTGTGCACGCGAAAAGTAAGAAGTACCTGAGTGGCAAACTAATGGAAAAGAAAAACCGAACTATGAGAAAATGAACCTGAAAACTAACAAAAAATAAAATAAGATAAAATAAAAGGAAAAGAAGGAAAAGAAAAACATCACAATTGTCTGGTGGAGGCTCAGGAGGAATTTCGTCTGGTGGCCGCAGGTCTATAAATTGCATCGGCAGGTCTCCAAATTTGAGCCGCCAAAATCGATCAGTCTTCAAACCTGCATGAAAATTAACCTCAAATGAATTAATGCGTATCAAAATACCGAACAATACGTGTGCAGGTTGACCCTCGTGTGTGGACAACAAAGGGTCTTTATTCAACATCAAGTCCAGGAAATGTGCTTCTTTACAAACTAACGTGTGATGAGAAGTTATTGGAGCAATTACCTGTAGTTCTTTAGAAGCATTAACATTAAAGGTTTTACCTGGTTCTTTGAAAATTATATGCTTACCAGACTGGTCACCCTCTTTATCGGGTGTACATATCATCATACCACTGCAAGAGTCTGCCTCCACATTAGGCTCTTTGACATCTTATTCATGCGGGAGTGACGGTTCTATGGTTTATGAGCTCGGAGTATGAGGTACCACAGGTTGGTACTCCGTATGAGTATCAGTCTCCTCATCAACTAACTGCTTTGCTTGTGGCCCCATTTCCTCTGATTTTTCTTTGACCTCTTTTGGTTCAGCCATGACTTCTAGTGCTGGGACAACTGGTTGTCTGACGATGAGCATCTCAGGTTGGGGAAATTCTTTCTTGCTTCTCGAAGTAGTGGTGGCTTCTGCTATCTCAAGAGAAACATTGTGTATTTGTTGGTGTGGCGGCTGGTACTCTTAAAGACTAGGTTGAGGTTCCACGGGAAATTTTTCGTTTTCTAAAATGTCCAACTGCATGCTTATTGCATTAATGGTGTCCCGCAATTCATTATTATAATCGACTTGAGTTTGTATGAACTGTTGGAGCATGTTCGCCATCTGAGTTATGTTATCCTCCATAAATTCTGACGGCGTACAGCTTTGAGGGATTTGTTGTGGCTAGTATTGAGGCGAAGGAATATCAGGGTAGTTTGGTGGTTCATATGCATCACCACCACTAATTGTGCTGTTAGGGTGTGCAGTTATGGGTGCCTAAGTGTATCGTGTGTTGCACTGTGGGACATTGTCAGTTAAGTAATCAAAGAATGTCAATACTTGATCTGGATTCTCGCTAACGGGCTCTCCATTGGACATAGTCTGGACAAAACACTTGCAATCGGGGGTAATAGCACTATAAAAATAATCAGCTAACCTCCATAAGTCAAACCCGTGATGTGGGCAAGTACTTAGCAGATCCTTGAATCGTTTCCAGCAAGCCCGAAATGTCTCGTCATCCTGCTGCACAAAATTAAGAATCTGTTCCTGCAAAAATTGAGTTTTCTGTGAGGGACAAAATGCATGCAGGAATTCACGCTTCATATCAACCCAATTAATGATAGAGTGAGGTCTCAAGGAATGAAACCAGATCAGTGCCCTATTCTACAAAGTAGTAAGAAATAAATTCAGTCAAATAGATTCATCAGTTTTAGCATGAGAGAAAAACATGTTGCAGGTTAATTCAAACTCTGCTAAGTGCTGATATGGGCACTCAGATTCCGTCTCGCAAAACTTGGGTAGCAATAACGTCCTCCCGCGCTGCATCATGAAATTAAGCTCGTCATAAGGCAAAATAGTGGAAGAGGATGCAGTGGCATATTCAAGCTACGAAAAATCCATTATCGTGCGCGGTGCAGGTGCAGCCATTTTTCAAAACTCAAAATTTTTTCTGTTTTTGTTTTCTATTTTTTTTTATTTTTCATAAAACTAACAAAAATGACGAGAAAAAAGCAAATTTGAGACTAAGACCGACATTCCCCGGCAACGGCGCCAAAAACTTGATTTACTCGAAAAATGAGTAGCTCGAAAGCTATCCTAAGTATAGGAGTTACGTCGTGTAATATTAAGCCCAAGGCCTAGATCGTCTCCTCAGGGAATGTATTTTAATCTCAATTTCATGTTCTCCCAATCAAAAATAAAAATGTACTGAACTTAGTTCAGATTCGGGATTTTCAAGATTGTGGAGACTTAAATGAAAATACAAATTAAAGTCCTAAAACTAGCATACACGGAATTAAATAACAATAATGGAATCCCTAGGCTACTCAAGGAAACACTGGAACACATTAACTAAAAATGGAAACTTTAAACATGGAATTAAAAATACGCAATGGAAATTTAATTGGATTTAACACACACACACACACACACTAAAAATTGGATCTTTAACCAAAGCAATTGCTCAAACCACAATTGGATCTGTGGGTGCTGCAGCTATAGAGAAATAGGGGAAAGAGGAAGCAAAGAGAGAGATCACTGAGGAGAGAGGGAAAGAAAAACCGATAGAAATAAAGAAAGAGAAACTAAAAAATATGACAAAGAGATAGGTAAAGGGAGAGATACAAGAAGAAGAAGAAGAAGAAGTATAAAAAGAAGAAGAAAAGAAGGAGAATGGTGGTGCGCAGGGCACAGGGGAGCAGAGGATGGAAAGGGATAAATAAATAGAAGAGGGCTTTTGCCCTAGACCCGGATTACCCAACCCGACCCGGCCATGCATGGCCGGGTCACATCAAATACCCATTCATATATATATATATATATATATATATATATATATATATATATATATTTTTTATTTTCTCATTTTATTTGTTCACTATGTTCAAAGCCTGTTTTGACCCTTTTTGAGCCCATTTCTCATAAAACTCTAAACACGAAAGTTGTAGATAATCCTTTCCTCTTTGTCCAAAAATTTGAATCGTCTCGATCAGAGCTCAGATGGAAAAAGTTATGTACAAAATACAAGCAAGTGTTGGTTTTGGTTTTCGAGATTTTTCCTGCAACAAAAAATTACCAAAACTTCCTAAATAATGCAATAAAGTTCAAAAATTATGATTTTGGCACTTTATTAAAGTATGGGACAATTTTGGACATTTAATTAAAAATATAAATCGTAAAGCCTGAGTTAAGATGCCCAATTACGCAATTTTGACGCGTAATCAGAGGCTCGTCAAGGGACCAGGGCTGCACCGTAGAGCAGTTCACCAAAATGAATCCTTCAACCTTCTCAGGGAGTGCAGATCCAATTATTGTAGAGAACTGGATACAAGAGGTGGAAAAGATATTGACTGTACTATGCTCCACTGATAAATAGAAAGTATTGTATGCCACCTTCAGAATGACAGTGGAGGTAGAGCGTTGGTGGTCTACTATAAGATTCCTAGAGGAGCAGAGATCGGTGCTTGTAGCTATGACTTGGATCAGGTTTAAGAAGATATTCTTCAACCAATACTTCCCCGCCACCACTAGGGAAGCTAAAGTGGAGGAATTCTTGAACCTAACCCAGGGGCGCCTGACGATCCAGCAGTACGTGGCAAAGTTTATTGAACTGGATTGATTTGCCTCATATATAGTTCCTGATGAGGAAAAGAAGGCAGGAAATTATGAGAGAGGTTTGAGACAAGAAATTTATGAACAAGTGGCAGTTTTGAAAGTATAGGATTTTGCAGACTTGGTGGATAGGGCCGTTGTAGCAAAGGCAAGCAAGTAGAGGGGTACTGAGGTGTAGAGTCAGAGGAAGAGACCCACACCTCCTGGGTTTCAAGCAGATACTAGTTGGGGCCCATGGAGGAAAGACATATACAGTGGGGGATAGAGACAAGATATGGGAATCCGTGAGCTTCAAGGCGAATGGACTTATCCTATCTGCCCTAGATATGGCAGGAGGCACATAGAAGAATGTCGTGTGGAAGAGAATGTCTGCTATCGGTGTGGTAGACCGGAACATTTGGCTCGAGATTGTCGTGCGCAGCCAGGCCATGTGCCCACTCCCAGACAATTTTGTAGGAACATTCAGACACCCCAAGGTGGTCAGAAGAGGAATATCGCGCAGGCGCGGGTCTACGCACTGACACCCGGAGATGCCGAGGCAGCTGGCGATGTGGGGGCAGGTATTGTTACTATGCTTTCAATTAAATCTATTGTTTTATTTGATTTAGGGGCCACACACTCTTTTGTGTCTATGGGGTATGTTAAGTTATGTGGGTTAGAAACTCAATTGTTAGAGACCAAGTAATTAGTTGCCACACCGACAGGATCAGTAGTGAGGTGTAGAAGAGTGCTTAGAGGCTATCGAGTAGATATTCAGAGGAGAGTACTACCAGCTTACCTCGTGGTGTTAGATATGCATAGGTTTGACCTGATATTGGGAATGGACTGGCTAGTCGCCAACTATGCCAGCATCGACTGTCATCTAAAGGAGGTGATATTCAGACCTCCTGGAGAGTAGGATTTTAGATTTTTGGGGTTGCGGGTGTGCTCCTCACCAAAGTTAGTGTCAGCCATCCAAGCGAGGAGGCTACTTTTGGACGGATGTCGGGGGTATATAGCTTGTGTAAAGGAAGTACTAGAGAAAGAATTGAAACTTACTAATATTCCAATAGTGAAGGTGTTTGCAGATGCCTTTCCAGAGGAGCTACCTAGATTGTCTCCTGACCGTGAGATTGAATTTGCCATGGATTTGCTTCCAGAGATGGCACCAATTTCTAAAGCTCCCTAGAAAATGACCCCAACTGAGTTGAGGGATCTAAAAGATCAGTTGCAGGAATTATTAGATAAGGGATTTATCAGACTCGGTATATCGCTCTAGGGAGCGCCAGTCCCGTTTATGAAAAAGAAAGATAGGATGATGAGGATGTGCATAGACTACAGAGAAATAAATAAAATAATAATTAAGAATAAGTATCCTATTCCTTGTATTGATGACTTGTTCGATCAGCTCTAGGGTACACGAGTTTACTCAAATATTAATCTACGCTCTGGGTACCATCAAGTGAGAGTCAAGGTAGAGGATGTCTCCAAGGTAGCATTTCGGACTCGGAATGGCCACTATGACTTTTTGGTTATGTTATTCAGACTAATGAATGCTCATGCTGCATTCATGGACCTGATGAACAGGGTTTTACATGAGTACTTGGACCAGTTCATAGTGGTTTTCATTGATGATATAATGATATATTCGAGGAGTTTCGAGGAGCATGAGGCACACTTAAGGTTAGTACTTCAAATACTCAAAGAAAGGAAATTGTACGCTAAATTCAAGAAGTGTGAATTTTGGTTAAATAAAGTTGCATTCCTTGGGCATGTGATATCCGAAGATGGTATCTCTGTAGATCCAAGCAAAATAGCAGCAGTAATAGATTGGGCGAGACTGAGGAATGTTCAGGCCATTAGAAGTTTCTTTAGATTAGCGGGATTTTATCGCCAGTTTGTAGAGGGATTTTCAAGGCTATCAAGGCCTTTAACACAATTGACTAGGAAGAATGCTAAGTTTGAATGGAATGACGATTGTGAGTAGAGCTTCCAGGAATTGAAGCAATGACTTGTCACTGCACTAGTTTTGACCATCCCATCAGGAGATGATGATTTTGTGATCAACAGTGACACGTCTCTGAGAGCACTTGGGTGTGTATTGATGCAGTATGGAAAAGCCATGGCATATGCTTCTCATCAACTTAAAAGTACAAGAAGAACTACCCGACGCATGATTTAGAGTTAGCTGTAGTGGTGTACACATTGAAGATCTGTAGGCATTATTACTATACTGGGGAGTGTGAAACATTTTCAGATCATAAGATTTTAATGTATTTCTTCACACAGAAAGAGTTGAATATGAGACAGAGGAGGTGGTTCGAGTTGATTAAAAACTATGACTGTACCATCAGTTACCACTTAGGGAAGGCTAATGTGGTAGCTGATGCGTTGAGCCGTAAATCAGGGTGCGCATCCGCATCAGCAATAGTGATTACACTTCAGATCAGAATGGATTAAGAAAGACTTGGTGTGGAATTGGTAGAAGGAGATCATCAGACATTAATTGCTCATTGGTACTTCAGCTGACTTTTTTGGAAAGAATTAAGATTGCGCAAATGCAAGACACATAATTAGTAATGATCAAAGATAAAGTGCAGAGCGAACAGGGAGTTGATTTTTATATTTCAGATGATGGAGCTCTGAGGTTTCGTAGTATATTGTGTGTACTCGATGACAGCGAAATTAGAAACACCATTCTGGAAGAGGCACACCGTTCCTTGTATACAGTACATCCAAGAAGCACAAAAATGTATAGGGATTTGTAGATATCCTTCTAGTGGAGCAATATGAAGAGAAATTACTAAATATGTAGAGTAGTGTTTGACATGCTAGTAGGTGAAGGCTAAGCATCAGAGATCAACATGGCCATTGTAACCACTTCACATCCTCGAATGAAAGTGGGTGTAGAATTCTATGGACTTCGTATTGGGGTTATCGTCAGCGTTTCATGGACAGGACACCATCTGGGTAGTTATGGATCGATTGATGAAGACTGTCCATTTTCTTCCCATCAGAGTTAGCTACTCCACGGGTAGATTATTAGAGCTACATGTACAAGAAATAGTCAGACTGCATGGAGTGCCTATGTTTATTATTTTTGACCGGGATCCACATTTCTCGTCTCAGTTCTAGAAAAGCTTAGAAAGAGCTTTGGGGTCCCAGTTGACTTTTAACACAACTTTTCATCCTCAGATCTATGGATAGATTGAGAGGACTATACAAATATTAGAGGATATGTTGCATGCTTGTGTGCTGGATTTTGGAGGTAGCTGGAATCAATACCTACCACTAGTGGAGTTTGCTTACAACAATAGCTATCAGGTTAGTATTGGGATGGCCTCGTACGAGGCATTGTATGATCAGAGATATCGATCTCCATTATATTGGGATGAAATTGGTGAAAGTAGATATTGAGGCCATAGATGGTACAACGGGCTTCTGAGAAAATCAAGCTTATCCAAGAAAGAATTAAGATAGCTCAGAGCCAACAGAAAAGCTATGCAGATATCCGTCGACGGGTGTTGGAATTTGATGTGAGTGATAATGTGCTTTTGAAAATTGTGCCGATGAAAGGAGTAATGAGGTTTGAGAAGAAGAGTAAGCTTAGCCCTAGGTACATTGGGTCATTTGAGATATTGGGAAGAGTTGGCCCAGTTGCCTATTGATTAGCGTTACCCCCAGCGCTATCCAGAATCCATGATATATTTCATGTGTCTATGTTGAAGAAATACGTCACAAACCCATCTCATATAATAAGTTATGAAGCACTGGAGATTGGTGAAACTTTATCTTATGATGAAATACTAGTTCAGATCTTAGATCATAAAGAGCAGGAATTACGCACCAAGAAAATCCCACTAGTGAAAGTACTCTGGGGGAACCATACAGTTGAGGAAGCCTCGTGGGAGTTAGAGGAGAAAATACAATAGAAGTACCCGCATTTATTCAGTGGGATCCAACATTAGTCAGAAAGAAAAGTAAGGGAACAGGTAGGAATTTATTGAATGTAAATAGATTTTTGTGCAGGTTAATAAGTTGTATGTAATAGTTTTCTATTTTTTTTATCGTTTTGGGATAGTTTTGTTTGGTAATTGTATCTCCTAAGACCGTAAATATAACCACGGTATTCATCCGCCATAAGTGAGGGTAATTAATAAAATTACAGTGAGTTTTTCTTCAGAGATTGATACATGAGATAGATAGCAAATTTTGAGGACAAAATTTTTATAAGGAGGGGAGGATGTAGCTACTAGGAATAATAAGAAAATAAAAGAAAATAAAGAAGGGAAGAAGGAGAAAAATTTGAAGGGGTAATACCGTAGGGACTCATCGACGAGTGTCTTGTGCTCGTCAATGAGGAGATCGCAAGAGCCAGGAAATCTCAAGTTTAAAGGATCATCGACGAACCACTGCTCTCATCAACGAATGCTTTTCCCGGACTCGTTGATGAATCGTATGTTCTCGTTGATGAGTACGACCTAGCTAGCGGTCTATAAATAGACCTGAAATCATTTTTGACGGAAAAAATTTTAATCCTCTCATTCTCTCTATTAGGGTTGCGGCTTTCCTCCCTTTCCTCCTCAACTTCTCGCTTGATTTTAGCCCAAATCAACCATTAAACGTGTTTTCAGGATCCAAGCGGCGATCCTCTGCAAATTAATTAGAGTAATTTCGCGATTTGGGGTTTCGGGGCACCACTCCAAAATCAGGGTAAGGAAGCTATTTTTGAGTTTTGTTAACTATTTAAGGAGTATGGACTAAGGAATTAAATAGAGAATGTTCTGGAGTTACATTAACTGGACTAGGGTTTATGAATATAGGGGTTTTGTGCATACGTCGTAGGTGAGGATTAGGATCCTTGCGGGCTTTTCTTCAGGAATCAGGTAAGGGGATAGGTTAAGTCAGATATATTTTTGAAAGTATATCGTTTTAATCATAGTATTCTAATTATAAGATATGCATATATATATATATATATATATATATATATATATATATATATATATATATATATGAATTTTTGTGGTTTTTGGGAAATTGATGTTTGAACTGAATAAACCTTGGAAACAGATGTATTGTTATTTTTAGAAAATATAACTTTCCCAGACAGTTAGCATATTATAGAATAGCGCTTACTTGTGTGGCCTGAGTATAAACAATTTTATTGCAAATTTTGGCATGTCAAAATATTTTATACTACGCAGAACATGCATGATTTGATAATGAGTTTTAGAAAGCTATAAATAGTACATAAAATTATTATATTTTTCAGTATATCGTGATTATACAGCCGGCCCAGATGCCGTGATTATACATCCAACTCAGATGTCGTGATTATATAGTCAGCCCAGATGCTGTGATTATATAGCCGACCCAGATGCCGTGATTATACAGCTGACTCAGATGCCGTGATTTTATAACCAACCCAAATGACGTGATTTTTACAACTGGCCTAGATGTCGTGATAGAATATATTTACAATAGTTTTTAGAAATATTATTATGACAGATTTTACACAGAATCATGAAACAGTTATATTACAGTTATTTATGAAATATACTATATGATAGCGGAACCCTGATGGCTTAATTTAGTTTTAGAGTACGGTACTGTAACTAATACAATATAGATAGTGCAACCACACATCTTAGAGTGTGGTGTTGACATTCGATTGTGCCTTAGTGGAGAGTAAAGGAGCTCCTTGGCAGTACGGACTAGGTTGAGCAGGCTAATCGTACTACAAACAAGTTATAGTTTGACTTAACCTGGTAGGCCAATCATGGTTAAGTCCAGCCTATGGGTAGCACAACCCAATGATGTGGGGTTAATACATGATATTAACTAACTATCCATCCAGGGTATAATTTCAGTAATATACAGTTATAGCAGATGATTTACATGTATACAAGAATTTAGTATGATACAGTATTTAATATTGAAATATGATTTCTTCAGACTTATACAGAATAGATTTACCAGATTTATAAGTATGAGTACAGATTCTCCTAACTTATCAGATACAGTTAAATATATTACAGTTAATTGTGTACAGTATATGTTTATAACATAATAGAACTCATGTGCTACACACTGATGTTAACATATCCTAATTACTGAGAGGTGTCTCACCTCAGAAATGCAAATATTTCAGGAATCCAGATAGACAAGCGGAGCGAGTTCCGAGATAGAGGAGATTGTAGTACTGCCCTAGTTGTAGGGTAAGTGCTTGAGTTGGGTCATAGATTTTTGGTGTGTCCCTAGGACATTTATGGATCATTTTGGGGATGTGTATGTGTATTTATGGATACCATAGAACTCTCGTATTGTATATAAGGCTGAGTATATCATGGTTTCCGCTGCATAGTTGACATATCTGTATGAATAGGTATATCCCCGGTATCCCTTTGGGTCTGAGTTGATTTGTTTATGTTTTATGGTATCAATGTTTTCAGAGTATTATTATTATGTGGAAAAAAATATATATAGCATAATTTTCGAGGGATTTACACTTTTTTTCTTCTTTTTTATTTTTTTTGAATCATATTTTTTGTGTGATTTATGTTATCACTTGTACGTGCGAGTTATGAACTATACACCGACTCCAATACTTTCTATTTTGCATCTAAATATAGTCTCATTGAATCATTTCATTCAGCTGCAAACTAGTATATGTGAAATTATATTTTCTTCAAAGCAGTAATTAAAAAAATTTTGCCCAAATTCATTGTAGCTTTAGAACATTGTCGACAACTAGTAGCTTTTGGGACTTGCCCTAGCCAACGATGCAGTTCTATATGAGTTGGGGTTGATGAGGATTGAAAAATGTAGAAAAGGAAAATGTGGAGGTAATCTATTTGTTCATTTTTTGGTTATCAAGAAAAGTAAGAAAGAAAATAAAAAAGATATATCAAATCAATGAATAAAATTTAAATTTTAGGCATCATTAACATTTGATTTTTCTTAATTTTTAATTGTATTAAATTTTCTTTTAACTTTTAGTACTGGTTGGTATAAAGAGAAAAATATAACAGAAAATAAATTTCTTATATATTTTACTTTTCATTCCTCTTTCTCATCAAAATCCTCATTCAAACGAACCTTTAGGGTTAGTATGGATCAAGAATTTTGCTTGAAAAAAGAAAAAATAAAAAAATAAAATAAGAAGGAAATTTATTTTCAACTATATTTTTTTCTCTATATCAAATAGAACTAAAAATGAAAAATTGCTCTAATATGATTAAAAAATTATAAAAACCAATTGTCAAGGGTGTGTAAAATTAAAAATTTATCAATTGATTTAATATATTTTCTATTAGGACCATTAAAGTTTTGCTTATCTTAACAATACTTCAAAAGAAGTTGAAACTAGTTTACTTATTAGGACGGCATGCCACTTTTTCAAAACACTTTAATTAAGATAATTGAATACAATTAATAATAAAATTAATTAAATATATCTAAGCTAGTATCTGAGCTCATGACATGCTCTCTACAACTAATTAAATATATAATAGCTAAATTAAGCATAAAAGAAATCTATTAATTAGGAGGGCCATTAATTTACTAATGGCTGCAAGTATCTTTGAAGTGTCCTTTTCTTTTGTTATTGTAAGAAAATTAAGCTGTTTGTTATGATGGATAAAATAGGATTTGAGCCTAGACTAAGTCAAATTTAACATGAATGGTTTTTATATATTAATTATTTAAAAAAAAAATTGTATACACAAGTATTAACAATGGAAGTGAAAGCCATGAAAAAGAATTATTAATTTTAACTTACGCTTGATTAATTAGCTACTAGATGCTTATCCCTAAGAATAGAATAATAATAATAACTAGTTATACAAAAAAATATGTTATTATCATAAAAATAAATTTAATTAATTGTCAATTTACCATAAAACAATATAGTCCAAAAAGGCATTGATGATGTTTCTTAAGAGCATCACTGGGCCAAGCCATAGAGAAGTGTCCTTTATATATGTATATTTGAACCTAGGTAATCCTAAGCAACCAACGCACCACTTTGTGACCCGATGGTGCGGCACCAACCCTGTGGGGTGGAACCCGTCGGCCCATTGACACACCTCTGTTAATTTATTGGGATAAACTCTCAAGTGAGATCGAATCCGGGACCGTGGGGTTACCAAAGTCTCTAAGGCACCCCCACCACTTGAGCCAACCCAGCCGCTGGGCAAGTATCCTTTACTTTTGTAATTGCAAAAAGATAAGGTGGTGGAAGTACTGAAAATTGTAAAGAAATTAAAATTAAAAAAAAAAAAACAATGTTATTAATTCATGTGATGGTGCAAAAGCAGTGCTTGTAAAGGAGCTGGCCAGCTAGGATGGTCCTCCTTTACGGAAAATACTTGGAAGTCTTTCCCTCACAACTCTTTCTACTTATTCTTAAATTTTGCAAATGGAGTTCATAATTCACAGAGTTCATCAACACAGGCCTTTCACATATATCATATTAACGATTAATCTGATTCTCATTAAAGGTAGTGAGATACATAATACAAGTGTCCTTCGGGAGTTTTTGAAACAACATTCCACAAAGCAAGCTAGCAAGCATCAAACTGAGTAACGAGAAACAATTAATATTATTAATTATGTGGCTTTCTACCATCATTAACACCATATCTAGTCCAAACAGGTGCATAGGCAGCCCACGGGTTTTCCTTTCTTGTGCCTCCTGCAGTAACACCATACCTAGTCCAAACAGGTGCATAGGCAGCCCCCGGCTTTGCCTTTCTTGTGCCTCCTGCAGCAGCCGCCTGCCTAGTACTACCTGCACCACTCATTCTCCAGGCATACCCACTCAAATTTATATCATGTTTCCTATACTTCATCAAATTTATATCGCCACAGCCTTCGATCTCTGGTTTGGGCAATGCCACTCTCTGATCAGTTATATTGGTGGAGTAGTACTCCTGGTTAGTAGTGGGGATTGGAGTACTGCCTGCAGCACCCATTCTCTGGGCATACCCATGCAAATTGATATCACATTGCTGCAACTGACTTGGGTACTCATCGGCGTAGCCATTGACCGTGTCGTTCTGGTGGATCGAGGTGACTCCACTGAATTCCTCTGCCTCTGCAGCCACCACTGGGTTGGGCAGTGCCACTGTCTGATCAGTTGTGTAGGTGTAGTACTTCTGGTTAGTAGTGGGGATTGGAGTACTGCACTCCATGATGGGCACTTTTCTTCCATCAACTTCAGCAAAAACCAGACGACATACTTGACCAGAGTTGCTCTCCCAGGCCATTTTGAATCTGAAAATGTCTTTTTTTTTTTTTTTTGTCTTTGCTTGCGGACACCAGACACACTATCGCTTTAGTTATTATCCTTGTGTTGCTGAAATGTCAAGAGCTTCTCCTTTTATAGAGAGAAAATGAAGAGATGAGCATTCCAATTAAAGATAGCACAAGGATCGATTGTATTCCCACATATTTTATGGGCCTTGAGATTATATATTTTTGGATTCTTCAATCCACCCACAAAGGTAACAGTAAAAGAATCACCTTGTTGGACATCAGGGTGGGTGTGGTAGGAAATATTTCAAAATTGTTTTTGGAACTAGTATTCTTATCAAATAAGTATAAAACAAATTAATTCCTTGACAATATATTATGAGAGCCTCAATAACCAAAACGTTTCGAGCTCAACCCTCACTATCCTCATTCTACTCTAATACAAATTATTTTACAAAGTATAATTGGTCGACCTAGCTACCTAGTTATATCCATTTTTTAAATTTAATAGGCTATTAGTCACGAGAGTGCATTAGAGATCACAAAAGTTATTTTATAGAGGTTATAACAAAACCATCTTGCGCCTAAACTAGCTAAGAACAAGTTAAAAATTTTAGGTGAATTGGCTCCTATGGTAAATCATCTATGATTAAAAGGTCTAAAATTCAAGCCTTCTCATTCTCACTCTTCATACTTGGTTGTTTCCACTCTGAGGGTGAGCACACACCTTATATGGTTTCAAAGGTCAATTGGCTTTCAAAGTGCGAGGGCATTAGTATTTAAAAAAAAAAAAATGAATAGTACATGCTATTTTTCTTAAAAGAAGAGATGAACAATTCAATCACAAATAGTACAAGGATTGTATGCCCACTTCGTCCATGTACCTCAAGATTGTTTTTAGGTCCTTCAATCAATAAAGGTAAGAGTCAAGGAATCATATTCTTTTTGTTGTCGGAAGCACAAAGACTTATATTCTACTTATCCATATAGAATGTGAACCTGTTGATGGTGCACTCTTCACGATAACTAAGGGTGAATATTTTCTTGACATGTTGTTAGAGCCTTAATAACCAAAATTTAAGAGTTTAAACCTTAGTGCTTCCATTTTTTCTAATTTAAATTATATCACAAGGTATAATAGACATGCTTTATCACTTTTTTAAGTCCAACATAGGTCTTTAAACATAGGAGTGTGTTAGGATTAACAAAAATCATTTTAGGGGCCTAACCAAACAAGTTTAGACTATTGGTCTAAAGTGGGGATCTCATGTCAAGGGTAGGCATAATATGTTATAAAATGAATAAAATTTCTTTTTCATTTGAAGATTATTCAGTCAAATATGTAAAATTTTATGTTTTTTTAAAGGTGTGGAAAGAGGAGTATTGACACAAAATTAAAATTTCGTTGTGCAACTTGGAGGTCACCGGTTCGAGGCATGGAACATACAATCTCATGTAAAAATCAAAGGTAAGTTTTGCACTACATCGTGATGCTTCCCCTTCACAGTCCCATATAAGTGAAAACTCTGTACGCTGTGTTGTTTTATTTTATTTTATTTTATTTTATTATTTTGGTTGTTTGGGAAGAGAAGGGGGGGGGGGGGGGGAGGCGTGGACAATGTAGTAGTTTGAACACGTGACTTCTTACCTCTTCCCCTAGCTTTTCTAACTTTTTGCATTAAATTTGTGCAAAATATGATTATGTCATATAAAGGTGAGATTGAGCTGGTCACTTGGAAGGTCCCTCAATAAACTTTACCAATGGGTGTGGTTTTCTTTTTTCCTTTTTGGTCTAATCTCTATTAGAGGAGTTAACCTCTTTGCTTTCATGTATTGATTTGTGAATTAAGTTAATCCGCCCTCTATATTGGTTCTTCTCAAGTCTTAAGCTTGAGGCCATTGCATTTATGGGGATTACGAATATTTTAAGGACATTTATGCGGGGATTTTCATTGCGATTTTATAACTGTTTCTCCTTATGAATGTGCATATTGACTTTAGCATATCGGTTATGTAGTGGTGTTAATGGTAATTTGGTAACCTTATCCCTTCATGAATGAGAGGTCTTACTTGGAATTTGAAAAGTGCAAGGGAAAGAAATGGAAAATATAGAGGAATTCACTTTTCCATGTTTGGTAATCAAGGAAAGTATGAAAGAATATATATATATATGTAACGACCTGCTCAGCTTATCAAATAATAATCATAAATAATAACAACATCAACCTGAACCTGTGGGTAGCGGGGATAGACCAGTCATAAATAGCGGAAACCTAAACAGCAGTAAGTATAACATTACAACCATCCAACCAATATAACATAATACCAAAGTCTATTTACACCAAAATAGCATACATATATTTTTAATCTCCCATAACATTCCAATTACAACTAGGATCTCCCAACAAAATAATCCTGATTCTAGTACAAAATCTTACCCTCCTAATAGGGTAACTCAACAAACTCAATTGTGATCACGACCCAATATAGTAAGTTATGTGGCTTTCCTACCACCATTAACACCATATTTAGTCCAAACAGGTGCATAGGCAGCCCCGGGGTCTGCCTTTCTTGTGCCTCCTGCGGCAGCAGCCTGCCAAGTGCTGCCTGCAGCACCCTTTTTCTGGGCATACCCAAGCAAATTTTCATCCCTTCTTCCAATTCTGTGCTCTGAGTACTCATCGGCATAGCCATTGAGCGTGTCATTCTGGTGGATCGAGGTGACTCGGCTGAATTCCTCTGCCTCTGCAGCCACCACTGGTTTGGGCAATGCCACTGTCTGATCAGTTGTATAGTACTTCTGGTTAGTAGTGGGGATTGGAGTACTGCATTGCATGATGGGAACTTTTTTTCCATCAACTTCAGCAAAAACTAGACGGCATGCTTGACCATAGTTGCTCTCCCAGGCCATTTTGACTCTGAAAATGTTTTTTTTTTGGTATTTGCTTGCGGACACCAGACACACTATTGCTTTAGTTATTATCCTTGTGTAGCAGAAATGTCAAGAGCTTCTCCTTTTATAGAGAGACAATGAAGATATGCGCATTCCAATTATAGATAGGACAAGGATTGATTTTATTTCCACATAATTTATGGGCCTTGAGATTATATATTTTTTGATTCTTCAATCCACCCACAAAGGTAATAGTAAAAGAATCACATTCTTTTCCTTGTTGGACATCAGGGTGGGTGTGGTAGGAAAGATATCAAAATTGTTTTTGGAGCTAGTACTCTTATCAAATAAGTATAAAACAAATTTAGAGCTCAAACCTCACTATCCTCATTCTATTCTAATAAAAATTATTTTATAAAGTACAATTGGTCGACCTAGCTACCTAGTTATATCCATTTTTTAAATCTAATAGGCTTTTGGTCATGAGAGTGCGTTAGAGATAACAAAGTTATTTTATAGAGGTTATAACAAAAATCATCTTGGGCCTAACCTAGCTAAAAACAAGTTCAAAGTTTTGGGTGAATTGGTTCCTCTGGTAAATCTTCTATGATAAAAAGGTCCACAATTCAAACCTTATCAATCCCACTCTTCATACTTGTTTCCACCCTTCTATTTATTAATTGAAACCATAAATTGTGGCATTAGTGAGGGTGAGCACACACGTTTTATGGTCTTAAAGCTCAATATGATTTCAAAGTGCAAGGGCATTAGTAGAGGAATAAAAAAAAAAAAAAAGGAATATTGAATAGTACATGCTATTTTGCTTAAAAGAAGAGATGAACAATTCAATGACAAATAGTTCAAGGATCATATGCCCACTTCTTCCATGAGCCTCAAGATTGTTTTCAGGTCCTTCGATCAATAAAAGTAAGAGTCAAGGAATCATATTCTTTTGGTTGTTGGAAGCACAAAGATTTATGTTCTACTTATCCATATAGAATGTGAACCTGTTGATAGTGCACTCTTGATGATAACTAAGGGTGAATGTTTTCTTGACATGTTGTTAGAGCCTTAATAACCAAAATTTAAGAGTTTAAACCTTAAGTGCTTCCATATTTTCTAATTAAAATTATATCACAAGGTATAATAGACATGCTTTATCATTTCTTTAAAGTCCAACATAGGCCTTTAAGCATAGGAGTGTGTTAGGGTTAACAAAAATCATTCTAGGGGCCTAACCTAACAAGTTTAGACTACTGGTCTAAAGTGGGGATCTCATGTCAGGGGTAGGCATAATATGTTATAAAATGAATAAAATTACTTTTTCATTTGAAGATTATTTAGTTAAATATGTAAAATTTTATGTTTTTGTAAAGGTGTGGAAAGAGGAGTATTGACACAGTTATATTTTTGTTGTGTAACTTGGAGGTCACCGGTTCGAGGCATGGAACATACAATCCTGTGTAAAAATCAAAGGTAAGTTTTGCACTACATCGTGATCCTTCCCATTCAAAGTCCCACATAAGTGAAAACTTTGTATGTTGTATTGTTTTCTTATTTTTTATTTTATTATTTTGGTGTTTTTGGTGGTGGTGGGGGGAGGTGGGGACCATGTAGTAGTTTGAACATGTGACTTCTTACCTCTTCCCCTCACTTTTCTAACTTTTTGCATTAAATTTGTGCAAAATATGATTATATCATATAAAGGTTAGATTGAGCTGGTCACTTGGAAGGTCCTCAATTACCTTTACCAATGGGTTTGGTTTTCTTTTTTCCTTTTCAGTCTAATCTCTATTAGAGGAGTTAACCTCTTTGTTTTCATGTATTGATTTGTGAATTAAGTTAATCTGCTCTCTATATTGGTTCTTCTCAGGTCTTAAGCTTGAGGCCATTGCGTTTATTGGGATTACCAATAATTTAAGGGTATTTATGCGGGGATTTTAATTGTAATTTTATAACTGTTTTCTCTCGTGAATGTGCATATTGACTTTAGCATGTCGGTTATGTAGGAGTGTTAATGGTGGTTTTGCAACCGTATCCCTTCATGAATGAGAGTCTATTAATGGATAATGAATTTCTATACACTTTACTTTCCTTTCCTTTTTCTCATCAAAATTCTTCCCAAACGAACCTCAAAGTTTTCCATGTCTCAAACAATACTTAAAAAAAGTTGTACCTTATTTACTTATATAGTAATATTAGTAGAGAACTTGTGCTATAGGGATATTGTTTCCTTGTTTGTATTTTATGATTTTCCCTTTATCATTATTATTTAATATTAAAAATTTAAATATAGTGAAACTAATTCGAAAATTTTAAATATAAAGCTTAATATGAACCTTCTATACTATTTTTGGGGGAATTATTATAGGAAACAAAATTTACATTACAATTTAAAAATATAATAGTTTTTTGGTGAATTGGTTCCTATGATATATATTTTATGATTAAAAGGTTTACAATTCAAATCTTATCACTCCCATTCTTCATACTTTGTTGTTAATGTCCACCTTTCTAATTAATTGAAACCAAAATTGTGGCATAAGTGATGGTGAGTACACACCTTATGTGGTCTTCAAGCTCAATTGGCTTTTAAATTGCAAGGGAATTGGTAGAGAACTTTTTTAAAAAAAAAAAAAAAAAAAAAATTGAATAGTACTAGCTTAAAAGAAGAGTCCTACAATTCAATTATAGATAGTACAAGTATCATATGCCCACTTGTTTCGTGCACCTCAAGATTGTTTTCATGTCCTTTGATCAACGAAAGTAATAGAAAGAATCATATTCTCTTTCTTGTTGGAAGCAAAAAGGCATATGTCCTACTTATCTATATAGAATGTGAACTTGTTGATAGTGTACTCTTGACGATAACTATGGGTGAGTGTGACAAAAGATACCAAAAACTATATATTGGAGTTGTACCAAATAAATATAAAATGATATAACTTTCCTGACATGTTGTTAGCTTAATGACCAAAAGTTAGAGTTTAAACCTTAGTGCTCCCATTTTTCAAATAAAAATTATATCACAAGGTATAATAGACATATGCTTAATTTATCATTTTTTAAAGCCCAATATAGGCCTTTAAGCATAGGAGTGCGTTAGGGAAAACAAAAAGGGGCCTAACCTAACAAGTTTAAACTTTTGGCTCAAAGTAGGAGTCTCAAGTCAGGGGTCGGAAGATGCTATAAAATGAATAAAAACTACTTCTTTCTACTAGCACATCATGATCTTTTAGAAGAAATATATTCTACACATTTAAAGGTTATTTAGTCAAACATGTAAAAATTTATATTTTTTGAGAGGTGTGAGAAGAGGGATACCAATGTTGGGTGTTTAGGGTCTTCTCAACCCCAAAAACTTTCTCATAGGGTGAGACTTTCCCTCACACTTAATAACTGACCGTCAACCCCTTCCATAATCAATGTGTAATATCCCAAGACTTAGCACAATGGTAAAATTGTTATCATGTAATTTGGAGGTCATGAGTTTGAGGCATGAAAACAAACAACCTCATATAAAAATTAAAGGTAAGGTTATACACTGTAAACCCATCGTGATCCATCCCTTTTATGGTCCTACATAAGTGAAAACTTTGTGCATTGGACTGTTTTTTATTTTTCATTTTTTGGGAGAGGCGTGGGGAGGTGTAGACCATGCAATAGTAGGAACACATGACTTCTTACCTTACCTTCTAGCTTATGTAACTTCTTGTATTGAATTCATGTAGAATGTGATTATATCATGAACAAATTATAAAGGTGAGAATGAGCTCGTCACTTAAGGACCTCAGTAACCTTTACCAATGGGTTAGATTTTTTTTTTTTCCTCTTTTTTCTAATCTTTCTTGGGAGGAGTTTACATCTTTGATTTCATGTATTGATTTGTAAACTAAGTTAATCCGCTCTCCCTACTGGTTCTCCTTAAGTGATTACGCGCCGAAACTGCGTAATTGGACGTTTAACCCGGGCTTTACGGTTTATATTTTTAATTAAATGTCTAAAATTATCCAATATTTTAATAAAGTGCCAAAATTATCATTCTTGAACTTTATTGCACAATTTATGAAATTTTGGTAATTTTTTGTCGCAAGAAAATTCCCGGAAACCAAAACCGACACCTGTTCATATTTCGTGCATAACTTTTCCGTCCAAACTTCGATCAAGACAATTCAACTTTCTAGAGAAAGAGAAAAGGATTATCTACAAATTTTGTGTTTTGAGTTTTGTGAGATACGGGCTCTAGAAGAGTCAAATTTGCGATGCATATAGAATGAAAAAAATGAAAAAATATAGCAATTCGGGTCTAGGGCTTTCCCCCCTATCCTATTTAACCCTTCTCTTTCTCTTCCTGTAGAGGCAGCCCCCTGGGCTCCCCATTCTCCTTCTTCTCCTTCTTCTTCTTCTTCTTCTTCTTCTTCTTCTTCTTCTTTAGTTTGTTTTTTTTGTTCTTTTCAATTCTGCTTCTCTCCCCTTGTCTCTCTTCCTTCCCTTTGTCTTTCCTCCCTCACCCTCCCCCTTTCCTCTGTTTCTCTTGGCCTCCTCTGCCCTCTTGCAGCATGGCCAGCCTCCTCCACCATCCTCAGCAGTCCCCAAGTACAGCAGAACACTAGTCGACTCCATAGCAGGACCACCAAAGCCTAGCAGCAGCTTCACGGCTCCGTGGATTTGTTTCTCTCTCTCTCTCTCTCTTTTCCTTTCTTTCTTTCTTTTATTTACTTTTCTTTGAATCTTGGAATATTGAAGAAAGTTTAGTTTTTTTTAATGTTATTGGAGTTTTCTTTCTTTTTGTTTAAGTTGAGTAATGTTGGGTATTTCATTATCGTTAAATTAATCTCTTTGTTTATCTAATTGATAGTTATTTTAATTTAGCATTCTTAATTAAATTTAGATATTTTTTTTGTCGAAATTCGATTTAGTTAGGGTCTATGATTAGTAAAGGTTGTGTTTTTATTGTGTTCCGTTATTGTTTATGTCTTTTAAATTTCCGTTGAGTTCATGTTTACATTTAAATTGTGAGTCTTGATTTGATCTCTTAATTGTGCTAAAGGTTCGATTTTTAGTAGGTTTGGTTTTTTTTTAGTGTGTGTCTAGTTTAGTTTCCATTGTGTGCTTTTAATTCCATGTTCAAAATTATCATCTTTAATTAGCGCGTGTTTTGATGTTTCCTTAAGTCGATTAGAGTTTCCATCCTTACTCTTTAATTCGAAGCATGTTAGTTTTAGGACTTTAATTTATGTTTTTGTTTAAGTCTCCACAATCTTGAAAACCCGAATCTGAACTAAGTTCAGTGCATTTTTAATTTCGATTGGAAAGACGTAAAATCTGAGATTAAACGCATTCCCTGAGGAGACGATCTAGCCCTTGGGCTTAGTATTACACGACAGAACTCCTATACTTGGGATAGCTCTCGAGCTGCTCATTTTTCGAGTGAGTCATTAAGTCTCTAGCTTGAGGCCATTTTCCAATAACATCTCTACTATTTTTAAAAAGATTATAAAGGTGAGATAGAGAGAGTGGGTTGTTGTATCTTATAGGTCTTTTGAGCTTAATTGAGAAGAAACATACATTTTTTTTTAAATGGTAAAATTTGAATTATATTCCATTAAAACTGAAAAAAGACTCAAGGTAGAAGCTTCAAATACAACTTATATCCATCTCCATCATAACATATGCCCTAAATATATTAGCCCTAAAACGATCCATCTGCCATAAAAGAGCATTAAGGAGTAGCCACAATCAAGACCATTATTGCCCAAAGGTAACTGTCCTGAAGAGGTCAACCCCATGCGCGCTAGAGCGATCCACTCCAGTGCCACTAACCACCAAAATCGGCTCTTTAAAGGCTAGAGCGATTCACGCCCATGCAACAACTGACCAATAAATGGCCATACACCCTTGGATCAACTTCAGCTTCTATAAGTAAAGACATGGAGAAGAGGCCAAAGTAAGTATTATACACCCATTCTAACTGTTGCATTTAGTCTCTCTTAAGCATTCCCCTTACTTAGGCATCAGAGTGATCCCCCGGAGTACACCCCAGGTCCTTAAAGCATTTTTCCTTTTACCTTTTTCAGGTCAACAAAAGTCTGAAAGCAGTCCTTCTGGTCACCGTCGATTTTATCCCGCAACAGTTGGCACTGTCTATGGGAACCAACTTCTAAGAGGCACTCATCTTGCTCTCAACCTCCGACGTTCAAAAAATGCCAACCACACACGGCTCTAGCTCCGGCCCTTCCGCTGGAAAAGAGTCACCCTAGTCCATTCACTAGGCACCTGTAGTGTGATGATTCGAATAATAATGGTATTTAAATAATAGAGAGAGAGGAAAATGGAGACAGCAACGGAAGGAGGCAACAGCGTTCGTCGTTGATGTTGCATTGTGGGCTCGTCAATGGGGGTACGTTTCGTCGATGAGAAGGTACTGAGAGGATATTTGGGCGACTTTGAATTTCATCGACGCAGGGGGGGGAGTTTATCGACAAGTAACCTTCTTGACCTCGTTGACGTGGTGACGTAGCTCGTCGACGAGGGCCATAGTATAAATAGTGCAAAAACTCGGTTTTACGCAAAAAAAATTGGAAATTTTCACTCACTCTCTCTCTCTCTCTCTCTCTCTCTCTCTTTCCCTCCTCCCTACGGTTTCTCTCGACGAGGGCCATAGTATAAATAGTGTAAAAACTCGGTTTTACGCAAAAAAAATTAGAAATTTTCACTCTCTCTCTCTCTCTCTCTCTCTCTCTCTCTCTCCCTCTCTCTCTCCTCCCTACGGTTTCTCTATCCTTTCTCTTTGATTTTGGCTTTGTCGTTTGCCGGATCGACGATCTGAGGCCACCATGACGCTTATGGGGAAGTTCTCTCCAAGTCTGCCAGATCGGATCATTGGTGGGACAGAGTTGAAATTCATCCCTGAGTTAAGGAAAGACTTTTTATGCCAAATTTGGTCTTACCGTAGTTATAGGAAATGATATTCACAGAAAAATACTAAAGTTTAGTTCTGAAAGTTATTGTTTTCTGGGAGTTGAATGGGGAACCCTGCGAGTGCAAGATCGGTATTTTAGGGAGTTTCTTTTTAGTGTTAGGTAAGGGAATAAACTAAAGTAGTTATTTTCCATGAAAATTATGATTATTTATCAGCAAATTAATTTTCAGGAAAGCATGTATTGTATTTGAATATTGTCGAGAAAATGCATATTTGGGAAAATACTGCTGCTATATAGGAAATATTATTTTAGAATAAAATATATGATTTTACTCAGCATTGTGTGGCATGAATATAGTTTTACATGATAAGTATTATGTTATGGCAAATTTTACGAGTAAAGTATGTTTTTAGGAATTATGAAATAATATTGTACATTATGATTTTGAAATACATGATAATTGATTTATTTATTCAAAATTATATGCATGAGATATTCGGCGCAAGACCGTGATTGATAGCCAACACAAGGCCGTGTTTTACGTATGATTTTGGCGCAAGGTCGTATTTACGAAATGTTCGGCGCAAGGCTGTATTTATGAAATTATAGAAAATGCTATCAATCCATTTATGTTAAACGCTATATTATCATGTATTATATGTTATCAGAACCCGGATGTTAGTTTAGTTCAGTTTCAAGAGCACAGTACCGTAGCTATATAGATTAGATATCTATGCTCAGATTTATGCTAACCACCCCACAAGGGGATGAGAGATGGATAATCGATGTGACTTTCAGTGTAGAGGTTTAGACGTCCACCTGACAGTCCGGACCAGGGTGTGGCGGGCCCATCGTACTTAAAGACATTTTTGACTCGGCAGTGGTCGACTAGCCATTGTCGGGTCCCGCCTTCGGGCTGCACAACCCGTCATTGGGGGGGGGGGGTAATACATGACATCAGCTAGCTATTCATCCTGGGTAGATTTTCAGTATTACAGTTATGTCAAATATTTCATGATCGGTATGAATTATTAGAAACTATGAAAGTATACGATTATTCAGTATGTTATGATGAATGTTTTTCAGCTTATGAAATGTACTGTATATGTATTATAGCAATAAATATTCATGTTGCCACACAGCTGTATTTAGTTTATTTTCCCTTACTGAGAAGTGTCTCCCCCCGAACTTAAATGATTTTCAGGAAACCCAGAAGGACCGGCAGATCGAGGCCACCGTTTAGTTAGTACGATACTGCTCCGCTAGGAGGGCAGTTTTTGATCTAGGAATAGTAGATTGATGTTGTGAGTTCTTAGATATATTTATATTATGTATTTTTTTTGGAGATTGTACATAAACACAGTGTTTTGGATTATAGTTAACTCTGGTATTATGTATTTCGTGGTTATGAGAATGTGATTTTCATTTACTGCTGCTTAGGTTTCCGCTGTGAATGTTAGATGTGTCCCCGTTACCCACGGGTTCGGGTTGACCTTGTTATTAAATATATTTTATTATATGATTAGATAAGTAGCTCGTTACACGCATAACCTTCAAGAGTCACTAGGGAAGAATTTCTCACCTTCCAAAATAAAATGGAGGATATGTTCAACCTGCTCTTATAGCAAAAGAGTTAGGAAGGGCATGTCCCTCACCAACAACAGGTGAGTCCTGATCCACCCAACAAAGTAGATAAACCAAAGGAGAGTGAGGAAAAAACCCACCTCACTAAAAAGGTGGAAGACGTGAATAGCGTGGATGCCAGTGAGCTAAGATCTACCAAATTGGAAGAAAGGATTAAGAAGAATAACCAAATTGAGAAGATGATGAAAAAGGGAAGGACCAACCCCTTCTACGGGGAAGCCTCTGTAAGATCTCCAGAGCCGCAATTCACCAAAGAAGTGATGGAGGTCCCGTTATCCAGCAAATTCAAAATGTCGACCTTTGAAAGATACGAGGGTTTGTCTGACCCGATCGATCATCTAGACACCTTCAGGGTGTTGATGCAATTGCAAGGCGCTCCTGACGCCATCATGTGCTGAGCTTTTGTAGCAACCCTCAAAGGTAGTGCTAGGAATTGGTACCGAACCCTGCAACTTGGATCAATCGGTTCCTTCTCAGAGATGGAGCAGTTGTTCACTGACCACTTCCTTAGTAGTTGTAGAATTGTCAAAACATCAGCCCATCTAATGAGCATGGTTCAGGGAGAAATGGAGACTCTAAAAAAGTTCATGCACCATTTCATCCGCAACCTAGATATGGGAGTGGCTTTGGCAGCTCTAACCACGGTCTTTCAGCCTAGAAACTTCCTATATTCACTAGGGAAGAAGCCACCGACTGATATGGGAGAACTGATGGCCAGAGCGCAAAAGTATATCAACCTGGAGGAAATGATGGACACTAGAGGGAATCAGATCAAATTGAAAAGGAAGGGTAGTAGTCAAGAGAATGGCAAACTTTCCAGACCCGCGAAGAAACAAGAGGCCAGCACGCTGCACACCAGCTCTAAGATGAGAGGGCAACCCAACAAGTTCTCCACCTATACACCACTGAACGCACCATGGAATGACATGTTGATGCATATAAGAAAGAAGGAATATGTCTTGTGGCCCATACCTATGCGAACCCCCTCATATAAATGGAACATGACCAAGTTCTATCCATTCCATAGGGATCACGAGCATGATACAGAAGAATGTATTCAACTGAAGAATGAAATTGAAGCCTTGATAAAAAAGGGATACTTGTTGAGATTCATAAAGAAGGGAGATCGACAAAGGGAAACTCGTGAGCAGAAAAACCCAAATAGGGACAAGAAGGAAGAACATATCATAGGAGAAATCGCGGTGATCTTTGGAGGGTTTGCTAGTGGCAGAGACAATGAAGGCGCTCGTAAAAATATGCTAAGTAGGTACTCTCAACGGAAAAAGGGGAACCAAGCGGTATAAGGAAAAAACAAGATGATGTTATCGTCTTTGATAGCAAAGATGAAGAAGGAGTGCAACAACCACATGACGACGCTCTAGTGGTCTCCCTGCTAAGGCGTGTAATGACCTAAAAATTTAAATAATTAGAAAATATAATGAATAGAATGGATTAAAGGATAATAAGGGGCAAGGGAAGGATTTAAGAAGGAAAAGCATGCCTCGTCAACGAATGTCCTGTCTTTGTTGATGAGTGTCCTTCTAAGCTCGTCGATGAATATAGTTCCTCGTCGATGAAGGAATCCTGAGAGAGTATATTTTGGAACTCAGAATTTCATCGACGAAGGTATCTTCTCATCGATGAAGCCTCTATAGCACCTTGTCGATGAAGTCTGGCCTATAAATAGGTTGTTCTTTATTTTTAACATAAATTCACGAACTCTCTCTCTCTCTCTCTCTCTCTCTCTCTCTCTCTCTCTCTCTCTCTCTCTCTCTCTCTATCTCTCTTTAAAACAGTTTTCCTACCTTCTCTCTTCGATTTCGGGCTGGATTTGACCCGATTTGACGATCCGGAACCACTAAGAGTTTCGTAGGATCGTTCTCTGCAAGGTTATAGGAGCTGATTGTTGGATTAAGGGGTTTGGGAAACATCCCAAACTCAGGGTAAGTGAATTATTTTTGGATTTCCTTAATGAATAATGTTATTTAAAGCTTAAGAAGTGGTAAATAAGTGTTTTCCTTAAGATTTGAGTTAGTTAGAATTTATTTTAATTAAATTAGGATTTTTGGATTCAGGGTCCAGGTGAACGCTGTTGGTATTAGTTCGGGGATCCTACAGGCATAGTTTGAAAGTCAGGTAAGGGGGAAATTTATATATTAATTTTTTATGAATTAAAAAGAATTATGTTTACTTATGTATATATATATATATATATATATATATATATATATATATATATATATATATATATATATGCTTTATGTGGGTTTAAAATGCCAACTATTAAATTTATTTTTTCTTAGCTTAGGATTGTTTATATAGTTATGTATATGTGAAAGTAAACGAATGAAAGTGAAAGGAATTTTTTGAGGAATTAAGTAAGAAATGAAATGTATTTTTAGTATATTAATGTTAATTATGAGTTGGCTTATTTTGTAAGAATGTACATGAATTTTATTGTTAAATTGTATGACGTGAGATTCTGTGCAAATATATGTTAAATGTATGTGATGCAACCTAAGTAAGTAAAGTATTGAGAATAAAATATGATATGAAAAATATTGCCTGTGTATGTTAAATGCAACCATGTAAATGTAAGACAATTGAAAGACAGCTATGTTAGCAGATTCTAGCGCATTTCTATGTAGACTAACTGTAGCAAATTCTAGTGCATTTTTATGTGGACTAACTGATGATGGCTAAAGACCAGCTGTAGTACGAAGGAATGAAATGAAAATATTATGCAATGAAATGACAATGGAATGATAATGCAAAGAAATTAAATGAAAAATGTGAACGATACAAATGGGAAAGAGTCACTTAAAGTGAAATGAAATGCAATGTTTAAAGCTATGAACATGAACAAATGTGTATGAATGTATAAGGATAGAAAGGAATGATGTATTATGATATTAGAAGTACGTAGAACATGTTACGAATAGGCAAGGCGAACTCTTTGCTTGAGAGCTTGCAGAGAAAGGCGAGTGCACTAGTAGCTTCAGATGTGGCAGTAGCTGCATAACGTACTAGGTCAGAGGGAACCTACTTGTATGGGCGGGTAGATTTTCTTATCGTTAGGGCCTTTGTTGGTAAACTATTGTTGAATGCGTGAGTACGAGATCAATTTAATACTCGAGGGCTTACTGAGTAAGGTGAGTATCCTAGTATGCTTTAGTTATGACCTTAGGGTTACTTATGTATTGGAGCAGAGGGGTGCTACTTGTATGGGCGGGTAATCACCCTTATCCTTGGATAATCTCATGGGTTAAGTACTTGCATGTGATTGTTTAGGTTCAGAAAATGATTTCAATGTTATAAGATGATTTGCAAATGTATTTAAAATGATATCTTTATACCTCATGTTAGCCACACACTATTTTAACATGTATGTTTCTTCTCTTATTGAGATGTGTCTCACCCAAATATGATTATTTCTTTTTCAGGACATCCTCGAGGTCGGGCTTAGGGAGCTCGAGGGTTTTTAGTCTTTTTGAGGATTGTAAAAGAGAAAGGGTATATTTTTGTTATACTTTGAGGAATATAAATATTTATGTTTTATGTCTTTATGTTTTATGTCTGTTGAGAACGGAATGATTGCGAAAATATTGAAATGTTCTGGAGATGTATGTATTTATGGAAATGTAGATGTTGGATGGTTTTTATGGATTTGTAGATAGAAAATAGAAAACTCTGGTATTACGGTATTATGGTTTATGTTATATGAAAATTATGTTTATGTTTTCTGCTTCGTATGTTATAGATTATGGATTATCAGGGATTTTATCAGGTATAACACATCAGACCTGGGTTCAAGGTTTGGGGGCATTACAAGGCGTGTTCTGATAGATAATGGAAGCTCAGCCAACATTATGTTCTAGTCGGTGCTTGAGGGGATGAAGATCGGTAAGGAACGACTCAAACCAATCTTCATCCCCCTGGTCGGGTTTGAAGAAGATGTAGTACATCCTGTGGGAACTATCACACTCCCGGTAACAATGGGGACAGCCCCACAGCAAATCACTTCCTTGACAGATTTCCTAGTGGTCAATTGACCATCAGTATACAACATCATATTAGGCCGCCCCTTGCTTAATATGGCCTGAGCCGTAACATCCATGTATCATTTCAAGATGAAATTCTATACTCCGCACGGGATAGGGGTGGTCATGGGAGATCAAGCAACGACTCCGAATTGCTATATAATGGCTCTAAAAGGTAAGACGGAAGCAAGGGAGACCCTGACTGTAGAAGACTTGGAGGTGAAAGGAGAATACCCTCAAATTAGCACGTTGGATGAAGACCTCACACGCGTACCTCTAAATGGCGATTAGGAGATGTGCCTACAGATCGAGAGTCGCCTACCCTACGCTTTGAGAGCAAAACTAAATAAGCTACTGAGCGAGTTTGCTGATGTGGTCGCTTGGTCGGCCGAAGATATATCGGGTAGTAACCCTGTGATCATGGAGCACAGATTGCAAGTAGACCCCAACCACAAGTCTGTAAAGCAGAAGAAGAGGAGCTTTGCGATGGAGTGAATCAAGGTGATAGATGAAGAGGTGACGAAGTTGGTGCAAGTCAAATTCGTTAGGAAGGTTAACTATCCAGAGTAGTTGAGCAATGTGATTCTGGTAAAGAAGCCAAATGGGAAATGGTGGACGTGTTTTGATTTCACAAATTTGAATAAGGCATGTCCAAAAGACAACTTTCCTTTTCTCCGAATTGATTAGCTGGTGGACTCAACTTCTGGGCATGAGCTTCTTAGCTTTATGGATGGTTACTCAGGATACAATCAAATCCCAATGCATTGACTAGACGAGGAGAAAACATTTTTTATCACCAAGAGAAGGTGTATTGCTACCGGGTAATGCCTTTCGAATTAAATAACGTGGGAGCAACATACAAGAGGCTGGTGAGTAGGATATTTAAAGATCAGCATGGAAAAATGATGGAGGCATACGTAGATGACATGCTAGTAAAAAGCTTAAAAGCAGGAGAGCACTATATGGATCTAAGGGAGACATTTGAACTGCTGTGTAGGTATTAGATGAAACTAAACCCTTCAAAGTGCGTGTTTGGTATCTCTGTAGGGACGTTTCTCGGCTTCATGGTAATGTATAGAGGGATAGAAGCCAACCTGGACAAAATAAGGGCACTGTTGGAGATGGAGGCCCCTCGAACAAAAAAGGAGATCCAAATCTTGACAGGAAGGCTAGCCTCCCTCAAAAGATTTTTCTCCTGCTCGGGGGCCAAGGGCCTACCTTTATTCAAAGCACTGAGAAAGAAAAAGGGATTTGAATTGGGGGGGGGGGGGGGAGGAGCAAAATAGAGCTTTCGAACAACTCAAGCAGTGTCTTGGCTCCCCCCTATTACTGACAAAGGCAAAGGCAAGAGAAGACCTTTATCTATACATAGCTTCGACTCCAAATTCGGTTAGCTCAATCTTAGTTCGAGAGGAAGGAAGGTAGCACAAACCCGTATACTACATTAGCAAGGTGCTGAGTGGAGTCGAGAAGAATTAAAGTACAACAGAAAAGGCAACCTTCTCCATCATTTGTGCTGCACAAAAGCTGAGGCCCTACTTTCAGGCGCGCAAGATAATTGTACTAACAAACCTACCTTTGAGGTAGATCCTCCAAAGGCCAGAGAGTTCAGGAAGAATGATGAAGTGGTTAATTAAGTTGGGGGAGTTCGACACACAGTACCATCCAAGGCCAGCCATCAAGCATAGGTACTCGCTGACTTCATAGCCGAACAATCCAATGAAACAGCAGAGAATTCGGAGGTGTGGACCCTATAAGTCGACGGGTCGTCAAACGCAAACGAAGGGGGAGTAGGGCTTATCCTCGTGACATCGAACAATACAAAGACCCTATATGCACTGAAATTGGAGTTCTCAGCAACAAACAATGACGTTGTGTATGACGCTCTACTAGGAGGGCTACACTTGGCGGAGGCATTGGGGGTAGCACGAATTCAAGTATTGAGTGATTCCCAGTTAATGGTGGAGTAGGTGAAAGGAGAGTTTGAGGCTAGGGATAATAAAATGAAGAAGCATCTAGCCAAAGCCTGAGAATGCAAAGGTTGGTGCACTAGCAAAATTAGCCTTAGCCACAGAGACAGAATGAAAGAATGCTATTTACTTGGAGCGAGTTGGAAAACCTTCATACAAGAGAGTAGTGTTAACCAGCTGGTAGCTGAACTTAACGAGGGGGATTGGAGAGCACCTTTGATGCAATACCTTTGCGATGGAACCCTACTAGAGGATAAGAAGGAATATCTAAAGGTGAGGAGGAAGGTGGCAAGGTACACACTCATAGACAAAGAGTTGTATAGGTGGTCCTTAACGCTGCCATACCTGCGGTGCCTGAGTAATGAAGAAGGAGAATACGTGCTAAGGGAGATCCATAAACGGGTGTATGGAAATCATCTAGCCAGCATAGCTCTAGCCCACAAGGCCTTACGGCAAGGGTTCTACTAGCCCACAATGAGAAAGGACGCGATTGAGTTCGTCAAATGGTGTGACCGGTGCCAGGGGTGTGCGGGAATACCACATGTGCCATCCAACCTCCTCTCCTCCCTAACCAGTCCTTGCCCCTTTGCTCAGTGGGGAATGGACATTTTGGGGCCACTACTGCAAGCAACCGGGCAAAGGAAATTTCTATTGGTGACAATCAATTACTTCACCAAATGGGTAGAGGTTGAAGCCCTAACTCATATAACCGAACAGAACATCACTCGACTCGTGTGGATGTCGGTGGTTTATCGATTTGGAATCCCATGGGCCATAGTCACGAACCATGGAAGATAGTTTGATAATGAGAGCTTCAAGAAATTTTGCACTGACTTGTCCATCAAAATCCTATTCGCATCGGTGGCACACCCCCAAAGTAATGGACAGGTGGAAAACTTGAACCGAACGATACTACACAGTCTAAGGACACGACTGGAGTCTTCGCAGGGTAGGTGGGTGGAAGAGCTCCCTTCCATAATCTGAGCGTACCACACAACCCGACGAGCAGCAATAAAGGAGACTTCTTTCATGCTCGCGTTCATAGTAGAAGCCGTTATTCCTGTTAAAGTCTAGGTCCCCTCTTAGCGAAGGAAACACTTTGACAAGCAGCACAACAGTGAGGAGTTGAGAGCGGATATAGACCTCCTAGAGGAGAGATAGAAGCAGGCACACATAAGAATCGCCACATACTAGCAATAGGTGGCAAAATACTACAATAACCGCATAAGAAAGCGAATGTTCCACCTAGAAGATCTGGTTCTCAGGAAGGTACAAACCAGCCTAACAGAGCCTGGGCCGAACAAACTGAAGCCAAACTGGGAAGGACCATACCAAGTTATAGTGGAAATAAAGTTGGGAACATACAAATTGGAGGACATAAAAGGAAAGGAGATAAAAAATACATGGAACTCTGATATGCTGAAAAAATATTACTCTTGAATTTTTCATTTCACAAAATGTTGTACAACAGAATTGTAACCCCAAATAAAAAGTTGCACAACCAAAAACTCAAAGAGTACATTATATCATATTGAATAAAACAACAGAGATGGGCTATTCAGTAGTTAGTTGGCTTTGCTTCCCTCTACAACCTCTTCTTCCTCCGCTCATCCTCCTTATCCATCTCATCCATGGACTCAGAGCTCTCACCGTCATACCTATGTGAGCATACACCAGTCAGAAGAAGGTCAGGGTGCATTGTCCTGACCTGCTCCCAGCACCTTCTAAAACCCACACAATAGGTCTTGGCGGTGTCCAAGACGAACTGTGATGAAGCCTTATACTCCCTCACTGCAGCCTTAGTGGCGTCAGCAGCAGCATCAGGAATCTCCTCCCTTTGAATCTTCTTTATTTCTTCCTGAAGGGCCTTCTTGCAGAGCTCGGCCTCATGGAGCTCATTCTGGGTAGGGACATACTTTTCTCTGGCATCCAAGGTCTATTGGTATATATCGGTAACGTTTTCTTTAGGGACCAAAGTCATGGTAGCCAGCTGAGAACAAATAAAAGGGAAGAACAAGTTAAAAACTTTAAAGAGAAAAGGGAGGCGGGACGAAGCAGAGTCGAAAAGCATGAGTTAAATGGGTACCTAGTATGAAGTATGCCTAATTTTCGCAGACAGGACGTCCAGAAGAGAACATTGAGCTGCCACAAAATCCTCTAGATGAACTGCCCTACATAGTGCAGGAGAAAAGCAGGTCGGCTCGTAGAAAATCGCCTCAGTAAAAGCGGTTTGGCTAGGAATATTCGCTACAGCAACATTTGCTGCAACATGGGGCTCACTCTTGTCCACAGTGACCACTTCTCTCTAGGAGGACTCTCCTACGAGCTCCTTCCTCTTCTTCTTGCTCCTGCTTGCCCTCTGCTTCTTGGCTTCACCCATAAGAGACTCATACTTGTTAAACTTCATATCTGCCAAAGGAGAGGAGAGTATTAGTGTACAGAGAACCCCAGGAGTATCCAAACATACATATCATGAAATCAAGAGTAAGATAAGAGACTCAGAGAAACGAGGCTCATCCTCCACTGCACAAGGACTCATTCCTTGAGCAGTTCCTCATGGGGGACAATCCCTTGCCAACCAAGGGCTCGTAATTCTTTTAGGATGGCTTGCTCGGATGGAGAAAGCGTGGGCAGGATAGGATGCACCAGAGCTAAAAGAAAAAGAAGAGAGAGGTAAGCAACAAATACCTACTACACACTACTCATACATACGTAGTAAGTAGATAAAGAGAAGAGAACATCACCATCAAGGGGTGTAGACCAAACGTGAGGCCCAGGATAATTTAACTCCTCGGATGTAAAAAAGTAGCGTAACTTCCAATTATGAATGGAAGAGCTACCCGGGGTAAAGAGCTTATAGCCAGACAAAGAGTTGAAGTAGAATAGTTCCTTCTCCACAGAGTGCGTCCTCATTTAGAAGCAGCTCCGAAAGAGAGGCACCGTAGGCTGATGACCTCGTTGGAACAGGAGAACAACAAAACACACCAAGAAAGGTAGGAGTTCGGAACAAGCTGTGAGAGGGCTTTACGATAGAAGCATAGCACCTCAGAAATAAAATGGAGAAAAGGTAGCCTAAGTCCTAAGTCCATATAGTTGGTATACAAATAGATTTCATCGAGGCCAAGATCAATAGCAGAATTCAAATTGGTCGGAAACCTTTTACTAATGTTGGTAGGGATAGCAAAGAAGTAGCGGGAATTTTGAATATCTGAGGAAGACATATCACATCGAGCACTCCTCACCATGACTGGAGCCTTCATTAAGGGTTCCAAAGACTCCATGACAAAATCGAAGTACAAAGTACACAAGATAAACAACTTACACAAGTATACAAATGGATCAAACAAGTAAACTTCCCACAAAAAGAAAGAAGCTACTGTACGAAAGAAGATCAAACAGGAAAATTTTGCATAAAAACACGACAGACACTATGCAAAAGAAGATCAAAAAAGCAAACTTCTCATAAGAACAGCGAAGAACATGAAGAACAAGACAAACATACAATGCCACACAAAAGCGGAGAAAAGAAACCAAGGAAGGGCAGAAGGAGAGCGTACCTAGTAGACAAAAGGGACCCTTTTGGTGAGCTGAGGAGCAAATGAGGGAACCCACGACCTTTATAGAGAAAGCCTACATGGATCCCCAAGAAAAATAGCATCTGGAGAAGGCAGGAACACATCAACAGGGTGTGCATCTCGAGGAAAAGAAATCAAATCCTCGTACATATGCTAACATGGTGCTAATTCCAAGGATTCTTGACCTCTTGAGGTATGGCTGATTTGACAACCACTTATTAAACATTTGCAGGGCGGCGAACGTCGGGAAAAGACTTCAATGTCACTTCGAAGCGGTTAAACTGAAAGCCCAATAAATGAGCACAACTCATTAGGCAAGACCCAACTGATGAGCACAGCTCATGAGGCTACACAACAGTCCAATAAATGAGCACAGCTCATTAGGCAAACAAGGCCCAACTGACGAACATAGCTCGTGAGGCCACGCAACAGCCCAAAAAATGAGCACAACTCATTAAGCAAGGCCCAACTAGTGAGCACAGCTCATGAGGCCATGCAACAACTCATTAGGCAAGGCCCAATTGATAAGCACAACTCGTAAGGCCACGCAATAGCCCAACAAATGAGCACAACTCATTAAGCAAGACCCAACTGATGAGTACAACTCGTGAGGCCATGCAACAACCTAACAAATGAGCACAACTCATTAGAAAAACAAGGCCCAAATGAGAAACATAGAGAGTAGCTCAGAAAAAAATGCCTCTGAAGAGTAGCTCGGCCAAAAGTAGCTCGACAAAAATAGCTCAGCAAAAAAGCCTTTAGAGAGTGGCTCAACAAAAATGCCTTTAAAGAGCATCTTGACCAAAACAGCTTGGCAACAATGCCTTTGAAGAGTAGCTTGGCTAGAAACAGCTCGGCAAAAATGCCTCTAGGGAGCAGCTTGGCAAAAATAGCCAGGGAAAAATGCCCTTAGAGAGCGGCTTGGCAAAAATGCCCTTAAAGAGTAGCTTGGCAAAACAGCTCAGAAAAAATTCCTTTAAAGAGCAGCTTAGCCAAAATAGCTCAGCAACAATGCCTCTAAAGAGTAGCTCGGCTAAAAATAGCCTGGAAAAAATGCCTCAAGAGAGCAGTTTAGCCAAATAGCTCGGCAACAATGCCTTTAAAGAGCAGCTCAGCTAAAAACAGCTCGGTAAAAATGCCTCAAGAGAGTAGCTCGACAAAAACAACTCGGCAACAATACCTCTAAAGAGCAGCTCGGCAAAAATGCCTCAAGAGAGCAGCTCGACAAAAACATCTCGACAAAAAGGCCTCTACAGTGCGGCTCGGCAAAGATGCCCTTAAAGAGTAGCTCAAAAAAACAACTTGGAAAAAATCTCTCAAAAGAGCAGCTTGGCCAAAAACAGCTTGACAAAAATGCCTCCAAGTGCAAGTTGGCAAAACAGCTCAACCAAAATACCTTTAAAGAGCAGCTTGGCCAAAATAGCTCGACAACAATGCCTCTGAAGAGCAGCTCGGCCAGAATGCCTCCAGAGAGCAGCTTGGCAAAAACGCCTCCAAGAGCTAGTTGTGTGATGCCACGAAACCCGCCAAGTGGGCCCCAGGTGCCACGTGTTCCAATCACCTGTATCTGATACCATAATTAACATGCACGCAACAGAATACAAATAAATATCCTCAAGTAAATACCAGAGTTCTATACAACAACCCAAAAACAAATACTACAACATCCAGATATCTATATCCACAACCAGTATTTAAAACATAAACCCGTACAAATATATCTATACATATATCAGTATCTCACAATACCCCAAAAAGAAACCACCAAAAATAATCCCAGCCTAGGCCTTCAAGCCCGTTCTCCAGAAGAACTTGAAAAGTTGTTAATCCATTACGGTGAGACACTTTTCAGTAAGGGTGGAATAACTTATAACAGTGTGTGACAACTAAGTTTTAATATTTATATTTCAAAATAAACTGTTTCCCAAATAACATCAATAACAACAGAGAAAACATATCATTAATAACATAATTGACATCTAATATCATACACACATCCAATATGCACAAATACATAATTTTTATGCAGGAGAAAGTCCCTGAGGATAGGAAAGTTTACTCGCCCATAAAAGTAGCTTCCCTCTGCTCTGGTACTAAAACTACCTACCAGGGCACTTACTTTACTCAGTAAACCCCCAAGTGAAGTATTACCTCACCACCAGTACACACATCTTTATTATTTTAAAGGCGAAGGTTTTCGAGAATCGGGATGTCTACATGGCCCACACAGGTGCCATTATCCACACAGGATATAACGTGACCCACACAGGCACCACTCCAGCTCCCGCAACACGTGGCCCACACAGGCACCACTATTCACCAGTATCCAATCCCTATGACCTACCCGTCATACATCGATGAATGCTCTTTTTAGACTCGTCAAAAAATCGTATGCTCTCGTCGACGAGTACAACCTGGCTAGTGGTCTATAAATAGACCTGAAATCATTTTTAATGGAAAAAATTTCAATCCTCTTTTTCTTTTTCTTAGGGCTACAGCTCTCCTCCCTGTCCTCCTTAATTTCTTACATGATTTCAACCCAAATCAACCGTTAAACGTGTTTTCAGGATTCAGGCGGCAATTCTCTGCAAATTAATCAAAGTAATTTCGCGATTTGGGGTTCTGCGGCACAACTCCAAAATTAGGGGAACAAAACTATTTTTGAGTTTTGTTAACTATTTAAGGAGTATGGGCTAAGGAATGTTAAATAGAGAATGTTCTAGACTTAAGTTGACTGGATTAGGGTTTATGAAAATAGGGGTTTTGCGTGTATGCCGCAGACATGATTTGATAACGAGTTTTAGAAAGCTATAAACAAAACATAAAATTATTATATTTTCAGTATATCATGATTATTCAGCCGACAAAGATTTCGTGATTATATAGTCGGCTTAGATGCCATGATTATACAGCTGACCCAGATGCCATGATTATGTAGCCGACCCAAATGTCGTGATTATACAGTCGTTTCGAATGCCATGATTATATAGCCAGCCCAGATGCTGTGATTTTTATAGCCGGCCTAGATGCCGTGATAGAATATATTTACAACTGTTTTCATAAATATTATTATGGCAATTTTTACACAGAATCATGAAAAATTTGTATTATAGTTATTTACGAAATATACTATATGATAGCAAAGCCCTGATGGTTTAATTTAGTTTCAGAGCACGATACCATAGCTAATACAGTATAGATAGTGCGACCACACATCTCAGATAGAGTGTGGTGTTGACAGTCGATTGTGCCTTAGTGGAGAGTAGAAGAGCTCCCTGGCCGTCCAGACTAGGTTTAGCAAGCTAATCGTACTACAGACGAGTTATACTTTGACTTAACCTGGTAGGCCAATCATGGTTAAGTCCAGCCCATAGGTCGCACAACCCAATCATGTGGGGTTAATACATGATATTAGCTAACTATCCATCTAGGGTATAATTTCAGTAGTATACAGTTATAGAAGACGATTTATACAGAATTTAGTATGATACAGTATTTATGTTGAAATATGATTTCTTCAGACTTATGCAAAATAGATTTACTAGATTTATAAGTATGAGTATAGATTCTCCTGACTTATTAGATACAGTTGAATATATTATAGTTAATTGTGTACAGTATATGTTTATAACATAATAGAACTCACGTGTAACACATTGATGTTAACCTATCCTACTTACTGAGAGGTGTCTCACTTCATAAATTCAAATATTTTAGGAAACACAGACAAATGAGTGGAGCGAGCTCCGAGATAGAGGAGATTGTAGTACTGCCCTAGTTGTAGGGTAAGTGCTTGAGTTGCGTGATAGATTTTGGGTGTGTCCCTAGGACATTTATGGATCATTCTAAGGACGTGTATGTGTGTTTGTGGATACAGTAGAACTCTGGTGTTGTATATAAGGCTGGATATATCATGGTTTCTGCTGCATAGTTGACATGTATGTATAGACAAGTATATCCCCGGTATCCCTTTGGGTTCGGGTTGATTTGTTTATGTTTTATGTTATCATAGTTTTCAGAGTATTATTATTATTATGTGGAAAAAAATATAATAGAATTTTCGAGGGAGTTACAATTGTGGTATCAGAGCCTAGGTTGCTAGGTTCTGTAAAGTTTAGTGCACAGCAGGAAAAAATAATACCAGAGTATAGGAATGGATCTTGAAGATGGTAGGAAATGGATAGATCAGGATTTTAGTGAGTCAATGTGGGAAGTTAAGATGAGAATTTAGGGTTTTGTCTCGCGGTCTGGAGGCAAGAACTTCGTGGTTGTTTCTGTGATTTTCCTGGGATGACGATTTCAGAAAAACCATGGTAAACTATCGTCGGATTTTGTTTCTAAATTGCAAGACTAGATCTTAAAATTGAGAATAGGGATGTTAGAGTAATTGGTGATATGGGGTTCTTAGTTAGATTAATGTACTAGTCATGTTATGAGTTAGGATTCTAAGATTATGTTGCTCTAATTTCAAGATGAACCCTGGGAATAGTAATGCTCATGTCAGTGGTGATGATGGCGTGGGGCCCTCTAGTATGAGTGGTAGAGATTCTGATGCAGTCCTGTGCAGTTTAGCTCAACAAGTTATGGCTGGGATAGCACGGACTTCTAGGGAGCAGGGAGGCTTGTCAAGGGACCAGGGCTGCAATGTAGAGTAGTTCACCAGAATGAATCCTCCAGCCTTCTCAGGGAGTGCAGATCCGATTGTGGCAAAGAACTGGATACAGGAGGTGGAAAAGATATTGACGGTACTATGCTCCACCGATAAATAGAAAGTATTGTATGCCACCTTCAGAATGACAGTGGAGGTAAAGCGTTGGTGGTCTGCTATAAGATTCCTAGAGGAGCAGAGATCGGTACCTGTAGCTATGACTTGGATCAGGTTTAAGAAGATATTCTTCGACCAATACTTCCCCGCCACCACTAGGGAAGCTAAAGTGAAGGAATTCTTGAACCTGACCCAGGGGCGCCTGACGATCCAGCAGTACGTGGTAAAGTTTATTGAACTGGATTGATTTACCTCGTATATAGTTCCTGATGAGGAAAAGAAGGAAGGAAAGTATGAGAGAGGTTTGAGACAAGAAATTTATGAACAAGTGGCAGTTTCGAAAGTATAGGATTTTGTAGGCTTGGTGGATAGGGCCGTTGTAGCAAAGGCGAGCAAGTAGAGGGGTACTAAGGTGCAGAGTCAGAGGAAGAGACCCACACCTCCTGGGTTTCAAGCAGATACTAGTTGGGGCCTATGGAGGAAAGACATATACAGTGGGGGATAGAGATAGGATATGGGAATCCGTGAGCTTCAAGGCGAGCGGACTTATCCTATCTACCCTAGATATGGCAGGAGGCACATAGGAGAATGTCGTGTGGAAGAGAATGTCTGCTATCGGTGTGGTAGACCGGAACATTTGGCTCGAGACTGTCGTGCGCAACCAGGCCATGTGCCGACTCCCAGACAATTTTGGGGGAACATTCAGACACCCCAAGGTGGTCAGAAGAGGAATATCGCGCATGCGCGGGTCTACGCACTGACACCCGGAGATGCCGAGGCAGCTGGCGATGTGGGGACAGGTATTGTTACTTTGCTTTCAATTAAATCTATCGTTTTATTTGATTTAGGGGCCACACACTCTTTTGTGTCTATGGGGTATGTTAAGTTATGTGGGGTAGAAACTCAATTGTTAGACACCAAGTAATTAGTAGCCACACCGACAGGATCAGTAGTGAGGTGTAGAAGAGTGCTTAGAGGCTATCGAGTAGATATTCATAGGAGAGTACTACTAGCTGACCTCATGGTGTTAGATATGCCTAGGTTTGACCTGATATTGGGAATGGACTGGCTAGCCGCCAACTATGCCAGCATCGACTGTCATCTAAAGGAGGTGATATTCAGACCTCCTGGAGAGTAGGATTTTAGATTTTTGGGGTTGCAGGTGTGCTCCTCACCAAAGTTAGTGTTAGCCATCCAAGTGAGGAGGCTACTCCTGGACGGATGTCAGGGGTATATAGCTTGTGTAAAGGAAGTACTAGAGAAAGAATTGAAACTTACTAATATTCCAATAGTGAAGGTGTTTGTAGATGCCTTTCCAAAGGAGCTACCTGGATTGTCTCCTGACCGTGAGATTGAATTTACTGTGGATTTGCTTCCAGAGACGACACCAATTTCTAAGGCTCCCTAGAAAATGGCCCCAACTGAGTTGAGGGATCTAAAAGATCAGTTGCAGGAATTATTAGATAAGGGATTTATCAGACTCGGTAAATCGCTCTAGGGAGCGTCAGTCCCTTTTATGAAAAAGAAAGATAGGACGATGAGGATGTGCATAGACTACAGAGAAATAAATAAAATAATAATTAAGAATAAGTATCCTATTCCCTGTATTGATGACTTGTTTGATCAGCTCTAGGGTACACAAGTTTACTCAAATATTATTCTACGCTCTGGGTACCATCAAGTGAGAGTCAAGGTAGAGGATGTCTCCAAGACAGTGTTACGGACTCAGAATGGCCACTATGACTTTTTGGTTATGTCATTCAGAATAATGAATGCTCATGCTGCATTCATAGACCTGATGAACAGGGTTTTACATGAGTACTTGGACCAGTTCATAGTGGTTTTCATTGATGATATAATGATATATTCGAGGAGTTTCGAGGAACATGAGGCACACTTAAGGTTAGTACTTCAAATACTCAAAGAAAGGAAATTGTACGCTAAATTCAAGAAGTGTGAATTTTGGTTAAATAAAGTTGCATTCCTTGGGCATGTGATATCCGAAGATGGTATCTCTGTAGATCCAAGAAAAATAGCAGTAGTAATAGATTGGGCAAGACCGAGGAATGTTCAGGCCATTAGAAGTTTCTTGAGATTAGCGGGATAATATCGCCAATTCGTAGAGGGATTTTCAAGGCTATCAAGGCCTTTAACACAATTGACTAGGAAGAATGCTAAGTTTGAATGGAATGACGATTGTGAGTAGAGCTTCCAGGAATTGAAGCAATGACTCGTCACTGCACTAGTTTTGACCATCCCATCAGGAGATGATGATTTTGTGATCAACAGTGACACGTCTCTGAGAGCACTTGGGTGTGTATTGATGCAGTATGGAAAAGCCATGGCATATGCTTCTCATCAACTTAAAAGTACAAGAAGAACTACCCGACGCATGATTTAGAGTTGGCTACAGTGGTGTACACATTGAAGATCTGTAGGCATTATTACTATACTGGGAAGTGTGAAACATTTTCAGATCATAAGATTTTAATGTATTTCTTCACATAGAAAGAGTTGAATATGAGACAGAGGAGGTGGCTTAAGTTGATTAAAAACTATGACTGTACCATCAGTTACCACCTAGGGAAGGCTAATGTGGTAGCTGATGCGTTGAGCCGTAAATCAGGGTGTGCATCCGTATTAGCAATTGTGATTACACCTCATATCAGAATGGATTAAGAAAGACTTGGTGTGGAATTGGTAGAAGGAGATCATCAGACATTAATTGCTCATCTGGTACTTCAGCCGACTTTTTTGGAAAGAATTAAGATTGCGCAAATGCAAGACACAAAATTAGTAATGATCAAAGATAAAGTGCAGAGTGAACAGGGAGTTGATTTTTATATTTCAGATGATGGAGCTCTAAGGTTTCGTGGTATATTGTGTGTACTCGATGACAGCGAAATTAGAAACACCATTCTGGAAGAGGCACACCGTTCCTTGTATACAGTACATCCAAGAAGCACGAAAATGTATAGGGATTTACGGATATCCTTCTAGTGGAGCAATATGAAGAGAGAAATTACTAAATATGTATAGCAGTATTTGACATGCTAGTAGGTGAAGGCTAAGCATCAGAGATCAACAGGGCCATTGTAACCACTTCACATCCTCGAATGAAAGTGGGTGTAGATTTCTATGGACTTTGTATCGGGGTTATCGTCAGCATTTCATGGACAGGACGCCATCTGGGTAGTTATGGATAGATTGACAAAGACTGTCCATTTTCTTCCCATCAGAGTTAGCTACTCCACAGGTAGATTGTTAAAGCTATATGTACAGGAAATAGTCAGACTGCATGGAGTGCTTATGTTTATTATTTTTGACCGGGATCCACATTTCTCGTCTCAGTTCTAGAAAAGCTTACAAAGAGCTTTGGGGTCCCGATTGACTTTTAGCACAACTTTTCATCCTCAGACCTATGGATAGACTGAGAGGACTATACAGATATTAGAGGATATGTTGCGTGCTTGTGTGCTGGATTTCGGAGGCAGCTGGAATCAATACCTACCACTAGTGGAGTTTGCTTACAATAATAGCTATCAGGTTAGTATTGGGATGGCCCCGTACGAGGCATTGTATGATAAGAGATGTCGATCTCCATTATATTGGGATGAAATTGGTGAAAAGTATATATTGGGGCCATAGATGGTACAACGGGCTTCTGAGAAAATCAAGCTTATCCAAGAAAGAATTAAGATAGCTCAGAGCCAACAGAAAAGCTATGCAGATATCCGTCGACGGGTGTTGGAATTTGATGTGAGTGATAATGTGTTTTTGAAAATTGCGCCGATGAAAGGAGTAACGAGATTTGAGAAGAAGAGTAAGCTTAGCCCTAGGTACATTGGGTCATTTGAGATATTTGGAAGAGTTGGCCCAATTGCCTATTGATTAACATTACCCCAAGCGCTATCCCGAATCCATGATATATTTCATGTGTCTATGTTGAAGAAATACGTCACAAACCCATCTCATATAATAGTTATGAAGCACTGGAGATTGGTGAAACTTTATCTTATGATGAAACACTAGTTCAGATCTTAGATCATAAAGAGTAGGAATTACGCACCAAGAAAATCCCACTAGTGAAAGTACTCTGGGGGAACCATACAGTTGAACAAGTCTCATGCGAGTTAGAGGAGAAAATACGACAGAAGTACCCACATTTATTAAGTGGGAACCAACATTAGTCTGAAAGAAAAGTAAGGGAACAGGTAGGAATTTATTGTATGTAAATAGATTTTTGTGCAGGTTAATAAGTTGTATGTAATAGTTTTCTATTTTTTATGGTTTTGGGATAGTTTTGTTTGGTAATTGTAATCTCCTAAGATCGTATATATAACCACGGTATTCATCCTCCATAAGTGAGGATAATTTATAAAATTACAGTGAGTTTTTTTTCAGAGATTGATACATGAGATAGATAGCAAATTTTGAGGACGAAATTTTTATAAGGAGGGGAGGATGTAGCTACTAGGAATAATAAGAAAATAAAAGAAAAGAAAGAAAAGAAGAAGAAGAAAAACTTGAAGGGGTAATACAGTAGGGACTCATCGACGAGTGTTTTGTGCTTGTCAATGAGGAGATCGCAAGAGCCAGGAAATCTCAAGTTTAAAGGATCATCGACGAACCACTGCTCTCATCAACGAATGCTTTTCCCGGACTCGTTGATGAATCGTATGTTCTCGTTGACGAGTACGACCAGCCAGTGGTCTATAAATAGACCTGAAATCATTTTTGACGGAAAAAATTTTAATCCTCTCATTCTCTCTATTAAGGTTGCGGCTTTCCTCCCTTTCCTCCTCAACTTCTCACTTGATTTGAGCCCAAATCAACCATTAAACGTGTTTTCAGGATCTAGGCGGCGATTCTCTGCAAATTAATTAGAATAATTTCGTGATTTGGGGTTTCGGGGCACCGCTCAAAAATCAGGGTAAGGAAGCTATTTTTGAGTTTTGTTAACTATTTAAGGAGTATGGACTAAGGAATGTTAAATAGAGAATGTTGTGGAGTTACATTAATTGGACTAGGGTTTATGAATATAGGGTTTTGTGCGTACGTCATAGGCGAGGATTAGGATCCTTGTGGGCTTTTCTTCAGGAATCAGGTAAGGGGATAGGTTAAGTCAGATATATTTTTGAAAGTATATCGTTTTAATCATAGTATTTGAATTATAAGATATGCATATATATATGAATTTTTGTGGTTTTTGGGAAATTGATGTTTGAACTGAATAAACCTTGGAAACAGATGTATTGTTATTTTTAGAAAATATAACTTTCCCAGACAGTTAGCATATTATAGAATAGCACTTACTTGTGTGGCCTGAGTATAAACAATTTTATTGTAGATTTTGGCATGTCAAAATATTTTATACTACGCAGAACATGCATGATTTGATAATGAGTTTTAGAAAGCTATAAACAGTACATAAAATTATTATATTTTTCAGTATATCGTGATTATACAGCCAGCCCAGATGCCGTGATTATACATCCAACTCAGATGCCGTGATTATATAGTCAGCCCAGATGCTATGATTATATAGATGACCCAAATGCCGTGATTATATAGCCGACTCAGATGCCGTGATTTTATAACCAACCCAAATGACGTGATTTTTACAGCTGGCCCAGATGTCATGATAGAATATATTTACAATAGTTTTAGAAATATTATTATGACAGATTTTACACAGAATCATGAAAAAGTTATATTACAGTTATTTATGAAATATACTATATGATAGTAGAATCCTGATGGCTTAATTTAGTTTTAGAGTACGGTACTGTAACTAATACAATATAGATAGTGCAACCACACATCTTAGAGTGTGGTGTTGACATTCGATTGTGCCTCAGTGGAGAGTAAAGGAGCTCCTTGGCAGTACGGACTAGGTTGAGCGGGCTAATCGTACTACAAACAAGTTATAGTGACTTAACCTGGTAGGCCAATCATGGTTAAGTCCAACCCATGGGTAGCACAACCCAATCATGTGGGGTTAATACATGATATTAACTAACTATCCATCCAGGGTATAATTTTAGTAATATACAGTTATAGTAGACGATTTACATGTATACAAGAATTTCGTATGATACAGTATTTTATATTGAAATATGATTTCTTCAGACTTATACAGAATAGATTTACCAGATTTATAAGTATGAGTACAGATTCTCCTAACTTATCAGATACAGTTAAATATATTACAGTTAATTGTGTACAGTATATGTTTATAACATAATAGAACTCATGTGCCACACACTGATGTTAACATATCCTAATTACTGAGAGGTGTCTCACCTCAGAAATGCAAATATTTTAGGAATCCAGATAGACAAACGGAGCGAGTTCCGAGATAGAGGAGATTGTAGTACTGCCCTAGTTATAGGGTAAGTGCTTGAGTTGGGTGATAGATTTTTGGTGTGTCCCTAGGACATTTATGGATCATTTTGGGGATGTGTATGTGTATTTATGGATACCGTAGAACTCTGGTATTGTATATAAGGCTGAGTATATCATGGTTTCCGCTGCATAGTTGACATGTCTGTATAAACAGGTATATCCCCGGTATCCCTTTGGGTTCGAGTTGATTTGTTTATGTTTTATGGTATCAAAGTTTTCAGAGTATTATTATTATGTGGAAAAAAATATATATAGCATAATTTTCGAGGGATTTACACTTTTTTTCTTCTTTTTTATTTTTTTTGAATCATATTTTTTGTGTGATTTATGTTATCACTTGTATGTGCGAGTTATGAACTATACACCGAGTCCAATACTTTCTATTTTGCATCTAAATATAGTCTCATTGAATCATTTCATTGAGCTGCAAACTAGTATATGTGAAATTATATTTTCTTCAAAGCAGTAATTAAAAAAATTTAGCCCAAATTCATTGCAGCTTTAGAACATTGTCGACAACTAGTAGCTTTTGGGACTTGCCCTAGCCAACGATGCAGTTCTATATGAGTTGGGATTGATGAGGATTGAAAAATGTAGAAAAGGAAAATGTGGAGGTAATCTATTTGTTCATTTTTTGGTTATCAAGAAAAGTAAGAAAGAAAATAAAAAAGATATATCAAATCAATGAATAAAATTTAAATTTTAGGCATCATTAACATTTGATTTTTCTTAATTTTTAATTGTATTAAATTTTCTTTTAACTTTTAGTACTGGTTGGTATAAAGAGAAAAATATACTAGAAAATAAATTTCTTATACATTTTACTTTTCATTCCTCTTTCTCATCAAAATCCTCATTCAAACGTACCTTTAGGGTTAGTATGGATCAAGAATTTTGCTTGAAAAAAGAAAAAATAAAAAAATAAAATAAGAAGGAAATTTATTTTCAACTATATTTTTTTCTCTATATCAAATAGAACTAAAAATGAAAAATTGCTCTAATATGATTAAAAAATTATAAAAACCAATTGTCAAGGGTGTGTAAAATTAAAAATTTATCAATTGATTTAATATATTTTCTATAAGGACCATTAAAGTTTTGCTTATCTTAACAATACTTCAAAAGAAGTTGAAACTAGTTTACTTATTAGGACGGCATGCCACTTTTTCAAAACACTTTAATTAAGATAATTGAATACAATTAATAATAAAATTAATTAAATATATCTAAGCTAGTATCTGAGCTCATGACATGCTCTCTACAACTAATTAAATATATAATAGCTAAATTAAGCATAAAAGAAATCTATTAATTAGGAGGGCCATTAATTTACTAATGGCTGCAAGTATCTTTGAAGTGTCCTTTTCTTTTGTTATTGTAAGAAAATTATGCTGTTTGTTATGATGGATAAAATAGGATTCAAGTATTAACAATGGAAGTGAAAGCCATGAAAAAGAATTATTAACTTAAACTTACGCTTGATTAGCTACTTGATGCTTATCCCTAAGAATAGATTAATAATAATAACTAGTTATACAAAAAAAATATGTTATTATCATAAAAATAAATTTAATTAATTGTCAATTTACCATAAAACAATATAGTCCAAAAAGGCATTGATGATGTCTCTTAAGAGCATCACTGGGCCAAGCCATCGAGAAATGTCCTTTGTTTATATATATTTGAACCTAGGGAATCCAAAGCAACCAACACACCACTTTGTGACCCGATGATGCAGCACCAACCCTGTGGGGTGGAATCCGTCGGACCATTGACACACTTCTGTTAATTTATTGGGATAAACTCTCAAGTGAAATTGAATTCGGGACCGTGGGGTTACCAAAGTCTCTAAGGCACCCCTGCCACTTAAGCCAACCCAGCGGGACAAGTATCGTTTACTTTTGTAATTGCAAAAAGATAAGGTGGTGGAAGTACTGAAAATTTTTAAATTTTTTTTTTTTTTAAAAAAGACAATGTTATTAATTCATGTGATGGTGCAAAAGCAGTGCTTGTGAAGGAGCTAGCCAGCTAGGATGGTCCTCCTTTACGGAAAATACTTGGAAGTCTTTCCCTGACTACTCTTTCTCCTTATTCTTAAATTGTCAAATGGAGTTCATAATTCAGAGTTCATCAACACAGGCTTTTCACATATATCATATTAAAAATTAATCTGATGCTTATTAAAAGCTCGATATTAAAGCAAATAATCCACATTTTTCTAATATAAACTTTATTTGGTCTAAATTAAACTTAGTGAGATACATAATACAAATGTCCTTAGGGACTAATTGAAACAACATTCCATGAAACAAGCTAGCAAGCATCAAACTGAGTAGCGAGTACTACTTAATATAGAAAGTTATGTGGCTTTCCTACCACCATTAACACCATATCTAGTCCAAACAGGTGCATAGGCAGCCCCCGGGCTTTCCTTTCTTGTGCCTCCTGCAGTAACACCATACCTAGTCCAAACAGGTGAATAGGCCGCCCCCGGCTTTGCCTTTAGCACCATACCTAGTCCAAACAGGTGAATAGGCCGCCCCCGGCTTTGCCTTTAGCACCATACCTAGTCCAAACAGGTGCATAGGCAGCCCCCGGCTTTGCCTTTCTTGTGCCTCCTGCAGCAGCAGCCTGCTTAGTACTACCTGCACCACTCATTCTCTGGGCATACTCACCCAAATCTATATCGCAACTGCCGTGGTAGTACTTCTGGTTAGTAGTGGGGATTGGAGCACTGCCTGCAGCACCCATTCTCTGGGCATACCGATGCAAATTGTAATCATATGGCTGCAATCGGTCCTTATCGGCATAGCCATTGACCGTGTCGTTCTGGTGGATCGAGGTGACTCGACTGAATTCCTCTGCCTCTGCAGCCGCCACTGGGTTGGGCAGTGCCACTGTCTGATCAGTTGTGTAGGTGTAGTACTTCTGGTTAGTAGTGGGGATTGGAGTACTGCACTCCATGATGGGCACTTCTTCTCCATCAACTTCAGCAAAAACCAGACGGCGTACTTGACCAGAGTTGCTCTCCCAGGCCATTTTGAATCTGAAAATGTTTTTTTTTTTTTTTTGGGTATTTGCTTGCGGACACCAGACACACTATTGCTTTAGTTATTATCCTTGTGTTGCTGAAATGTCAAGAGCTTCTCCTTTTATAGAGAGACGGTGAAGATATGAGCATTCCAATTATAGATAGCACAGGGATCGATTGTAATCCCACACATTTTATGGGCCTTGAGATTATATATATTTTTTATTCTTCAATCCACCCACAAAGGTAATAGTAAAAGAATCACATTCTTTTCCTTGTTGGACATCAGGGTGGGTGTGGTAGGAAAGATATCAAAATTGTTTTTGGAGCTAGTACTCTTATCAAATAAGTATAAAACAAATTAATTCTTCAACAATATGTTGTGAGATCCTCAATGACCAAAATATTTAGAGCTCAAACCTCACTATCCTCATTCTATTCTAATAAAAATTATTTTATAAAGTACAATTGGTCGACCTAGCTACCTAGTTATATCCATTTTTTAAATCTAATAGACTTTTAGTCATGAGAGTGCGTTAGAGATAACAAAGTTATTTTATAGAGGTTATAACAAAAATCATCTTGGGCTTATCCTAGCTAAAAACAAGTTCAAAGTTTTAGGTGAATTGGTTCCTATGGTAAATCTTCTATGATTAAAAGGTCCACAATTCAAACCTTATCACTCCCACTCTTTATACTTGTTTCCACTCTTCTAATTATTAATTGAAACTAAAAATTGTGGCATTAGTGAGGGTAAGCACACACCTTTTATGGTCTTAAAGCTCAATATGATTTCAAAGTGCAAGGGCATTAGTAGAGGAATAAAAAAAAAAGGAATATTGAATAGTACATGCTATTTTGCTTAAAACAAGAGATGAACAATTCAATCACAAATAGTACAAGGATCATATGCCCACTTCTTCCATGAGCCTCAAGATTGTTTTTAGGTCCTTCGATCAATAAAAGTAAGAGTCAAGGAATCATATTCTTTTTGTTCTTGGAAGCACAAAGATTTATGTTCTACTTATCCATATAGAATGTGAACCAGTTGATAGTGCACTCTTGATGATAACTAAGGGTGAATGTTTTCTTGACATGTTGTTAGAGCCTTAATAACCAAAATTTAAGAGTTTAAACCTCAGTGCTTCCCTTTTTTCTAATTAAAATTATATCACAAGGTATAATAGACATGCTTTATCATTTCTTTAAGTCCAACATAGGCCTTTAAGCATAGGAGTGTGTTAGGGTTAACAAATTTCATTCTAGGGGCCTAACCTAACAAGTTTAGACTTTTGGTCTAAAGTGGGGATCTCATATGTTATAAAATGAATAAAATTACTTTTTCATTTCAAGATTATTTAGTAAAATATGTAAAATATTATGTTTTTTTAAAGGTGTGGAAAGAGGAGTATTGACACAAAGTTAAATTTTTGTTGTGTAACTTGGAGGTCACCGGTTCGAGGCATGGAACATACAATCTTGTGTAAAAATCAAAGGTAAGTTTTGCACTACATCGTGATCCTTCCCTTTCACAGTCCCACATAAGTGAAAACTTTGTATGTTGTATTGTTTTCTTATTTTTTATTTTATTATTTTGGTGTTTTGGTGGGGGGGGGGAGGTGTGGACCATGTAGTAGTTTGAACATGTGACTTCTTACCTCTTCCCCCAGCTTTTCTAATTTTTTGAATTAAATTTGTGCAAAGTATGATTATATCATATGAAGGTGAGATTGAGCTGGTCACTTGGAAGGTCCTCAATAACCTTTACCAATGGGAGGGGGAGGCGTGGACCATGTCGTAATTGGAACAGGTGACTTCTTACCTCTTCCCCTAGTTTTTCTACTTTTTTGCATTAAATTTGTGCAAAATATGATTATATCATATAAAGGTAAGATTGAGCTGGTCACTTGGAAGGTCCTCAATTACCTTTACCAATGGGTTTGGTTTTCTTTTTTCCTTTTCGGTCTAATCTCTATTAGAGGAGTTAACCTCTTTGCTTTCATGTATTGATTTTTGAATTAAGTTAATCTGCTCTCTATATTGGTTCTTCTCAAGTCTTAAGTTGGAGGTCATTGTGTTTATGGGGATTACCAATAATTTAAGGGTATTTATGCGGGGATTTTAATTGCGATTTTATAACTGTATTCTCTCATGAATGTGCATGTGGAAAGCCGCTTTTGAGTGTTTAAGTGTTGATGAAAAGGTGAGAAGGGTGGGGGTTTCGTTGGCTTCGGCGTGTAATTATTGTGAGATGAGGCAGCCAGAAGATATGGAGCATGTGTTAAATAGGGGAGACTTTGCTACTGAGGTTTGGAGGAAGGTTTCAGTGGAGGTTGTTATTCCTTTCCTTAGACAACAAAGTTGGAAAGAAAGAGTTCAAATGTGGTTTAATAGAACTTCCAGATTTTCTCAATTGGGATCATTGATGGGTTTGATTCCTTGTTTAGTAGTTTAGACGCTATGGAGAAGGAGATGTGTAGCTAGAATAGAGGAGAAATTGGAGAATAGTTTAGATGTGTGGTTGTCCATTAAGTATTGGGTGGGGGTTTTGAGTAGGAACATGATAGGATTGACTCAGCTAAAGGATGCTGATCTTTGGATATTGGAGAATGTGGAAGTGCAAACTGTGAATAAAAGAAGTAAAACTATACAATGTGTGAAATGGCTAAAACCGGGGGCAAGGGAGGTTGAAACTAAATTTGGACGGAAGTAGTTTAGGGAACAAAGGGCCGGCGGGTGGTTGTGGCATCCTTAGAGACCATACAAGTTCTTTTGTGTTTGATTTTTCAAAATATTTTTGGTTCTTGTTCAAATAATGAAGTTGAATTGAGAGCTGTGTTAGAGGGAATAAAACTTTGCAAACATTTGGGTCATACTGATATTGATATTGAATGTGATTCGAAGATTGTTGTAAATTGGATAAGAACAAGTAGGTGCTCCTTGTGGTATTTATGAGATTTTTGGGAGGAGCTGATTGGTTTATTGGAGGGAGTAGACTTTTCAATAACACATTGGTATAGAGAAGGAAATAAAGTGGCAAATGCCTTGGCTTGTCAAGGTGCTAAGGGAAGGAATAGGTTGTTTACAAATAATAGTCAGTTCCCTAGAGTTATCAATGAGTCATATAAATTGGAGAAGATGGGTATGGCTTATATGAGGTATGTTTAGCGGATTTCCTGTTGGTTTTGGTCTATGCTTTTTGTTATTTATCTTTTGTTTGTTTTGTTGCGTGATATTTGTTTTGTAGGTCTTTGTTTTGTTTTGATTTAATTGGTTTTGTAATCTTATTTTGGCTGGATGTTGGTGTTATTATTTGGGAGGCCTTTAAAGGTTTGTCTTTTGGTTCTCCCTTTAAATATCTTGTAACCATGGTATTCCTCCGCCAAAAGTGAGGGTTTATCAATAAATAAATGGAGGTCCCGCCATTCTTTAAAAAAAAAAAAATGTGCATATTGACTTAAGCATATCGGTTATGTAGGGGTGTTAATGGTGGTTTCGCTACCATATCCCTTCATGAATGAGAGTCTATTAATTTTGGGTATATCAATTCTTTTTTTGGTCTTATTTGGAATTTGAAAAGTGTGAGGGAAAGAAATGGAAAATATAGAGGAATTCACTTTTCCATGTTTAGTTATCAAGGAAAGTATGAAAGAAAATATATATATACCAAATCAATGAATAAAATTTTAATTTTAGGCATCATTAGCATTTGATTTTTCTTAATTTTTAATTATATTAGAACTTTTTATCTATTGGTATGGAGAGAAAATATAATGGATAATGAATTTCTATACATTTTACTTTCCTTTCCTTTTTCTCATCAAAATTCTTCCCAAACGAACCTCAAAGTTTTCCAAGTCTCAAACGATACTTAAAAAAAGTTGTACCTTATTTACTTATATAGTAATATTAGTAGAGAACTTGTGCTATAGGGATATTGTTTCCTTGTTTGTATTTATGATTTTCCCTTCATCATTATTATTTAATATTAAAAATTTAAATATAGTGAAACTAATTCGAAAATTTTAAATATAAAGCATAATATGAACCTTCTATACTATTTTTGGGGGAATTATTATAGGAAACAAAATTTACATTACAATTTAACAATATAATAGTTTTTTGGTGAATTGGTTCCTATGATAAATATTTTATGATTAAAAGGTCTACAATTCAAATCTTATCACTCCCATTCTTCATACTTTGTTGTTAATATCCACCCTTCTAATTAATTGAAACCAAAATTGTGGCATAAGTGATGGTGAGTACAAATTGCAAATTGGCTTTTAAATTGTGATGTGGACATTTGTTTTGAAGTTCTCTATTTTAAATTGCAAAGTGGCAAATGTAGGATTGGTTTAGCGATGCAATAGTTCTTTACAACAACATATATTCCATAATAAGGTAAATTTTTCTTAAAATCCTCATATTTGAGATTTGACATATTAAGAAATTATTATATTTTTGGAAAACTAAATCTAAATTTATGTTACCCATTATGAAGATTATGCTCTAAAAGTTAAATTTTTTTGAAAATAAGTAGTTTAACCAATTTATTTGTTTGAATTATGTTAAATTTTAAGTTCTTATTTATCGCTACTATTGGTTATCAGTTTTTAGAAGTATTAATATTTATTATTATATATAGTGAGATTAATTAAATCTAAAATGTATATGAGTTTATAATGGATACGTGCAAAGTCTAATAATAAATTATGAAAGGTTTTGTATGATTATACATTTGGTTTCATGGGAAAAATCATAGAGTATGAATGGTTAAATTTTTTTTTAAAAAAAAAGATTAATTTAAACACCCCATAGTTGGAAAGTGTATAGTTAGGGTAAGCTAGTTTACTTGATAAAACTTGATAAACGCGTGTTATTGAATAATTTAAAATAGTAGTATAAATTGTTAAATCAACCAATTTATTTGTATACATGTATAAATAAATCAATACAACATTATGTGTTAGATATATTATGTTAGTGGTCTTAAAGCTCAATTGGCTTTCAAATTGCAAGGGAATTGGTAGAGAACTTTTTTTTTTTTTTTAAAGATTGAATAGTACCAACTTAAAAGAAGAGTCCTACAATTCAATTATATGCCCACTTATTACGTGCACCTCAAGATTGTTTTCATGTCCTTTGATCAACAAAAGTAATAGAAAGAATCATATTCTCTTTCTTGTTGGAAGCAAAAAGGCATATGTCCCACTTATCTATATGGAATGTAAACTTGTTGATAGTGTACTCTTGATGATAACTATGGGTGAGTGTGACAAAAGATACCAAAAACTATGTATTGGAGTTCTACCAAATAAATATAAAATGATATAACTTTCTTGACATGTTGTTAGAGCCTTAATAACCAAAAGTTAGAGTTTAAACCTTAGTGCTCCCATTTTTCAAATTAAAATTATATCACAAGATATAATAGACATATTAATTTATCATTTTTTAAAGCCCAATATAGGCCTTTAAGCATAGGAGTGCAATAGGGAAAACAAAAAGGGGCCTAACCTAACAAGTTTAAACTTTTGGCCCAAAGTAGGAGTCTCATGTCAAGGGTCGGAAGATGCTATAAAACGAATAAAACTACTTTTTTCTACCAACACATCATTATCTTTTAGAAGAAATATATTCTACACATTTAAAGATTATTTAGTCAAACATGTAAAATTTTATATTTTTTGAGAGGTGTGGGAAGAGGGATACTAGTGTTGGGTGGTTTAAGGTCTTCTCAACCCCAAAAGCTTTCTCATAGGGTGAGACTTTCCCTCACACTTAATAACCAACCGCCAACCCCTTCCACAACTAATGTGGAATAACCCAAGACTTAGCACAATGGTAAAATTGTTATCATGTAATTTGGAGGTCATGAGTTTGAGGCATGAAAACAAACAACCTCATATAAAAATTAAAGGTAAGGTTATACACTATAAACCCATCATGATCCATCCCTTTCATGGTCCTACATAAGTGAAAACTTTGTACATTTGACTGCTTTTTATTTTTTATTTTTTGGGAGAGGGGTGGGGAGGTGTAGACCATGCAATAGTAGGAACACATGACTTCTTACCTTACCTTCTAGGTCATGTAACATCTTCTATTGAATTCATGTAGAATGTGATTATATCATGAGCAGATTATAAAGGTGAGAATGAGCTTGTCACTTAAGGACCTCAGTAACCTTTACCAATGGGTTAGATTTCTTTTTTCCCCTCTTTTTTGGGAGGAGTTTACCTCTTTGATTTCATGTATTGATTTGTAAACTAAGTTAATCCGCTCTCCCTACTGGTTCTCATTAAGTCTCTAGCTTGAGGCCATTTTCCAATAACATCTCTACTATTTTAAAAAAAATTATAAAGATGAGATAAAGAGAGTGGGTTGTTGTATCTTATAGGTCTCTTGAGCTTAATTGAGAAGAAGCATACATTTTTTTTAAAAGGTAAACTTTGAATTATATTCCATTAAAACTGAAAAATAGACTTAAGCTAGAAGCTTCAAATACAACTTATATCCATCTCCATCATAACATATGCCTCAAATATATTAGCCCTAAAACGATCCATCTGCCATAAAAGAGCATTATGGAGCAGCCACAATCAAGGTCATTATTGCCCAAAGGTAACTGTCCTGAAGAGGTCAACCCCATGCGCACTAGAGCGATCCACGTCAGTGCCATTAACCACCGACATCGGCTCTTTAAAGGCCAGAGATGATTCATGCTCATGCCACAATTGACCAAAAAATGGCCATACACCCTCGGATCAACTTCAGCTGCTATAAGTAGGGACACGGAGAAGAAGCCAAGGTAAGTCATAAACACCCATTCTTATTGTTGTATTTAACCTCTCTAAAGCATTCCCCTTACTTAGGCATCAGAGTGATCCCCCGGAGTACACCCCGGGTCCTCAAAGCCTTTTTTCCTTTTACCCTTTTCAGGTCAACGGATGTCTGAGAGTAGTCCCGCTGGTCACCGCCGATTTTATCCCGCAACAGTTGGCGCTGTCTGTGGGAACTAACTTGTAATGACCTGCTACTTATTCATCATTTTTTTTAATATAATAAATGTCATCTGTTTGAAATACTGAAAATAACATCCCAGGCTCAATGAGCACTGAGGAAACTCTGTCTGTCATACATAACTAAGCAGCGGTACATAAAACTGGGAACTGCTAAATACAATACAATATACTAGAAAACTATACTGGTCTGCAATATATTTACAATACAAAATACCCAGTGACGTCACTAAAATCTGATAACTATCTCATAACACAGTTATCTCAAAATACCTACCCTTCCCACAATAATCAATAGTTAGTTATGCTTCGTGCATAACTAACTATTGGAAGATATGCTTCGTGCTTGTGTGCTAGACTTCGGAGGTAGCTGGATTCAATTTTTGCCGCTAGTTGAATTTGCTTATAATAACAGTTATCAGCCTAGCATTGGCATGGCACCCTACGAGACATTGTATGGTAGGAAATGTAGATCTCCTCTTTTCTAGGATGAAGTAGGCAAAAGGCGAGTTCTGCGTCCAAAGATAATTCAGCAAGCATGTGATAAAGTGCGACTTATTCGAGATAGGATCAGTGCAGCACAGAGTCGGCAGAAAAGTTATGCAGATACTCGCCGCTGGGAATTGGAATTTGGAGTAGGTGATCATGTTTGTTTGAAAATAGCTCCTCTGAAAGGAGTTATGAGGTTTGGAAAGAAGGGCAAGTTGAGCCCTAGGTATATTGGCCCTTTGGAGATACTTGAGAGAATTGGGTCAGTTGCCTATAGGCTAGCTTTGCTGCTAGCTTTGGCTCGTATTCATGACGTGTTTCACATTGCCATGTTACGGAAATACGTCCCAAACCCATCCCACATCATTAGTTATGCAGAGATAGAGCTTAAGGATTCATTAGCATACGAAGAAGTACCAGTACAGATCTTGGACAGGAAGGTTCAAATTTTACGTACTAAAGAAATACAGTTAGTTAAAGTTTTGTGGAGGAATCATGTTATAGAGGAAGATTCTTGGGAACTTGAGGACCATATTAGACAGAGATACCCGCAGTTATTCCAAAAGGTATAGAGGTACTCAGGTAAAGTATAATAGTTAGGTAAATTTTCTTGCAGGTACATGTATTAATTTTAGTAAGTAGATAGTTTAGTTTATATGTATATAGGTAATCTCCCAGGACGTAATTGTAACCACGATATTCCCTCGCCATAAGTGAGGGTAGGTAATAAAATAAGTAGACCATTTTCTTTACAGAATGATGGAAGTATAGATAGAGATTCAAATAGTAAATTTCGAGGATGAAATTTTATAAGGAGGGGAGAATGTAATGACCTAAAGAATAATAGCATTTTAATAATAATAAGAGGGAGAGAAAATAGATACAGAAACAGAAGGAGGCCGTAGAGCGTTCGTCGACGACATTGCATTTTGAGGGAAATAAAAATTTCAGAAAATTTCCAGGGCTTCGTCGACGAGAAAATACCGAGAGATGGCTCGGGCTGCTCTAAATTTCATCAATGAATACAGGGTCTCGTCGATGAATTCTATGAAGGGCTCGTCGACGAGGTGATGTGTCTCATCGACGAACCTGGCCCTATAAATAGTGGAAACCCAGGATATTTATCATTTTCACCGCGCCTCTCTCTCTCTACGTCTCCCTCTCCTTTCTTTCTTCAATTCCAGCCCCACCAGTGGCCGGATCGACAATCCGAAGCTACCACGATGCTCCTGACACAGTTCTCTGCAAATCTGCTGGAGCAGATCGTCGGGAAAATAGAGTTGGAATTCATCACAAATTCAGGGTAAGGCCTTTTAACCTATTTTTGGCCTTATGGAAGTTATAGGAAATAATGTAGGCAGAAAAATACTGATATTATGTTCTGGCATATGTTGGTTTCAGGGTGTTTTGTAGGAGGCCTTGCGAATGTTAGGCTAGTATCTCATAGGGACTTTTCAAAGTTAAGGTAAGGGAAATATGTTATGCTAGGTATTTCTTAAAATACTATACATCTTATTTAATTATGAAAATTATGTATCTATGTATGGTGTGCCTTGTGATTATGATTACTGTATGGGTATATGTTTTATGAATGCTAGTTTCATGATTTTACGAATTTCAGTACCATGATTATGTGAATTTCAGTACTATGATTTTATGGATTTTAGTACCATGATTATACGGATTTCAGTACCATGATCACATGAATATCAGTATTATGATTATGCAGTTTCAGTGTTATGATTATTCAGTTCTCAGTATTACGATATATGAATTATAGTACAGTTTATGCAGCATCATGGTTATTACGATTACTTCAGAATCATGGTAAATCAGATAGATATGTATAGAAATATATTATATGATATCAGACCCTATTGGACTTGTAGCTACAGAGCACGGTACCGTTGCTACAGATACTATGTTACTTTATGAGTGCAACCACCTATTTAGATAATACGTGGTAAGGTCAATCACCTAAGCCCTTGAAGAGGTCACGCTCCCCATCTAGATATGGGTTGAGGTTGGCAGATCGACTGACAGAGTTCAGTGATTTATTCCTGGTTGGCCAGTCTTACGGGCCACACAACCCTGTCATGAGGGGGCAAGTCATGACACACAAATAGCCACAAGGAACAGTTTCAGTTACTATTACATACGTACGGATTTACAGAAACAGGGACCATACTTATGTACACTAGAAGTACTTTGAATTATAACCATAATACTGTGTTAAGCAATAGGGAAAAGGGGTGGTGTATTTTATTATTTGCACAGTACTTTTGTATTCAGCTAATCATGTTTATGTGAAAACAGATTTCATGATATATATATATATATAGTAGCTCATTTGCCACACACTAGTAATAGCATATTTCTTCTTACTGAGCGTTGGCTCATCCCAGTGTTGATATATTTTTCAGGTGATCCAGGTAGACGAACAGACCAGGCTCACAAATAGTGGGACTTCAGTAGTGCCCTATCATTGGAGAGTGAGTAATTTTTTTGGGGATGTTTTGTATACCCCAGCTAGTTGAGGGTATTTTGGGGAAACAAATATATGTACGTATTTTGGGGAACAGGTAGTTACTCTGGTATTGTGTAATATTGTATATATATATATATATATTCAAATGGTAATGTCTATGTGATTTATGCTTCTTGCTGCTTAGGTTAATGATTGAGTTTATCCCAGTATGGTATTAGAGTATATTAAATATCAGTTTATTAAGCAGGTCGTTACAAATATAGTCTCATTGAATCATTTCATTAAGCTTCAAACTAGTATATGTGAAATTATATTTTCTTCCAAGCAGTAATTAAAAAATTTTTGCCCAAATTCATTGCAGCTTTAGAACATTGTCCACAACTAGTAGCTTTTGGGACTTGCCCTAGCCAACGATGCAGTTCTATATGAGTTGGGATTGATGAGGACTGAAAAATGTCATGAAAAGAAAAGGAAAATGTGGAGGTAATCTATTTGTTCGTTTTTTGGTTATCAAGAAAAGTAAGAAAATAAAAAAGATATATCAAATCAATGAATAAAATTTTAATTTTAGGCATCATTAACATTTGATTTTTCTTAATTTTTAATTGTATTAAATTTTCTTTTAACTTTTAGTACTGGTTGGTATAGAGAGCAAAATATAATAGAAAATAAATTTCTTATACATTTTACTTTTCATTCCTCTTTCTCATCAAAATCCTTATCCAAACGGACCTTTAGGGTTAGTATGGATCAAGAATTTTGCTTGAAAAAAAGGAAAAATAAAAAAAAAATAAAATAAGAAGGAAATTTATTTTCAACTATATTTTTTCTCTATATCAAATAGAACTAAAAATGAAAAATTGCTCTAATATGATTAAAAAATTATAAAAACCAACTGTTAAGGATGTGTAAAATTAAAAATTTATCAATTGATTTAGTATATTTTCTGGACCATTAAGGTTTTGCTTATCTTAACAATACTTCAAAAGAAGTTGTACCTAGTTTACTTATTTGGACGGCATGCCACTTTTTCAAAACACTTTAATCAAGATAATTGATTACAATTAATAATAAAATTAATTAAATATATCTAAGCTCATGACATGCTCTCTACAACTAATTAAAAATATATTATAATAGCTAAACTAAGCATAAAAGAAATCTATTAATTAGGAGGGCCATTAATTAACTAATGGCTGCAAATATCTTCGTAGTGTCCTTTTCTTTTGTTATTGTGAAACATAACAAAAAATTTGTATACACAAGTATTAACAATGGAAGTGAAAGCCATGAAAAAGAATTATTAATTTTAACTTACGCTTGATTAGCTACTAGATGCTTATCCCTAAGAATAGATTAATAATAATAACTAGTTATACCAAAAAAAAAATGTTATTATCATAAAGATAAATTTAATTAATTGTCAATTTACCATAAAACAATATAGTCCAAAAAGGCATTGATGATGTCTCTTAGAGCATCACTGGGCCAAGCCATCGAGAAGTGTCCTTTAAATATATATATATATATTAGAACCTAAGTAATCCTAAGCAACCAACGCACCACTTTGTGACCCGATGGTGCTGCACCAACCTGTGGGGCGGAATCTGTCCGCCCATTGACACATCTATGATAATTCACTGGGATAAACTCTCAAGTGAGATAAAATTCAGGACCGTAGGGTTACCAAAGTCTCTAAGGCGCCCCTACCACTTGAGCCAATTCAGCTGAGCAAATATCCTTTACTTTTGTAATTGCAAAAAGATAAGGTGGTGGAAGTACTGAAAGTTGTTAAAAAAAAAAAAAAACAATGTTATTAATTCATGTGATGGTGCAAAAGCAGTGCTTGTAAAGGAGCGGGCCAGCTAGCTAGGATGGTCCTCCTTTACGGAAAATACTTGGTAGTCTTTCCCTGACTACTCTTTCTCCTTATTCTTAAATTGTCAAATGGAGTTCATAATTCACAGAGTTCATCAACACAGGCCTTTCACATATATCATATTAAAAATTAATCCGATGCTCATTAAAAGCTCGATATCATAGCAAATAGTCCACATTTTTCTAATATAAACTTTATTTGGTCTAAATTAAAGGTAGTGAGATACATGATACAAATGTCATTGGGGACTTATTGAAACAACATTCCATGAAGCGAGCTAGCAAGCATCAAAGTGAGTAACGAGTAGCAATTAATATAGTAAGTTATGTGGCTTTCCTACCACCATTAACACCATATCTAGTCCAAACAGGTGCATAGGCAGCCCGCGGGTCTTCCTTTCTTATGCCTCCTACAGTAGCACCATACCTAGTCCAAACAGGTGCATAGGCAGCCCCCGGGTTTGCCTTTCTTGGGCCTCCTGCAGCAGCAGCCTGCCTAGTACTACCTGCACCACTCATTCTCTGGGCATACTCACCCAAATCTATATCCAGTTTCCTATGCTTTCACAAATTTATATCGCACAATTCGTGACAGCAAATTGGAGTAGTGGGGATTGGAGTAGTGCCTGCAGCACCCATTCTCTGGGCATACCCATGCAAATTGTAATCACATCGCTGCTCTTGGCATTCATCGGCATAGCCATTGACCGTGTCGTTCTGGTGGATCGAGGTGACTCGACTGAATTCCTCTGCCTCTGCAGCCACCACTGGGTTGGGCAGTGCCACTGTCTGATCAGTTGTGAAGGTGTAGTACTTCTGGTTAGGAGTGGGGATTGGAGTACTGCACTCCATGATGGGCACTTTTCTTCCATCAACTTCAGCAAAAACCAGACGGCATACTTGACCAGAGTTGCTCTCCCAGGCCATTTTGAATCTGAAAATGCCTTTTTTTTTTTTTTGTGTGTTTTTCTTTGCTTGCGGACACCAGACCCCCTATTGCTTTAGTTATTGTCCTTGTGTTGCTGAAATTTCAAGAGCTTCTCCTTTTATAGAGAGAAAATGAAGAGATGAGCATTCCAATTAAATATAGCACAAGGATCGATTGTATTCCCACATATTTTATGGGCCTTGAGCTTATATATTTTTGGATTCTTCAATCCACCCGAAAAGGTAACAGTAAAAGAATCACCTTGTTGGACATCAGGGTGGGTGTGGTAGGAAAGATATCAAAATGATTTTGGGAGCTAGTATTCTTATCAAATAAGTATAAAACAAATTAATTCCTTGACAATATATTATGAGAGCCTCAATAATCAAAACGTTTCGAGCTCAAACCTCACTGTCCTCATTCTACTCTAATACAAATTATTTTACAAAATATAATTGGTTGACCTAGCTACCTAGTTATATCCATTTTTTAAAACTAATAGGCTTTTAGTCAGAGAGTGCATTAGAGATCACAAAAGTTATTTTATAGAGGTTATAATCATCTTGCGCCTAAACTAGCTAAAAACAAGTTAAAAGTTTTAGGTGAATTGGCTCGTATGGTAAATCATCTATGCTTAAAAGGTCTAAAATTCAAGCCTTCTCATTCTCACTCTTCATACTTGGTTGTTTCCACTCTAAGGGTGAGCACACACCTTATATGGTCTTAAAGGTCAATTGGCTTTCAAAGTGCAAGGGCATTAGTAGAGGAATATTAAAAAAAAAAAAAAAAAAATGAATAGTACATGCTATTTTTCTTAAAAGAAGAGATGAACAATTCAATCACAAATAGTACAAGGATTGTATGCCCACTTCGTCCACGTACCTCAAGATTGTTTTTAGGTCCTTTGATCAATAAAGGTAAGAGTCAAGGAATCATATTCTTTTTGTCGTCGGAAGCACGAAGACTTACATTCTACTTATCCATATAGAATGTGAACCTGTTGATAGTGCACTCTTGACGATAACTAAGAGTGAATATTTTCTTGACATGTTGTTAGAGCCTTAATAACCAAAATTTAAGAGTTTAAACCTTAGTGCTTCCATTTTTTCTAATTTAAATTATATCACAAGGTATAAGGTATAATAGACATGCTTTATCATTTCTTTAAGTCCAACATAGGCCTTTAAGCAAAGGAGTGTGTTAGGGTTAACAAAAATCATTTTAGGGGCCTAACCTAACAAGTTTAGACTATTGGTCTAAAGTGGGGATCTCATGTCAGGGGTAAACATAATATGTTATAAAATGAATAAAATTTTTTTTCATTTGAAGATTATTTAGTCAAATATGTAAAATTTTATGTTTTTTTAAAGGTGTGGAAAGAGGAGTATTGACACAAAATTAAAATTTTGTTGTGCAACTTGGAGGTCACCGATTCGAGGCATGGAACATACAGTCTCATGTAAAAATCAAAGGTAAGTTTTGCACTACATCGTGATCCTTCCCTTTCACAGTCCCACATAAGTGAAAACTCTGTACGTTGTGTTATTTTTTTATTTTTTTATTTTGGTTGTTTTTGGGGGGGGGGGGGGAAGGGGAGGCGTGGACCATGCAGTAGTTTGAACATGTGACTTCTTACCTCCTCCCCTAGCTTTTCTAACTTTTTTGCATTAAATTTGTGCAAAATATGATTATATCATATAAAGGTGAGATTGAGCTGGTCACTTAGAAGGTCCCTCAATAACCTTTACCTATGGGTGTGGTTTTCTTTTTTCCTTTTCGGTCTAATCTATATTAGAGGAGTTAACCTCTTTGCTTTCATGTATTGATTTGTGAATTAAGTTAATCCGCTCTCTATATTGGTTCTTCTCAAGTCTTAAGCTTGAGGCCATTGCGTTTATGGGGGTTACGTATATTTTAAGGAGATTTATACGGGGATTTTTATTGCAATTTTATAACTGTTTCCCCTTATGAATGTGCATATTGACTTTAGCATATCGATTATGTAGGGGTGTTAATGGATGTTTCATAACTGTATCCCTTCATGAATGAGAGTCTATTAATTTTGGGAATATCAATTCTTTTGTAGGTCTTACTTGGAATTTGAAAAGTGCAAGGGAAAGAAATGGAAAATATAGAGGAATTCACTTTTCCATGTTTGGTTATGAAGGAAAGTATGAAAGAATATATATATGTAACGACCTGCTCAGTTTATCAAATAATAATCATAAATAATAACAACATCAACCCGAACCCATGGGTGGCGGGGATAGACCAGTCATAAACAACGGAAACCTAAGCAAGAGTAACTATAACATTACAACCATCCAACCAATATAACATACTACCAGAGTCTATTTACACCAAAATAGCATACATATATTTTCAATCTCCCATAACATTCCAATTACAACTAGGATCTCCCAACAAAATAATCTTGATTCTAATACAAAATCTTATCCTCTTAGTAGGGTAACTCAACAAACTCAACGGGGGTCACGACCCGCCGGTCTCTAAGGGTCTCCTGAAAAATTAATTAAGTTCGGGGGTAAGACACTTCTCAGTAAGGGAAAATAAACTAAATACAGGTGTGACAATACATTTTATATATCTTTAAACATTCATCATATCATACTGAATAATCATATATTTTCATATTTGCTAATAAAGCATATCGTTAATAAAACGTATGTTATAACTGATAATACTGAAAACATGCCTAGGATGAATAGTTAGGTGATGTCATGTATTACCCCCCATGACGGGTTGTGCAGCCTAAAGGCGGGACCCAACAATGGCTGACCGACCAATGCCGAGTCAAAAAGGCCTATAAGCACGATGGGTCCGCCACACCCTGGTTCGGACTATCAGGTGGACGTCTACACTCTACACTGAAAGTCACATCGTCTATCCATCTTCCACCCCCTCGTGCGGTGGTTAGCACTAATCTGATCATAGATATCTGATCTATAAGCTACGATACCGTGCTCCTGAACTAAACTAAACTAACATCCGGATTCTGATAACATATAATACATGATATTATAACATTTTTCATAATTTCATAAATACAACCTTGTGCTGAAATTATTTCATAAATACGGCCTCATGCCGAACATTTCATAAATACGGCCTCACACCGCAATCATTTCATATATACGGCCTCGCGCTGAACATTTCATAAATACGGCCTCGCGTCGAACATTTCATACATATCATGCTAAAAATAAATCAATTATCATGTACTTGTCAAAATCATCATAGCATACTATATCTTTTCATAATTCTTAAAAACATGCTTTACTCGTAAAATTTGTCATATCATTACCTTTCATGAAAAATAACATTCATGTCACACAAAGCTGAGTAATTTCGTACATGTCATTCTAAAATCACATTTTCTATAAAACAACAGAATTTTCCCAATAACATACATTTTCTCAATAATATTCAAATATAATACATATTCCTTGAAAATTACTTTACTAATAATAATAATAATAATAATAATAATAATAATAATAATAATAATACGTGTGGAAAAATAACTGCTTTAGTTTATTCCCTTACCTGACAACTAAAAAGCTCCTATGTATTCCTAGACTCACACCCGTAGGATTTCCTGATCAATACCCTGAAAATAAAAACTATCAGTACTAAACTTCAGTATTTTCATATGCATATCATTCCCTATAACTACAGTATGACCAAATTTGGCATAAAAAGTCTTACCTCAACTCAGAGATGAATTCCAAATAGCTTTCACCAACAATCCGCTCTGGTAGATTTGGAAAGAATTTCCCCAGGAGCGTCGTAGTGGCTTCAGATCGTCGAACCGGTGGAAATCCGGCCCAAAATCAAAGAGAGAATAGAGAGAAACCGAAGGGAGAGAGAGAAAGAGAGAGAGAGAGAGAGAGAGAGAGAGAGAGAGAGAGAGAGAGATTTCTTAATTTTTACGTTTAAATCTGGATTTTGGGTTATTTATAGGGCTGGATTCGTCGACGAGACACGTCACCTCGTCGATGAGTACCGTAGAAAATTCATCGACGAACCTACACCTTCGTTAACAAGTTTCGGACTTCCTAAAATCCTCTCTCGGTATCTTCTAGTCGAAAAAATTCGTCTTCGTCGACGAGGCCCTGTTGCACCCTCGTCGACGAATCCTCTGTGTTCGTCACCGAGGACCTAATAATTTCCCTCGATTATTTCTCCCAATGCGATGTCGTCAACGGCCGCTCTCCTTCTGTTACTATCTCCATTTTCCTCCCTCTTTATTATTTAAATACCATTATTCTTCGGGTCATCACATTCTCCCATCCTTATAAAATTTCGTCCTCGAAATTTACTATTCATATAATTCATCATCCCATAATAAGAAAAATGGTCTACTTATTTTATTACTTGCCCTCACTTATGGCGGAGGAATACCGTGGTTACATTCCAAGTCCTGGGAGATTACATATACCAAAAGAAAATTTCCCCCAAAACTAAATTACCACTTACTAACTAAAGCATTACATGTACTTGCAAAAGAAATACTACATATTTCCTAATCACATATGAATTTCCTGGAATAGTTGCGGGTATTTTTGTCTAATCTATTCCTCAAGCTCCCAAGAAGCCTCTTCTATTGCATGATTCCTCCATAGAATCTTTACCAGAGGAATCTTCTTATTACATAGTTCCTGTTCCTTTCTGTCCAGAAGCTGCATTGGTACCTCCTCACAAACTAGCGAATGACTGAGTTCCAACTCACTATAGCTGATAATTTGAGAAATGAAATTAGGATAGCTTCCCAAGAGGGGGGTGAATTGGAATTTTAAAATTATTTCAATTTTAATTCGTTGTTTAATATCAACAACCACAACAAGTAAATATAAAACAATTTCAACCACAACCAATCAAGATAATCAAAAACTCGATATTTGTCCTAATAGCCCTGTAATGAATTGTAAAACATGCTGAATTTATGTAAGCCCTGTGTTTATTCCAAAATCACAAGTCTTCTTTATGTTTAGCTTTTAAACAAACTTTCAGATTAATAAGTTTAGGTTGATCAACCAACGTAGTCCCTTTTGGTTTCCACAATCAATGGTAATCAAGCCCAAAAACAAATTATCCTCTGGTCTATTTAACAACTAAACACTCGGAATTAAAAATTTAAAAGCATACACGTAGATTGTAAGTCTTTCTGAAAAAGTAAAAAGTAAGGAAGAAGATAAACACAAGATTTTACGAGTTTCGGCTTACACTCAGCCTACATCCTCGCCTTTGGCAAACCACCACAGGATTCACTAGTTTAGTTCTTTTGACGGGTGGAACAATACCGATTACAAACACTCTTTCCGTTAGGCTAGAGCCCGCCTCTCCAAACGATATTCCCTCATTTGGTCCAATGATTCTACAGCCCTGAATCATCTATGAATAAGAACCAAGATAAAGAAGATTTTGTGTACAAGAAAACACTCTCACAACAGAGTATGTTAGTACAACATTCAGCACAATAATACTTCAAAGTAATTCAAATATAAAAGAATTTGAAACTCAATACTCAATATAGATTGCCAAATATCTTCCAAAATATGAAAGATTCTGACTTTGAAAGTTTTACTTCGGAGTTTGAATCAGTAGCAATTCAGTAGTTGAACACAAGAGAGTTTGAGAGCCTTTGAGAACTTTGATTGCTTGAAAATTGCTTGGGTGTCTCAAACCTTTGAAGTTTGGGGCTATTTATAGATGTTTAAAGGTAATTCCTTACCCCCAAAGTTTCCTTGAAGTAGTTTTCAAGTTTTTCAAAATAATAGTGTCCAAAAACTTCATTCAAAAAATCTTCCCGTTGAGAGTTTTTAAGCCAACGTTCGAGTGGCAGTCGCCTGTCATAGCACAAACTCACAACACAGAACATTGGCAGTCGCCTGCCAGAACCAAGGCAGTCACCTGGCATGACCACCCAGGTGCCTGGTTTGTTCAAGCAATCACCTGTCTTGCTATTGTCTCTTTGAAAAATCATTTACTTAATTTGGCAGCTGCTTGCCACAATAGGATAGTCGTCTAGCCCTTCTGTTTTTTCAAAAAAAAAAAAAAATTCTTTTTCAAAAACCCTTTCTTTTCATTGATTATAAAAGTATTCTTTAGAGTTTTCAAAAAATATATTTATGAATTTCTTGAGAGCTTCAAATCAATTTATACTTGAAATTAACTTGAAGTACTTACATTTAGAAAATCCTTAAAAAAATTAATCCTTTGATCTTCAATCTTGTTCTTCCGTCATCTTTGAGATTTCAATCTTTTCTTTGAGTGTTCACCAAGTTATCTTTAATCCTTATGCTCTTCAAGATCTTTTTTTAGTCCATAAGCTTTATCATGTTCTTCAAGATTTCCTTTTAATCCATACGCTTTATCATTCTCTTGGGCTTTGACACTTCCTTTAATATTTGCCTTTTTCTTGAAAAACTTTAAATTTGAACCACATTAAACATATCATGATTTGTAATCATCAAAATAAGAATTGTAAGCCTTATTAGGCCAACAAACTCCCCTTTTTTGATGATAACAAATCGAGAGCAAAAATAATAATAATTTATATTCATGGCTCCCCCTATCAACAAGCATGATACATTTTCATAGGTATATATATGATATGATCCATGCAAGATAATCCATAAATGATCCATCCATACATATTCATAGTTTTACAAACCACATACAAGATATGATCCATACAAGTACAAGTTTTTCAAACCATGGCATAGCATCACACATTTTTGCACTCCTCTTAAACATCTCCCCCTTTGGACATCAATCAAAAAGAAAAAAAATAATTAAGTTCAAGTAAAATCACATGTTGAGCATTTCATCAAACATACGTATCAAACATATGAACACACTCAATTTATAGTTTTTCAACATAACAAGTGTAGTGTGTTATAACATTCAAGTATATGAGTTGTAACTTCATTACTAACAACTTTTTCCTTTAGACAATATTCAAGATTTCAATTGTTAATTTTATGATACTGATTTAAGATTGAATTCATGATATCTATTTAAACTTCATGATACCAATTGAGAATTGATACTAATTGAAAATTTAATTCATGAAACCAATTGAAAATTCTCTGAATAGATTAATAGGGAAACAATCATAATATAAGCAATATGACATAACACTCCCCCTGAATTTAACACATTCAGTTTTATTATCAATTTTGCTTTCATCATCCCATGTTTCAAAACATTGATTCACATTATGTATCAAATATCAATATTATGCTCATATCATCAATGTTATACCATGCTCATAGATATAATCATACTTGTCATGCTAAAAAAATTGATCTTTTAGATTTTGATGCCAAGTGAGCTTTTTAAAATTGTAATACCAATTGAAATTTTTAAACGTGATACCAAAAATATTCATGGATACCAAAGACTTTATAGATACCAAAGTCATTTTCGCATTATACACAGCTCATGGATACCAATATAACCATTATATCTCTTATAGCTCATGGATATCAATATAAAAGCAGTAATTCTATCCATGTAATTCATCAATAGCATACATGATCAAGAATTAATCTCATATTAGAATTCATGCTTATGCTCAATAATCTCATGCTCAAATTTTCAACATAGTGAGTCATAAATTTCCAATATAAGTCAAGTCAAGTCAAGTCATACACATGAAGCATATAGCATATTATATAGGCATGTAAGCATGTAGCACATAGTCTTTCATTCTCAAATATCTTTTTCTTAATCAAGGTACTTATGTAATAAGCTCAATAATATTTTCTTAAGTTAAGCCTTGTAAAAATCATTCTATGATGTTTGCCAACAATACCATTTTGAATAGCTTTTAAACTCATCTTTAAGTTTTGCTGTTTCAACTAGTTCGATTGTTGATCATGAATTAAATTACTTTCTCAATTTTTAAAGGGGAATGACTTAATCCACGGAGTTTTTCACTTATGAACTAGTCTTTCATCTTGGTACCCATACTTTCTTGGTTTCGATTGGTTTAACAAGGGATGATTCCTTTATTCTCCATACTTGTTTAATTTTCACACCCTTTCTCTTAAATGGACATTTAAACTTTATATGCCCCTTTTTCTTACATTGATAGCATATGGTGTTGGTGTAAGCATTAAAGGATGTGCTTGAATTATCTTTGGAGGCTTTTGAGAAATAACCCACGTAAAGATTCTTTTTCTTTTTATTTTCAATTCCATTAAATCCAATGCCTTCTTTGTTTAGAAACATTCTTTGGGAGCCTACCATTTTGTCAAAGTTTATTTTTCCTTTTGTAAAGTTATAAATGATCTTTTCTTTATCTTTAATCTTATTTTTGAGATCATTTAACTCTATCTCTTTCTTTTTGTCAACCTTCTTTAGTGATTTTCATAATTCTAGAGATAGTTTTCTTATCTTAACCTCTAATTCAGAAATATAAATATTTTTCTTATATTCTATAGAGGATAGGGATTGAAGGTCTTCTATCATCTTTTCATTCTTGTTTTCTAATTCTTTGATTTTCGAGTCTTTCTCTTTTTCAGTAAGATTTTTAGCTTCTAACTCCTTTGTCAAAGTTTCATTCTTACTTTCCATTTTCTTGATTCTAGACTCCTTTTCTCTTTCTGCGGGCTTAAGGGATTCTAACTCTTTCATTATTCCTTCATTCATATTTTTCAACGAAGTATTTTGTTTAGTTACTTTAATTAGCATCTTATGAACTTTGAATAAATCATTTTGAAGTTCTTCATAAGATGGTGTTCTCTCATAATCGGATTCATCACTACAAGAATTATTTAAAGATTTAGATGAGGAGCTTTCCTCATTGTCCCAAGCCATAAAGCACGTATAAGCAACCTCTTGGTCACTTGATTCATTTTCCGAAGTAGTGGCTTTCATGGCCTTTTTTTTTTTTTTTCTTCTTAGACTCTTTCTTAAGTAGTGGACATTCCAGCTTTATGTGTCCAGCTTTGTTGCAATTATAGCATGTAAGAGTTTTACTTTTAGATTTCTTTTTGCTAATTTCTTCTCCTTCTAATTTAGAGTTTTGATTTCTTATTTTAAATTTGTTTCTCCTTCTTAGTATCCTTGCTAGCTTTTTAGATATAAAGGCTTCTTCATCTTCATCCATTTCACTACTTGAGTTTTCTTTTAAGGCTTTAAAGGCTATTAATTCTTAGGCTTTGGTTTTTCCATTCTTTTCATTCATTGTCATTTCATTTGTAAGGAGAGAACCTATAAGTTCATCTAAGGAGGTGGTCTTAAGGTTTCTTCCTTCGGTAATTGCTATAGCCTTAGGTTCCCATATTGAGGGAAGGCCTCTCAAAATTTTCCTAATCATTTCGTAGGTGGTATAAGTTTTTCCTAAGGTACTTAAGGAGTTAATTATGTGGGTGAATCTTGTGTACATACTTAATATGGATTCATCTGAATTCATTTTGAATGCTTCATATTCGCATGTTAACATGTCTATTTTATTGTCCCTAACATCAATAGTTTCTTCATATGTGACTTCTAATTTGTCCCATATTTCTTTAACTGTTTTACAAGCCATGACCCTATTGAATTCGTTAGCGTCTAAAGCACAATACAAAGCATTTATGGCACTTGAGTTTATTTGAAGCATCTTATAATCTGAATCAATCATATCCTTTTTCTCTTTTAGAATATGTTTTCTATCTATTATTTTGGTGGGCACAAGGTCTCCATCCACAACTACTTCCCATGCTTTCCAATCCATGTGTTGGAGGTAGATTTGCATTCTCTTTTTCCTAAAGGTGTAGTTGTGTCCACAAAAGATTGGTGGACGAGTTGAGGATTGGCCTTCTCCAAAAAGAGCTACTCCTATGTTAGCCATTTAGATCTTTGTATAGCTTCTTGTTAGGAATTTGCTATAACTAGGCTCTTATACCAATTGAAATTAGGATAACTTCCCAAGAGGGGGGGGGTGAATTGGAATTTTAAAATTATTTCAATTTTAATTCTTTGTTTAATATCAACAACCACAACTAGTGAATAAAAAAACAATTTCAACCACAACCAATCAAGATAATCAAAAACTCGATCTTTGTCTTAATAGCCTTGTAATGAATTGTAAAACACGCTGAATTTATGTAAGTCCTGTGTTTATTCCAAACTCACAAGTCTTCTTTATGTTTAGCTTTTAAACAAACTTTCAGATTAATAAGTTTAGGTTGATCAACCAACATAGTCCCTTTTGGTTTCCGCAATCAATGCTGATCAAGCCCAAAAACAAATTATCCTCTGGTCTATTTAACAACTAAAGACTCAGAATTAACAATTTAAAAACATACACGCAGATTGTAAGTCTTTGCTGAAAAAGTAAATAGTAAGGAAGAAGAGGAACACAAGATTTTACGTGGTTCGACTTATACCCAGCTTACGTCCTCGCCTTTGGCAAACCACCAAAGGATTCTCTAGTTCAATTTCGTTGACAAGTGGAACAATACCAATTACAAACACTCCTTCCGTTAGGCTAGAGCCCACCTCTCCAAATGATATTGGCTCGTTTCGTCCAACGATTGTACAGCCCTAAATCGTCTATGAATAAAAACAAAGATAGAGAAGACTTTGTGTTCAAGAAAACACTCTCACAACAGAGTATGTTAGTACAACATTCAGCACAATAATACTTCAAAGTAATTCAAATATAAAAGAATTTGAAGCTCAATACTCAATATAGATTGCCAAATATCTTCCAAAATATGAAAGATTCTGACTTTGAAAGTTTTACTTCAGAGTTTGAATCAGTAGCAATTCAGTAGTTGAACACAAGAGAGTTTGAGAGCCTTTGAGAACTTTGATTGCTTGAAAATTGCTTAGGTGTCTCAAACCTTTGAAGTTTGGGGCTATTTATAGATGTTTAAAAGTAATTCCTTACCCCCAAAGATTCCTTCAAATTGTTTCTAAGTTTTTCAAAATAATAGTGTCCAAAAACTTTATTTAAAAAATCTTCCCGTTGAGAGTTTTTAAGCCAACGTTCGAGTGGCAGTCACCTGTCATAGTACAAACTCACAACATAGAACACTGGCAGTCGCCTGCCAGAACTAAGGCAGTCACCTAGCATGACCACCAAGGCGCCTGGCATGTTCAGGCAGTCACCTGTCTTGCTACTGTCTCTTTGAAAAATCCTTTACTTAATTTGGCAGTCACCTCGCCCTTCTGTTTTTCAAAAAAAAAAAATTCTTTTTCAAAAACTCTTTCTTTTCATTGATTATAAAAGTATTCTTTAGAGTTTTCAAAAAATATATTTATGAATTTCTTGAGAGGTTCAAATCAATTTATACTTGAAATTAACTTGAAGTACTTACATTTAGAAAATCCTTAAAAAAATTAATCCTTTGATCTTCAATCTTGTTCTTCCGTCAGCTTTGAAATTTCGATCTTTTCTTTGAGCTTTCACCAAGTTATCTTTAATCCTCATGCTCTTCAAGATCTCTTTTTAATCCATAAGCTTTATCATGCTCTTCAAGATTTCCTTTTAATCCATAAGCTTTATCATTCTCTTGAGCTTTGACACTTCCTTTAATATTTGCCTTTTTCCTGAAAAACTTTAACTTTGAACCACATTAAACATATCATGATTTGTTATCATCAAAATAATAATTTTAAGCCTTATTAGGCCAACAAAAAGGATTTAGGACGTATTTCCTCAGCATGGATACGTGGAATACGTCATGCATCATGGATAGTGTAGGTGGCTAAGCTAGCCTGTAGGCCATCGACCCCACTTTCTCTAAAATCTCAAATGGACCGATAAACCTAGGGCTAAGTTTACCTTTTTTTCCAAACCTCATAACTCCTTTTAATGGAGTTATCTTTAGAAACACATGATCACCAGTATCAAATTTTAAATTCCTGTGGTGATTATTGCCATAACTCTTCTGTCAGCTATGAGCTGCACTGATTCTATCCTTGATAAGTCAAACTTTATCGAACGCCTGCTATACCAACTCTAGTCCCACAACTTGCCGCTCACATCCCAATATAAAGGAGATCGACATCTCCTACCGTACAGAGCCTCAAACGGTGTCATGCCAATACTGGACTGGTAACTATTATTATACCCATATTCCACCAACGACATGAACTGAATCCAACTACCCCCAAAATCTAATACACACGCTCGGAGCATATCTTCTAGTATCGGTATCATCCTCTCAGTCTTCCCGTCTAACTAAGGATGGAATGTCGTGCTAAACGATAGCTGAGACCCTAAAGCTTTCTGCAAGCTTCTCCAGAACCGTGACGTGAAACACAGGTCTCGATCTGACACTATAGATATTGGAACCCCATGAAAATGAACTTTCTCCTGGACGTAAATCTCTGCCAAACGGCTGAGGGAATAGCTGATCTTGATAGGGAGGAAATGGGTGGTCTTAGTCAACTGGTCTACTATCACCCAAATGGCATTCTGGCCATGCAATGTCGACGGCAGCTCTAAAACGAAGTCCATGGATATATGATCCCACTTCCACTTTGGGATAAATAACGGATGCAACTGACCCGCTGGCCTCTGGTGCTCAGCCTTTACCTGCTGTCACGTCAAACACTAGGCTACATATTCGGCAATCTCTCTCTTCATACCACTCCACCAGTAAAATTCTCGCAAATCCCTATACATTTTCGTACTTCCGAGATGAACTGTATACAAAGATCTATGAGTCTCCTCTAAAATAATCCTCCTAATGTCAGTATCAGTAGGAACACATAATCTCGAATGGAATCGTAAAGCTCCATCATCTGAAATACAGAATTCCTCACCCTGACCAGTCTGCGCTCTATCCATTACCTCTACTAATTCTGGGTCTCCCAACAAAATAATCCTGCACCTAATACAAAATCTTACCATCCTAGTAGTGTAACTCAATAAACTCAATGGCGGTCACGACTCGCTGGTCTCTCAAGGATACGAGACAAGTTCGGGTGTGAGACATTTCTCAGTAAGGGAAAATAAAATAAATACAGCTATGTGGCAACATGAACATTTAATGCAATTATATATATACAGTACATTTCATATATCTATAAACATCCATCATATCATACTGAATAATCATATACTTTCATATTTGCAAATAAATCATATCGTTCATAAAACGTCTATTATAACTGATAATACTGAAAATATACCTAGGATGAATAGCTAGCTGATGTCATGTATTCCCCCCCATGATGGGTTGTGCAGCCCGAAGGCGTGACCTGACAATAGCTGGCCGACCACTGTCGAGTCAAAAATGTTTATAAGTACGATGGGTCCGCGACACCCTGGTTCGGACAGCCAGGTGGACGTCTACACTCTACACTGAAAGCCACATCGACTATCCATCTCCCACCCCCTCGTGGGATGGTTAGCACCAATCTGATTATAGATATCTGATCTATAAGCTACAATTCCGTGCTCCTGAACTAAACTAAACTAACATCCAGATTCTGATAACATATAATAAATGATATTATAGCATTTTTCATAATTTCATAAATATGGCCCTGTGCCAAAATTATTTCATAAATACAGTCTCGCGCCGAACATTTCATAAATACGGCCTCGCGCCGCAATCATTTCATATATACGACCTCGCGCTGAACATTTCATAAATACGGCCTCGCACCGATATCATTTTATATATATGGTCTCGCGCTGAACATTTCATACATATCATGCTAAAAATAAATTAATTATCATGTACTTGTCAAAATCATCATAGCATACTATATCTTTTCATAATTCCTGAAAACATGTTTTACTCGTAAAATTTGTCATATCATTACCTTTCATGAAAAATAACATTCATGTCACACAAAGCTGAGTAATTTCGTACATGTCATTCTAAAATCACACTTTCTGTAAAACAGTAGAATTTTCCCAATAACATACATTTTCTCAATAATATTCAAATCGAATACATATTCCCTGAAAATTACTTTACTGATAATAATAATAATAATAATAATAATAATAATAATAATAATAATAATAATAATATGTGTGGAAAAATAACTGTTTTAGTTTATTCCCTTACCTGGCAACTAAAAAGCTCTTATGTATTCCTGGACTCACACCCGTAGGATTTCCTGATCAATACCCTGAAAATAAAAACTATCAGTACTCAACTTCAGTATTTTCACGTGCATATCATTTCCTATAACTACAGTAAGACCAAATTCTGCATAAAAAGTCTTACCTCAACTTAGGGAGGAATTCTAACTAGTTTTCACCAACGATCCGCTCTGGCAGATTTGGAGGGAACTTCCAAGGAGCGTCATGGTGGCTTCAGATCGTCGAACCGGCTAAAATTCGGCCCAAAATCAAAGAGAGAAGAGAGAGAGAGAGAGAGAGAGAGAGAGAGAGAGAGTGAGAGATTTCTTAATTTTTATGTTTAAATCTAGATTTTGGGTTATTTATAGGCTTGGATTCGTCGACGAGACACGTCACCTCGTCGACGAGTCCTGTAGAAAATTCGTCGACGAACCTGCACCTTCGTTGATGGGTTTCAGACTTCCCAAAATCCTCTGTCTATATCTTCTCGTCGATGAAATTCGTCTTCGTCGGCGAGGCCTTCTTGCACCCTCATTGACAAATCCCCTATGTTCGTCGACGAGGACCTGATAATTTCCCTCGATTGTTTTTCCTAAAATGCGATGTCGTCAACGAACGCTCTACTTTTGTTATTGTCTCCATTTTCCTCCCTCTTTATTATTTAAATACCATTAATCTTCGGGTCGTCACATTCTCCCCTCCTTATAAAATTTCATCCTCGAAATTTACTATTCATATAATTCATTATCCCTTAATAAGAAAAATGGTCTACTTATTTTATTACTCGTCCTCACTTATGGCGGAGGAATACCGTGGTTACATTCCAAGTCCTAGGAGATTACATATACCAAAAGAAAATTTTCCCCAAAACTAAAATACCACTTACTAACTAAAGCATTACATGTACCTGCAAAAGAAATACTACATATTTATTTACATTTCCTAATCACATATGAATTTCCTGGAATAATTGCGGGTATTTTTGTCTGATCTATTCCTCAAGCTCCCAAGAAGCCTCTTCTATTACATGATTCCTCCATATAATCTTTACAAGAGGAATCTTCTTATTACCTAGTTCATGTTCCTTTCGGTCCAGAGTCTGCACCGGTACCTCCTCATAAACTAGCAAATCACTAAGTTCCAACTCACCATAGCTAATAATATGAGAAGGATCTAGGACGTATTTCCTCAACATGGATACGTGGAATACATCGTGCATCTTGGATAGTGTAGGTGGCAAAGCTAGCTTGTAGGTCACCGGCCCCACTTTCTCTAAAATCTCAAATAGATCGATAAAGATAGGGCTAAGTTTACCCTTTATTCCAAACCTCATAACTCTTTTTAAAGGAGCTATCTTCAAAAAAAAATGATCACCAGTATGAAATTCTAAATTCCTGCGGTGATTATTGGCATAACTCTTCTGTCGGCTCTGAGCTGCACTAATTCTATCCCTGATAAGCCGAACTTTATCGTATGTCTGTTGTACCAACTCTAGTCCCACAACTCTCCGCTCACCCATCTCATCCCAATACAAAGGAGATCGACATCTGCTATCGTACAGAGCCTCAAACGGTGTCATGCCAATACTAGACTGGTAACTATTATTATACACGAATTCCACCAATGGCATGAATTGAGTCCAACTACCCCCAAAATCTAATACACACGCTCAGAGTATATCTTCTCGTATATGTATCATCCTCTTTAGTTTTCCCGTCTGATTGAGGATGGAATGTCATGCTAAACAATAGTTGAGACCATAAAGCTTCTTGCAAGCTTCTCCAGAACCGTGACTTGAAATGCAGGTCTCGATTTGACACTATAGATACTGGCACCCCATGAAAACGAACTAACTCTTGGACGTAAATCTCTGCCAAATGGCTGAGGGAATAGCTGATCTTGATAGGGAGGAAATGGGCAGGCTTAGTCAGCCGATCTATTATCACCCAAATGGCATTCTAACCATGCAATGTCGACGGCAGCCTTAAAACGAAGTCCATGGATATATGATCTCACTTTCACTCTAGGATAAATAACGGATGCAATTGACCCTCTAGCCTCTGGTGCTTGGACTTTGCCTATTGTCACGTCAAACACTAGGCTACATATTCGGCAATCTCTCTCTTCATACCACTCCACCAGTAAAATTCTCGCAGATCCCTATACATTTTCATACTGCCGGGATGAACTGTATACAAAGATTTGTGAGCCTCCTCTAAAATAATCCTCCTAATGTTAGCATCAGCAAGAACACATAATCTCGAATGGAGCCGTAAAGCTCCGTCATCTGAAATACAGAATTTCTCACCCTGACCAGTCTATACTCTGTCCATTGCCTCTACTAATTCTGGGTCTTCTTTTTAGGAGGCTTTAATTTTTTCCTGCAGAGTAGGCTGTACCACTAGGCTAGCAATACATACTAGAGTATTACTCTCTATCAATTCAATATCGAGTCTCTCCAGATCCATTATAATTGGACACTGGATCTCCATAGTCGTCAATACTGATTCCCCAAACTTCATGCTAAGTGCATCAACAACCACATTTGCTTTCCTTGGGTGGTAACTGATGGTACAGTCAAAATCCTTAATCAATTCTAACCACCTTCTCTGCCTTATATTCAATTCCTTCTGGGTGAAGAAATACTTTATGCTCTTGTGGTCGGAGAAAATCTCACACTGCTTGCCGTACAGGTAATGCCTCCAAATTTCCAATGCATGAACCACTACAGCCAATTCAAGATCATGGGTAGGATAGTTCTTTTCATACTCTTTCAATTTTCTAGATGCATACGCCACCACCCTGCCATGCTGCATCAATATGCAGCCAAGTCCCTTCAAGGATGCATCACTGTAGATAGTATACCCCTCACCCCTAGACGAGATGATCAGTACAGGCGCTATGACTAGACTCTGCTTCAGTTCTTGAAAATTCTGCTCACAGCTGTCGTCCCACTCAAATTGGCCATTCTTCATAGTCAGTCGTGTCAGAGACCCTGATAAAACTGAGAATCCCTTGACAAAATGATGGTAATATCCGGCTAATTCCAAGAAACTCCTAATCTCCTGGAAATTCCTCGGTCTAGCCCAATTCACTACCGCATCAACCTTACTGGAATCGATAGAAATTCCATCTCCTGAAATTACATGCCCCAAAAACACAACTTTCTCGAGCCAGAAGTTGAATTTACTGAAATTTGCATACAAGTTCTTCTCCCTGAGCATCTGCAAAACCTACCTCAAATTTATCTCGTGCTCCTCAAAACTCCTCGAATAGACCAGTACGTCATCAATAAAAACAACTGCAAACTGATATAAAAATGGATGGAAGATCCGATTCATCAAGTCCATAAATATCGCAGGAGCATTTGTCAGACCAAATGGCATAACAAAAAACTCGTAATGCCCATACCTGGTCCTAAAAGCCATCTTCGATACATCTTCTGCTCTAACCTTTACTTGATGGTAGCCTGATCTGAGGTCAATTTTAGAATATACCCGTGTACCTTGGAGCTGATCGAACAAATCATCGATATGGGGTAGAGGATATTTGTTCTTGATGGTCACTTTATTAATCTCTCTGTAGTCTATGCACATCCTCACAGACCCGTCATTCTTCTTTACAAACAGCACTAGAGCTCCCCGTAGAGATACACTAGGTCGTATAAAGCCTTTATCAAGCAAATCTTGTAACTGATCTTTCAGCTTTACCAACTTTGCTGGCGTCATTTGGTACGGTGCTTTAGAGATCGATGTTGTACCTGGAAGTATATCAATGGGAAAATCTACCTCTCGATCAAGTGGCAAACCTGGTAATTCATCTAGGAACACATCTGTAAATTATTTCACTACAAGCGTATTGATAAGCTTCAATTCATTTTCTGATATTTTTTTCACAAAAGTCACAAATCCCTGACAGCCACTCTAGAGTAGTCTCCAAGCCTGAACAGCTGAGACCATCTGAGGTAAAGATTGCACTCATTACCCTATGAATTTGAATTCTAATTTCCTTGAAGGTCTGAATATCACTTCTCTGAAACGACAGTCTATAATAACAGAATTAACTGTTAGTCAATCCATGCTGAAGATGATATCAAACCCATGCATATCCAGCACCACCAAATTAGCAGATAAAATTCTCCCTTAAACATCAATTGGATAACCACGAAGCACCCTACTACATCTCACTCCTGACCCAGTCGGTGTAGCCACTAATAACTCAACATCTAGTGATTATGTTTCAGCCGCACATAATTTAACACACCCTAGGACACAAATGAGTGTGTGGCACCAGAATCAAAAAGTGTAATAACTTTAAATGAAAACATGTTAATTGTACCTGTCACCATGTCGCCGACTGTCTCAACATCACCTGGCGTCAAAGCAAAAACCCTAGCTGGAGCCATATTCCATTGCTGACCTCCACGTGGCGCCTGGTAGCCTCCTCGAGTAGGTCTAAGGGCAAGAGTAGCACCAATCTGAACCAAACACTCCCTCATCATATGTCTTGGCTCCCCACACCGGTAGCAAACACCTCGCTGGACACGACACTCCTCTAGGTGTCTCTTCTCGCAAGATGAGCAAGCTGGAGATGGCTGCACACCCTGAAAACCGCGATTCCCGGTCTCCTATCTTCGGTCACAGTAATAGCCACATCTTTTCCACGAACCACGGCTGACTCCCTACTGGGAACCGGAAGGTGCAGATCACTTCTTCTGTCTCTGTTCCTCAGCCTCCAACTGCTCCCCAATCTCTGTTATAGTGGCTCTATCCACTAGCTCAGCAAAATCCTGTAACTTCAATATCGATACCTTCTTATAAATTTCTCTCCTTAGGCCTCTCTCAAACTTTCGTACCTTCTTCGCTTCATCTAGTATGATGTACGGGGCGAAGCAAGATAATTGGATGAACCTCGCCGCGTACTGCTGTACGGTTTGCTGTCCCTGCTTCAGATTCAGGAACTCCTCAATCTTAACTTCCTTGGACGAGACTGGAAAATACCTGTCGAAGAATGTCTCCTTAAACTGCTCCCATGTCATCTCCACATGTGCTGTCCTCTGCTGCTTTAATAATCTCACCTCCGACCACCATCTCTCAGCATCCCCAGTCAATCTGTAAGTGGCAAACAGCACCCTTTGCTTCTCAGAATATTGCAGCACTACAAATATTTTCTCGATTTCCTACACCCAGTTTTCAGCAACTGCAAGATCCGTTCCCCCTGAGAAAGCTGAAGGATTCATCTTTATGAATTTCTTTATCAAACTACCGTGGCCTGCCATTGGACCACCACGTTCCTTCGTGCTCCTAGAAATTTCAATCATGACTTGCTATGCCACGTTGTGTAAGACGGCATCTGAATCACTATCCGCAGTGCCTAAGGGTCCAGCACCCTCATTCCCACTAGCGTGGGCACTATTGCCACCAAGGTCCATCCTAAAAAATAAATAACTTAACTCAAAACCTCCTTCTCTATACATGTCATCCAACTCATATAATATATTCTCCTAATTAATTCATCACTCCTAATCTTAATTCAAGGCTCAATCCTGCAACCTAGATACCTAACCCGACGATAGTTTACCATGACTTTCTTGAAATCGTCACCCTAGGAAAATCACACAAACCACCACGGAAGTCCTGCATCTAAACTACAAAACCAAACCTCAAATTCCCTTATCCTATACTCTCGTATTATTACTGCTGCACTCTAGAGTCTATAGAACCTAGTATCCTAGGCTCTTATACCAAACTATAACGACCTGCTCAACTTATCAAATAATAATCATAAACAATAACAACATCAACCTGAACCCATGGGTAGTGGGGATAGACCAGTCATAATCAGTAGAAACCTAAGCAGCAGTAAGTATAACATTACAACCATCCAACCAATATAACATAATACCAGAGTCTATTTACACCAAAATAGCATACATATATTTTCAATCTCCCATAAAATTCCAATTACAACTAGGATCTCCCAACAAAATAATCTTAATCCTAGTACAACATCTTACCCTCCTAGTAGGGTAACTCAACAAACTCAACGGCGGTCACAACCCGCCGATCTCTCAAAGTCTCTTGAAAAATTAATTAAGTTCGGGTGTGAGACACTTCTCAGTAAGGGAAAATAAACTAAATACTTCTGTGTGGCAATATGAACATTTAATGTAATTATACATATACATATATCTGTAAACATTCATCATATAATACTGAATAATCATATACTTTCATATTTGCTAATAAATCATATCGTTCATAAAACGTCTATTATAACTAATAATACTGAAAACATACTGAGGATGAATATCTAACTGATGTCATGTATTACCCCCCATGACGGGTTGTGCAGCCCGAAGGCGGGACTCGACAATGGCTGGCCGATTACTGCAGAGTCAAAAATGTCTGTAAGTATGATGGGCCCGCCACACCCTAGTCCGGACTGCGAAGTGGATGTCTACACTCTACCCTGAAAGCCACATCGACTATCCATCTCCCACCCCCTCGTGGGGTGGTTAGCACCAATCTGATCATAGATATTTGATCTATAAGTTACGATATCGTGCTCCTGAGCTGAACTAAACTAACATCTTGGTTCTGATAACATATAATACATGATATTATAGCATTTTTCATAATTTCATAAATACGGCCTCGTGCCGAAATCATTTCATAAATACGGTCTCGTGCTGAACATTTCATAAATACTGTCTCACACGGCAATCATTTCATATATACGGCATCGCGCCAAACATTTCATAAATACGGCCTCATGCCAATATCATTTTATATATATGGCCTCGTGCCGAACATTTCATACATATCATGCTAAAAATAAATTAATTATCATGTACTTGTCAAAATCATCATAGCATACTGTATCTTTTCATAATTCCTGAAAACATACTTTACTCGTAAAATTTGTCATATCATTACCTTTTTAATGAAAAATAACATTCATACCACACAAAGCTGGGTAATTTTGTACATGTCATTCTAAAATCACATTTGTAAAACAGCAGAATTTTCCCAATAACATACATTTTCTCAATAATATTCAAATGTAATACATATTCCCTGAAAATTATTTTGTTAATAATAATAATAATAATAATATGTGTGGAAAAATAACTGCTTTAGTTTATTCCCTTACCTGACAACTAAAAAGCTTCTATGTATTCCTAGACTCACACCCGTAGGATTTCCTGATCAATACCTTGAAAATGAAAACTCTTAGTACTAAACTTCAATATTTTCACGTATATATCATTTCCTATAACTACAGTAAGACCAAATTCGGCATAAAAAGTCTTACCTCAACTTAGGGATGAATTCCAACTAACTTTCACCAACGATCCGCTCCGAAAGATTTGGAGAGAACTTCCCTAGGAGCATCACGATGGCTTCAGATCATCGAACCAGCAGAAATCCGGCCCAAAATCGAAGAGAGAAAAGATAGAAACCGAAGGGAGAGAGAGAGAGAGAGAGAGAGAGAGAGAGAGAGAGAGAGAGAGAGAGAGAGAGAGTGAGTGAGTGAGTGAGTGAGAGATTTCTTAATTTTTATGTTTAAATTCAGATTTTGGGTTATTTAAAGGGCTGAATTCGTCGACAAAACACGTCACCTCATCGACGAGTCCTGTAGAAAATTCATCGACAAACCTGCACCTTCGTCGACAAGTTTCAGACTTCCCAAAATCCTCTCTTGGTATTTTCTCATTGACGAAATTCGTCTTCGTCGACGAGGTCCTCTTGCACCCTCATCGACGAATCCCCTGTATTCGTCGACGAGGACCTAATAATTTCCCTCGATTATTTCTCCTAAAATGCGATGTTGTCGACGAACGCTCTCCTTCTGTTACTGTCTCCATTTTTCTCCCTCTTTATTATTTAAATACCATTATTCTCCAAGTCGTCACAATATATATATATACCAAATCAATGAATAAAATTTTAATTTTAGGCATCATTTGCATTTGATTTTTCTTAATTTTGAATTATATTAGAATTTTTTTTTTTATTGGTATGGAGAGAAAATATAATGGATAATGAATTTCTATACATTTTACTTTCCTTTCCTTTTTCTCATCAAAATTCTTCCCAAACAAACCTCAAAGTTTTCCATGTCTCAAAAGATACTTAAAAAAAGTTGTACCTTACTTACTTATATAGTAATATTAGTAGAGAACTTGTGTTATACAGAGGATATTGTTTCCTTGTTTTTATTTTATGATTTTATCTATATCATTTTTATTTAATATTAAAAATTTAAATATAGTGAAACTAATTCAAAAATTTTAAATATAAAGCATTATATGAACCTTCTATACTATTTTTGGAGGGCCTATCATAGGAAATAAAATTTATATTACAATTTAACAATATAATAGTTTTTTTGGTGAATTAGTTCCTATGATAAATCTTTTATGATTAAAAGGTCTACAATTCAAATCTCATCACTCTCATTCTTCATACTTTGCTATTAATGTCCGCCCTTCTAATTAATTGAAACCAAAATTGTGGCATAAGTGATGGTGAGTACACACCTTATGTGGTCTTCAAGCTCAATTGGCTTTCAAATTGCAAGGGAGTTGGTAGAGATTTTTTTTTTTTTTTTTTTTTACTTTAAAGATTGAATAGTATTGGCTTAAAAGAAAGTCCTACAATTCAATTATAGTTAGTACAAGTATCATATGCCCACTTCTCTTGTGCACCTCAAGATTGTTTTCATGTCCTTTGATCAACAAAAGTAATCAAAAGAATCATATTCTCTTTTCTTGTTGGAAGCAAAAAGACTTACGTCCTACTTAACCATAAAGAATGTGAACTTGTTGGTAGTGCACTCTTGACAATAACTAAGGATGGGTGTGGCAAAAGATACCAAAAACTATATCTTGGAGTTGTACCTAATAAATATAAAATGATATAATTTTCTTGACATCATGTTAGAGTCTTAATAACCAAAAGTTAGAGTTTAAACCTTAGTGCTCCCATTTTTCTAATTAAAATTATATCACAGGGTATAATAGGCATACACTTAATTTATCATTTCTTTTAACTCCAATATAGGCTTTTAAGCATAGGAGTGCATTAGGGAAAACAAAAATCATTCTAGGGCCCTAACCTAACAAGTTTAAACTTTTGGCCTAAAGTGGGGGTCTCATGTCAGGGGTAGGTAGATGCTATAAAACAACACAGCAGAACCAAGCCTTAGTCCGACTAAGTGGGGTCGGCTATATAAATCTTTTTTCGCCAATTTATGCAATCATGGGCCATTTATTTTGATAGATTCAAGGATATTAAATCCTTACTCACAATCTCCTCCCATGTTTTTTTAGGTCTACCCCTACCCCTTCTACTACCCCCTACAGTAACAATGTCACTCTTTGTAACGACTTGATTTTTAATGTTATTTTGTATATATATATATATATATACACACACACACACATAAACTATAAAAGTTCACTGCTCTGATATCCCTAATATATATAATAACATCATCACAGTCTAGGAAAGGACCGTGAAACCTGTATAATCATAAACTACATATGCAACGGAAAGCATAATACATATAACCACGTCAAATATATACAATACCAAAGTGTCAGAATTTGTCTAGAATGTGCATACATAGCCATTCCCAAAATACCCCCACCTACTCATCTAGGGACTACTCAAAAAGTAACTTCCCAAAATACTTACCCTCTAAATAGAATAGTACTACAGTCCCCTCTACCTGCGAGCCTGATCTGCTCACCTATCTAGTTCACCTGAAAAATAATGGTATATTGGGATTAGACAACTCTCAGTAAGACAAAATATGCTATTACCAGTGTGTGGTTGATGAGTTTACATAATTGTAAAATCTGATTTAGCAGTACTGCAAATAACTGAGTTTGAGGAAGCACGACAGTATAGCTCACACCTATGTTGCTTAACATAAATTTTTTTTTTTTGAATATTCTATTCATAATACTTCTAATACTTATAGGTATGTCTATGGTTTCTATAAATCTAGGTATGTATAATAACTGAGAAAACTTCCCTGGATGGATAACTAAAAATCATGATTTAACCCCTCATGACAGGGTTGTGCGGCCCGCAAGTGGGACCTATCACTAGCTGGCCAACCAAGATAAGTCAACTGAACTCTAAAAGTCAGATCGGCCTCCTCGACCCTAACTGATGAGGAGCCTATCCACAACATAGACACGATCAACTATTAAAAATTCACATACTACCTGAGTTATGTGGTTGCACTCTAAACTAAAAATAGCTACGGTACCGTGCTATAAAACTGATCTAGTTCATTAGGGTATGATACTATATATATATATATATATATATATATATATATATATATATATATATATATATAATATTTCTATATTTCTATTTTACCATGATTCTAATATAACTGAAATAACTATAACATGAAATAACTGATCTGAATGTGCTGTATAATCTGAATACTGAATACTGAATATCTGAAGATTTAAATACTGAATATCTGAAATGTTATGGTTCTTAAATCCATAAATCATGGTATACTAAAAATGTTGTATTATTTAATTTTTGAATATATTCCATAAAAATATGATTCTAAAAAATCTGAAAATATCTATCTATCTATAGATATTTTTACATACATACATATATATACCGTACATCATGATATTCTGAAATTCATATAAATTCTGTATAATAATATTTTCTACTAATATGCTGTAAATCATGATATCTAAAAGCTATAAACATATTATACTGATCTAATACTAACTCATGCCACACAACTAAATAAAAAGTTTTTGTACTGAAATTTATACTTTCCCAAAACACATAAACTTACTGATAATCTTACTAGTTTAACTCGCATAGCATATTTCCCTTACCTAGTAATTAAGCTTACCTACTAACGTTCTAAATTATGCATCTGACATTTATAATTCCATAATCTTGAAAATATTATATATATATATATATATATATATATATATGTGTGTGTGTGTGTGTGTGTGTGTGTGTGTGTGTATCTTGTGAATCAACTAAATACCCAGAATATTTTTCATTCTTCTATCTTCTGAATTATAAACTATTCATTATTTATCTAGACTTCGGAAAAGATATCCACTGGGATCCTCAACCCATTCCTGCAAGGTCCTAAAACACCCTAACCCTAAGAATAAAACACCCTGATTTTATTCCACAAAATACAAGTATATTCTTATATAATACAAAATCTAGACTCCAATAAGCTTGGCAATACTGAAATTACCCAAATAATCTACTTACCCTAGTTTTGGGATGGTTCCCAAACTTCTCAAATCAACATTTTGCTCCAACTATGTTATAGACAATTGCCCCAAGATCATCGTGGTAGTTTCTAATCATCGAACCAAGGAGAGACGAAACCGGAAACCTAAAGAGAAGCGAGAGAAACCATGTAGAGAGAGAAAAACTGATAAAATGAAATTTCCTCATTAAAAATCCATTTTGGGGCTATATATGGAGTGTTGTTCATGTTGTCTCATTAATGAGCCACGATACCTCGTTGACGGGTACTAGAAGCCGATTTGTCTACGAGTACTTAACCCTAGTCGACGAGTTTCTGATCTTAGAAACAGCCTCTCGGTAAGTTCTCATTGACGAGGCACATGTCCAAGTTGACGAGCCCAAGGAGGATTCTCGTCGACGAGTGCCTTACATTCGTCGACGAGACCTTGTAAGTCCCCTTTTATAATTCCCGTTTTCTTTCTTTCTCTTATCATTTAATTGCTATAAATTGTGTTCGTAGACAAGACCCTGGAAGTCCCCTTTTGTAATTCCCCTTTTCTTTCTTTCTCTTATCATTTAATTACAATAAATTCTCCGGGTCTCTATATTCTCCCCTCTTTATAAAATATCGTTCTCAAAATTTGCTATCTGTATTGAACACCATTCTTAGCGTAAAACGAGCTACTTATTTTATTACTAATCCTTACTTATGGTGGAGGAATACCGTGGTTACGTTTGAGGTTCTAGAAGATTACAAACATATATATACAAAAGAAAATTCTCCCAAAACTAAAACATTACCTATCCTATAACCTAAAATACAACTATACATTTATTATTCTGTACTGAACAAAAATTATTTTTATCTAAATAATACTGGCTAATATTGTAACCCATTTAATAGGTGTGGGTACGTCTATCTAATCTCTTCCTCAAGCTCCCACGAAGCATCTTCCATAGCATGATTTTTTCAGAAAACTTTCACTAGTTGAATTTTCTTAGTGCGCAATTCTTGTTCCTTTCTGTCTAAGATCTGCACTGGTCCTTCCTCATAAGCTAGTGAATTTATAAGCTCTATCTTTGCATAACTAATTATGTAGGATGGATCTAAGACGTATTTCCTCAGTATGGAAACATGAAATACATCATTTATTCTACACAGAGCTGGTGGTAAAGTTAACCTACAGGCAACTGACCCCACTCTCTCAAGTATCTCGAATAAGGCAATGTACCTAGGGCTCAACTTACCCTTCTTTCCAAATCTCATAACTCCTCTCAGAAGAGTTACCTTCAAAAATACCTGATCTCCCACGTCAAATTCTAACTCATGATGGTGAGTATTTGCATAACTTTTTTGCCAACTCTAAGTTGTATTAGTTCTTTCTTTCATAAGTTGGACTTTATTGTATGCCTATTGCACCAATTCTGGTCCCAAAACTCATCTCTCGCCCACTTCGTCCTAATACAATGGAGAACGACACTTCCTACCATATAACGCCTCGAATGGTGCCATGTCAATGCTGGTATGATAGCTAGTGTTGTAAGCGAACACAACCAGCGGCAAATACTAGGTCCAGCTACCCTTGAAATCCAGCATGTAAGCCCGTAGCATATCCTCTAATACCTGAATCATCCTCTCAATCTACCCATCTGTCTGAGAATGAAATGTCGTGCTAAATGATAAATGAGACCTCAGAGCCTCCTACAAGCTCCTCCAAAATTGTGACGTGAAATATGGGTCTCGGTCTGATACTATAGACACTGGCACACCATGTGACCATATTATTTCCTGAATATATATATATTTTTGCTAGTTTGTCCATGGAGTAGCTGAATTTAATAGGGATAAAATAAAAGGTCTTCATCAATCGATCTACAACCACCAAAATAGTATTTTGTACCTACCGCGCCGGCGGTAAACCTGTCACAAAATCCATCGAAATATGATTTCACTTCCACTCTGGGATGAAGAGTGGCTGCAACTGTCCTGCCGACCTCTAGTGATCACCTTTACCTGTTGGCACATAAAACACTACTTCAAAAATTCATAAATACCCCTCTTCATGCCGCTGCACCAGAAGGATTCCTGCAAATCCCGGTACATTTTAGTACTATCTAGATACATGGTATATAGGGATCTGTGTGCCTCCTCTAAAATAGTCCTCCTAATCTCAGCATCTACAGGAACACATAGTCTGGTACTAAACTGCAGGGCTCCATCATTAGATAGGCTAAAATCCTCCTTATGCCCGTCTTGCACTTTCTCAATCAACTCCGTCAATTTTACGTCATTCTTCTGGGTTGCTTTAATCTTTTTATATAACGTAGGCTACACCACCACGTTGGTTATGAAATCCTGGTGATCATCCTCTATTAGCTCCATATCTAACCTCTCCAAATCCATCAAGATAGGGTGTTGAATCTCCACTGCTGACATTGCTACTTTTGCTGTTTTCTTGCTCAGTGCATCAGCTACCACGTTTGCTTTCCTATGATGGTAGTTGATAGTATAATCATAATCCTTGATAAGCTCTAACCATCTTCTCTGTCACATATTCAAATCTTTATGGGTTAAGAAATACTTTAAGCTTTTATGATTAGTGAAAATCTCGCATTTCCCACCATAAAGGTAATGCCTCCATATTTTCAGAGCGTACACCACTGCTGCTAATTCTAGATCGTGCACAGGTTAATTTTTCTCATATTCTTTAAGATGCCTAGAAGGGTATGCAATAACTCTGTCGTGCTGCATCAACACGCACCCAAGTCCCTTCAGGGATGCCTCACTGTATATAACGAATCTATCCTCTCCTGATAGAATATCTAACACTGGGGCGGTGACCAACCGCTGCTTCAACTCCTGGAAACTCTGCTCACATTCATCAGACCATTCAAACCTTACATTCTTCCTCGTGAGTCGTATCAAAATACCTAATAGTCTGGAGAAACCATCTACAAAGTGTCGATAGTACCCTGCCAGACCTGGAAAGCTCCTAACCTCCTGAACATTTCTCGGCCTCGCCCAATCTACCACTGCCCCTATCTTGCTTGGGTCAACTAATATACCATCCCTGGAGATCACATGCCCTAGAAAGGTGACCTGTCTCAACTAGAATTCACATTTCTTGAATTTCGAGTACAGTTTTCTTTCCCTTAATATCTGCAACACCACCCTCAAATGATGCTCATGTTCTTCAAAGCTCTTTGAGTAGACCAATATATTATCTATAAAAACCATAACAAACTGGTCTAGAAACTGATGGAACACTCGATTCATCAGGTCCATAAATGCTATCGATGCATTCGTCAGACCAAACGGCATAACGATAAACTCGTAGTGCCCATATATAGTCCTGAAAGTAGTCTTCGAGAAGTCCTCTGCTTTAACTTTCATCTAATGATAACCTGACCTGAGATTGATCTTGGAGTGGACTTGAGTCCCCTAAAGCTGATCAAATAGATCATCGATTCTGGAAAGAGGATATTTATTCTTTATCGTCACTTTATTTATCTCTCTGTAATTAAAGTACATCCTCATGGTCCCATATTTCTTTTTCACGAACAAGACTGGAGCCCCCAAGGGCGACACGCTGGGCCTGATAAAACATTTATCTAATAACTCCTGTAGCCGGTCTTTCAATTCTCTCAATTCAGCTAGAACCATTCTGTAGGGCACTTTAGATATTGGTGTCATCCCTAAAAGTAGATCAATTGCAAATTCTATCACCCAATAGTGGTAAGCCAAGTAACTCCTATGGAAAGACATCCAAAAATTCTCTAACCAATGGAATGTCAGCTCGATTCAGTTCTTCTTTTGGAAGTTCCTTTATGTAGGCAACATATCCCTGGCACCCACCCTGAAGTAGTCTCCTCGCCTGAATAGATGGCATCAAATGGGGTGAAGTGCGCACACGCGACCCCACAAATATGAATTCCTGCTCTCCGGGGGGTCTGAAGATCACATCTTTCTGATGACAATCAATGTTGGCATAATTTATTGCCAACCAATCCATACGCAAAATAACATCCAACCCTTGCATATCTAATACCACGAGGTCAGCTGGTAATATCTTCTCTTGAATGCTAACTAGATAGTTTTTAAGTACCTTCCTACATCTCACCATTTATCTAGTCGACGTAGCTACAGACAACTCAATATTTAAAAACTGTGTCAAAATCCTAGACAGTCTAACATATCCCGACGACACAAATGAATGAGTAGCACCTGAATTAAACAAAACAACAGCTTTATATGGTAAATCAATAAGTATACTTGTAATAACATCTCCGGTAGCCTCGACGTCTCCCAGAATCAAAGCATAGACTCTCGCTAGTGTTGTGTTCCTTTGCTGGCCACCATGAGGCGCCTGATAACCACTGCGGAATGGTTTGGGAGCTGGGACCTAGATCGGTGGTCCTGGGCATGTTCGTGCCATACAGCCGGATCTTCCACAACAAGAGCAGACGTCTCTCTCTATCCAGCACTCGCCCAAATGTTTCCTTCTGCACGTCTGACACATAGGGTAGGTCTGCACACCCTGATTCTCATGAGGTCCCATCATCTACCTCTAACCTCCGCTGTAACAATCTCCTTTCCATGGGCCCCGGTTGGAACCCACTTGAAAACCCTAAGGCGTGGACCTCTTTCTCTGACTCTGAGTTGTGGTGCCTCTTTGCGTGCCACTCTCAATAACCGTAGCTCTATCCACAACCTTCGTGAATGTCTGAGCCTGAAAACCAATAACCTGCTTAAATAGATTCTGCCTCAGACCTTCTTCAAACTTTCTCGCCTTCTTCTTCTCCTCGTCCAATGCCAAATGTGGGGCAAACCGAGACAACTCAATAAATCAATATGCGTATTGTGATATTGTCATCTGCCCCTGAGCTAAGTGCATGAATTCTGCTGCCTTTACACTCTGAACGATAGTAGGGAAATATCGCTTAAAGAAGAATTCCTTGAATCGACTCCACGTCACTGGCACAAGATCCGGTCTCTACTCCTCAATCAACCTTGTTGATATCCACTAGCATTTTGCCTCCCCAATAAGTTTGAAAGTTGCAAACACTACCTTTTGTTCATATGTACATGGAAGCACTGCCAACATCTTTTCAATGTCCTAGACCCAATTTTTAGCCACAATCAGGTCAATGCCTCTAGTACAAATGGGGGCTTCATCCGCGTAAACTGCTCGATTGTGCAGCTACGCTCCACTAAACTTCTGGTCATCTCAACCATCACCTGTTAGGTGACGCTATGCAATACCGCATCAGTATCTCCACCTCCCATACTATAAGGTTCTGCTCCATCACCCCTAGCATTTGTACCACTGCTCCTTGTGTTCATCCTGAAAAGACAAAGAACACAATTTAAGGGTCCTATCTCCTATACAGATCTAATTTATTTCATTCAACTGAAATCTCATATTCACAATTAACTACCCTCCCTGATCTTACTTTAAAATTCAATCCTGCAACCTAGACACATAACTCGACAATAGTTTACCATGGCTTTCCAGAAATCGTCACCCCAGGAAAGACAAAGAAACCACCATGAAAATCCTATACCCAGATCACAAAACAAATCTCAAATCCTTTCCTATACCCTGGTATTATTTTTGCTGCACTCTAAAGTCTACAGAACCTAATAACCTAGGCTCTGATACCAAATTGTGACGACTTGATTTGTAATGCCATTATACACACACACACACACACACACACACACATATACACATATCGACTGTAAAATTTCACTACTGTGATACCCCTAATATTTATATAACTATAACATCATCACAGTCTAGGAAAGGACCGTGGAACTTATATAATCATAAACTACCTATGTAATGGAAAGTAGAATACATATAACCACATCAAATATATACAATACCAGAGTGTCAGAATTTGTCTAGAATGTGCATACATAGCCATTCCCAAAATACCCCCGCCTACTCATCTAGTGACTACTCAAAAAGTGACTTCCCAAAATACTTACCCTCCAAACAAGACAGTACTGCAGTCCCCTTTACCTGTGAGTCTGATCTACTCGCCTATCTGGTTCACCTAAAAAATAATGGAATACTAGGATAAGTCAACTCTCAGTAAGACGAAATATGTTATTACCAGTGTGTGGCAAATGAGTTTACATAATTGTAAAATCTGATCTAGAAGTACTGCAAATAAATGAATCTGAGGAGACGCGCATAAATAATACGCAGTATAGCTCATACCTATGTTGCTTAATATAAACTATTTTTCTGAATATTCTATTCATAATACTTCTAATATTTATAGGCATGTATACGGTTTCTATAAATCTAAATATATATATATATATATATATATATATATAATAACTGAGAAAACTTCCCTAGATGGATAACTAAAAGTCATGATTTAACCCCTCATGATAGGGTTGTGCAGCCCGCAGGCGGGACCTATCACTTGCTGGCCGATCATGATAAGTCAATTGAACTCTAAAAGTCTGATCAACCTTCTCAACCCAAACTGATGAGGAGCCTGTCCATAACATAGGCACGATCGACTACTGAAAATCCACATACTATCTGAGTTATGTGGTTGCACTTTGAACTGAAAATAGCTACGGTACCATGCTTTGAAACTAATCTTGTCCATTAGGGTCTAATACTATATATATAACTGATATTTGTATATTACTATTTTACCATGATTTTGATATATAACTGAAATAACCATAACATGAAATAACTGATTTGAATGTGTTGTATAATCTGAATATTGAATATCTTAAGATTTAAATAATGAATATCTAAAGGTTCTAAAATTTGTAAATCATGGTATACTGAATATGTTGTATTTTTTATTTTCTGAATATATTCCATAAAAATGCGATTCTGCAAAATCTGAAAATATCTATCTATCTGTAGATATTTTTACATACATACATACATATATATATATATATATATATATATATATATATATATATATATATATATCGTACATCATGATATTCTGAAGTTCGTATAAATTCTATATAATAATATTTTCTACTAATATGCTGTAAATCATGATATCTGAATGTTATAAAAATACTATACTGATCTTATACTAACTCATGCCATACAACTAAATAAAGAGCTTCTATACTGAAATCTATACTTTCCCAAAATACATAAACCTACTGATAATATTACTAATTTAACTAGCATAGCATATTCCCTTTACCTAGTAATTAAGCTCGTCTACTAACGTTCTAAATTACGCCTCTAGTATTTATAATTCCATAATCCTGAAAATATTACATATATCCTATCAATCAATTAAATACCCAGAATATTTTTCATTCTTCTATCTTCTAAATTATAAACTATTCATTATTTACTTGGACTTCTGAAAAGATATCCACTGGGGTCCTTAACCCATTCCTGCAAGGTCCCAAAACAGTCTAACCCTAAAAATATAATATCCTAATTTTATTCCACAAAACACCAGTATATTCGTATATGATATAAAATCTAGGCTCAAATAAGCTTGGTAATACTGAAACTACCCGAATAATCTACTTACCCTGCTTTGGGATGGTTCCCAAACTTCTCAAATCAACATTTTACTCTGGCTATGCTGTAGAGAATTTCCCTAGGATCATAATGGTGGCTTCTGATCGTTGAATCGAGGAAAGACGGAGTCGGAAACCTAGAGAGAAGTGAGAGAAACCATGTAGAGAGAGAGAGAAAAAAAAAACTGATAAAATGAAATTACCTCGCTGAAAATCTGTTTTGGGGCTATATATAGAGTGTTGTCCATGTGGCCTCATCGACGAGCCATGATACCTCGTCGACGAGTACTAGATCCTAGAAACAATCCTCTCGATAAGTTCTCGCCGACGAGCAACGAGCCCAAAAAGGATTCTCTTCGACGAGCGCCCTACGTTCGTCCACGAGACCCTGTAAGTCCCCTTTTATAATTCCCCTTTTTCTTTCTTTCTCAATCATTTAATTGCTATGAATTCTCCGAGTCTTTACACTTTTCCTTACAGGTGCACTATGTGGCCTACGTTGCAAGTGTCCATACCATCTAAGTCATCCCTCCCTTATCTTATCTTTTATAGGAGTTACACCTAACTTACCACAAATATGTTCATTCCTTAATTTATCTTTCAATGTTATACCACTCATCCATCTAAGCATTCTCATCTCAACAACTTTTACTTTTTGGATATTATGTTTCTTCGTCGCCCAACATTCCAATCCATATAGCATATCTAGTCTTATAGTTGTCCTATAAAACTTACCTTTCAATTTTGAGGGTATTCTACAATCATGTCGCACACTTAAAGCACTTCTCCATTTTACCCAACCTGTTTTAACTCTATTCATTACATCATCTTCAATTTCTCCTTCAACTTGCATAAAATAAATAAAATTAGATTTTTTCTGCAAATACATGATCTTTTAAAGAAATATATTCTACACATTTAAATATTATTTAGTCAAAAATATAAAATTTAATATTTTTTGAGACATGTGGGAAGAGGGATATCAGTTTTGGGTGGTCTAGGGCCTTCTTAACCCCAAAAGCTAGCTCATGGGGTGAGACTTTCCGTCACACTTAATAACTGACCACTAGACCCTTACACAGCTGATATGGAATAATCCAACACTTAGCATAATGATAAAATTGTTATCATGTAATTTGAAGGTCATGAGTTTGAGGCATGAAAAAAAACAACCTCATATAAAAATTAAAGGTAAGGTTATATACTACAAACCCATTGTAATCCATCCCTTTTATGGTCCTGCATAAGTGAAAACTTTGTACATTGGACTGCTTTTTTATTCTTCTTTTTTTTGGGAGGGGGGGTAGGGGGGTGGGGGGGTGGTTTAGATCATGCAGTAGTAGGAACACGTGACTTCTTACCTTACCTTCTAGCTTGTGTAACTTCTTGTATTGAATTCATGTAGAATGTGATTATATCATGAACAAATTATAAAGCTGAGATTGAGTTTTCACTTAAGGACCTCAGTAACCTTTACCAATGGGTTAGATTTTTTTTTTCTTCTTCTTTCTCTAATCTCTATTGGGAGGAGTTTACCTCTTTGCTTTCATGTATTGATTTGTAAACTGAGTTAATCCGCTCTCTCTACTGGTTCTCCTTGAGTCTCTAGCTTAAGGCCATCTTCCAATAACATCTCTACTATTTAAAAAAAAAAAATTATAAAGGTGAGATAGAGAGAGTGGGTTGTTGTATCTTATAGGTCTCTTGAGCTTAATTGAGAAGAAACATATATATTTTTTTAAAGGTAAAATTGGAATTATATTCCATTAATACTGAAAAATAGACTCAAGCCATAAGCTTGAGATACAACTTATATCCATCTCCATCATAGCCTCATAACATCGTAAAAGAAAAAAAATCAAAAAAAAAATAAACAATACATGACTCCTCTAATTATTAAAATTGAGAAGAAACATATTTATTCACCATTCATTAAAATGTAGAAAAGGTTTATTGATGATAGGCAGTACATGATCCATTGTCTCCATGCAATGACTAGAGAAACACATAATTTACACAACATGGATAAGGAGCTTGAAAATCAGTTGTGCCTCTCCTTTGGTGATGGAAACTATGCATTTGTTTGCACTGATCATGTGTTTGGTATGTAATAATTGAATTAAGGAATGAAATTGAGACAAATAAAATTAAATTAGTGCTTAACTTCATCATATTTCCTTCCCATTCAAATCCATTTCATAAACCAAACACAACATAAATGATGTGTCATATTTTGAGCAATGTTAAGAAGGCAATTGGATTGTACGTAGCGGCCATAAATTAAGTTAAAAAGCTATATTCGAAAGTTCTCCTTATTTTTTTTTTTTTTTGTCGCACATTGGTAGAATAGTTCCACATTAGTATAAAAAGTTGTTTTAAATTTTTTGTATTATTTGTCTCACATTGGAGAGAAGTGTTTTTTTGGACTTGAGGTTGAAATTATATAAAGAGCTCAACTCTTCATTTGTAAAACACATCTCAAAGTTGTACTTTGTTAAGAAGTAGTGGATTGATCGTCGGCTCCTGAGGACGTAGTTTCTTATATATTCAATAGTAATAGTTGTAGTATTGGTATTTGGCACAAGTGGGGTGCTCGACACAACAATTGGAATCAGGGGGTGCTCGACACAACAATTGGAATCAGAGCTAGGTTGAATAGTGTCGATACGGAGGTGTTCCTCTATTAGGATCATTGATTCCACGTTTGATGCCTAAAAAAGACCTTGTATGAGCGAGTGCTCAAAGACCATTGCGGCTCAGTCGCTCCTTGGAGGTCGACCTGATCAAAGTGGAATTTCATAGGACAAAATAGAGTAGACACAGTTGGTACGTCCTATTCATCCTAGGCCTTTTTCTTTATTGGTTGCTATTGAATATATAGAAGACGATAGAAACTAGTGTAGCAGTAGAAGAAACTCCGTCCACACGAACTCCAGCCCCTTCGGCTTCGACATCATCGTAGAGGATGATAGCTAACGCTCAATTTGAGGAGGAGAAAACTGATGGTACCAATAATTTTGGTATATAACAATGTGAGGTGATGGACATCTTGTATCAGCAAGAAATAGATATTACTTCGGATGATAAATTAGTAGATATGGGTGACAAAGATTGGGAAAAGATCAATCGTTAGGCATGTGGTACGATTCGTCCATGTCTCACTAAAAATCAGAAATATTGTGTTATGAGGGAGACATCTGCAAAGAAATTATGGAAGACATTGGAAGATACATTTATGACAAAGAGTCTGGAAAATCGACTCTATTTGAAAAAGAAATTGTTTTGCTTCTAGTATCAACCAAGTATTTCAATTAATGACCACATAAATGTTTTCAATAAAATTTTGACCGATTTGTTAAATTTGGATGAAAAGGTGAAAATGAGGATAAAACCATATTGTTACTGAATTCTCTCCCTGATGAGTACGAACACTTGACCACTTCTTTATTGTATGGGAAAGATAAAGTTAGTTATGATGCTATTTGTACTGCATTGATTAGTACTGAATGCAGAAAGAAGGATCAAAGGTTCCATAAGGAAGTAGTAGAAGCACTAACAATAAGGGGACGTCCTCAGAGTCATATGCCTAGAAGGAAGAGTAAATCTCATGGGAAGAGTAAATCTCATGGAAGACCTGCTAAAGATGAATGCGCCTTTTGTCGTGAGAGAGGGCATTGGAAGAAAGATTGCCCTAAATTACAGCAGAAGAATAAGGGCAAAGCAAATTCTAATGTCAATATAGCCAATGATGATGGAAGTGAGTCAGATTTTTCTCTTGTTGGAACATCTTCGTCACATTATTTTGGTGAGTGGATTTTGGATTCTGGTTGTTCCTATCACATGTGTCCCAATAGGAAATGGTTTTTTAATTTTGAAGAATTAGATGGTGGGGTTGTTTTTATGGGAAATGATAATACTTGTAAAACAACTGGAATAGGATCAATACAGTTGAAATGTCAAGATGGAACTACTAAGACCTTGACTGATGTTAGGTATGTTCCAAGCTTAAAGAAGAATCTGATTTCATTTGGTGCCTTAGAATCTAAAGGATTCACTATCACTTTGAAATATGAAACCTTAAAGATTAAGTCAGGTGTGCTGGTGGTGATGAAAAGAAATAAGAAAAAATAACTTGCATTATTTACAAGGTAGTACAGTTATTGGCTCAGCAACTGTTGTTTCTAAGAAAGATGTAGGTTCAGATACAACCAGGTTATGGCATATGTGATTAGCACATGCAGGAGAAAAATCTTTGCAACAATTAGTTAAGCGAGATTTGTTAAAGGGTGCAAAGGTGTGCAAACTCGAATTTTGTGAGTAGTGCATTCTAGGAAAACAGACTAGAGTGAAATTTGGCACTACAATCCACCAGACTAAAGGTATTTTAAACTACATCTATACAGATGTATGGGGGCCCACAAAAATGGTTTCGTTGGGTGGTATCCATTATTTTGTACTTTTGTTGATGATTTTTCCAGAAGAGTTTGGGTGTATTTTATGAAACATAAAAATGAAGTGTGTGATATTTTCCTTAAGTGGAAAAAATTAGTTGAAACTCAAACTGGTAGAAAGATTAAACAGCTCAGATCACATAATGGTGGTGAATATACGAGTGACCCATTTATGAAGATATGTCAGGATGAAGGTATTTCTTGATACTTCACAGTTCGAGATACACCATAGCAGAATGGGGTGGCAGAGTGCATGAATCGGACATTGTTGGAGAAAATTCGATGTATGTTGTCTAATGCTGGGTTAAACAAAAGGTTTTGGGTTGAGGTTGTTAGATATGTGTGTCATTTCATCAATCGTCTACCATCATCTACAATAGGGGAAAAAACATCCTATGAGGTATGGTCTCGAAAGCCTGCTAGTGATTATGATTCTTTACATATATTTGGTACTATGGCTTATTATCATGTTAAAGAATCAAAGTTGGATTCAAGAGCCAAGAAAGTAATATTCTTGGGGATAAGTGTAGGAGTCAAAGGATACCGTCTTTGGTGTCTAGAGACAAAAAAAATGATTTTAAGTAGGGATGTTACTTTTGATGAACTTGCGATGATAAAGAAAACAATACACAAGGAGTCATGAGTTGAAGAGATGACCAGTGGTACTCAACAACAGGTGGAGGTTAAGACAATTTTACGAAACCCAGTGAGAAATGAGACTACACAAGGTAACTCTCCAGTTACGGTGGGGAATAGTGTACAAGAAGAGGAGATTTCAATTCGAGAATCTTCACAGCAATAAGAATCAATTATTTCTTAGAAGCCAAGACGAGAAATTCAAAAACCTGCTCGGTAACTCTCCAGTTTGGATGATAATGTTCCTTACACTTTCCAAGAAGTAATGAGGAACTCTGAATCAGAAAAATGGAAAAAAGCGATGAATGAAGAAATGCAGTCTCTTCATCTGCATCAGACTTGGGAGCTAGCCCAGTTGCCCAAGGGTAAGAAAGCAATTGGTTGCAAATGAGTTTATGTAAAGAAAGAAAGATTTCCAGATGCAAATAATGTTCGCTTCAAAGCTAGATTGGTAGCTAAAAGCTATGCACAGAAGGAAGGCATTGATTATAATAAGGTATTTTTTTTAGTTGTTAAACATTCTTCCATTCGAATTTTGTTGGCTTTGGTAGCACAATTTGATCTTGAACTAGTTTAGCTCGATGTAAAAACTACATTTTTACATAGTGATTTGGAATAGGAAATCTATATGACTCAGCCAGATAAATTTCAAGTTGCAGGAAAAGAAATTTGGGTATGTAAACTAGGTAAATCATTATATGGTTTAAAATAGTCTCCAAGACAATGGTACAAACGATTTCATTAGTTTATGATGGGTCAGAAGTACATCAGAAATAAACATGATCATTGTGTTTATTTTTGCAAACTACAAAATGGATCTTGTATATATTTATTCTTGTATGTTGATGATATGTTGATAGCTTCAAAGAATAGGGAAGAAATCAACAAGTTGAAAAGTCAGTTAAATCAAGAGTTTGAGATGAAAGATCTTAGTGAAGTAAAGAAGATACTTGGCATGGAGATTCACAGAGACAGAATGAGAGGAAGAGTTTGTTTGTCTCAGAAACAGTATTTGAAGAAGGAAGTACAAAGTTTTGGCATGTCTGAGCAGTCAAAACCAGTAAGCACTCCTCTTGCTCCTCATTTCAAACTTAGTGCGGCTTTATCTCCTAAATCATATGAGGAACGTAAGTATATGTCATCGGTTCCTTATACAAGTACTGCTGGTAGTCTAATGTATGCAAGGGTTTGTACTAGACCTGATATTTCACAAGCTGTTAGTATGGTGAGCAGGTATATGCATGATCTGGGTAAAGGATATTGGCAAGCTGTGCAATGGATTTTGAGATGTATTATGAATACGATTGATGTTGGTATAGTATTTGAGAAAAATAATACTATTGATCAACGTATTTTTTGGATACGTGGATTCTGATTTTGTAGGTGATTTGGATAAACGTTGATCAACTATTGGATATGTTTTTACATTTGCTAATGGTCCAGCGAGTTGGAGGTCTACCTTATAGTCTACCATTTACTTTTCGACAACAAAAGCAGAGTACATGGCAGCTTCAGAGGCTGTTAAGCTCTTTGGTTGCAGGGTTTACATGAAATTTGAGAGTTGTTTAGAAGCACATTGTTGTGTTCTGTGATAGCCAAAGTGCTATTCATTTGGCAAAGAACCAAGTTTATCGTGTACAAAAGAAGCACATTGACGTTCGGTTTCATTTTATGCGAGATATTATTGATGGAGGCAAGATACTTCTTCAGAAGATTGATACAACTAAAAATCCTACAGATATGTTGACCAAGATTGTGACAATAATCAAGTTCAAACATTGTTGAACTTGATCAATATCGTGCAAGTCTAAATGATTTTTGAAGGTGCTGATGATGTGGAACTCCAAAAAATGTTGGTGATTGAAAAATTTGTTGAATTTATCGTCAAGGTGGAGGTTTGTTATTTTTTGTCTCACATTGGTAGAATAGTTCCACATTAGTATAAAAAGTTGTTTTGAATTTTTTGTATTATTTGTCCCACATTCGAGAGAAGTTTTTTTTGGACTTGAGGTTGAAGCTATATAAAGAGCTCAACTCTTCATTTGTAAAACACACCTCAAAGTTGTACTTTATCAAGAAGTAGTGGATTGATCGTCGGCGCCCGATGATGTAGTTTCTTATATATTCAATAGCAATAGTTGTAGTATTGGTGTTTGGCACAAGTGGGGTGCCTGGAACAACACTCCTTCTATACATTTTTATGAAGAAAAAGTTCCATATCCAAATAAATGACATTACATGATTTTTATCACGCATCTCCTTACCTTTGGAACTAATTCTTTCACTCAACCATAGAAAGGGTTCCTTGAGAAGATCTAGAAAAAATTTTGTAACCTCAAATTTTGTATCTTCTATTTTCACGTAAACCTTGTTTCTGATAACCAGTCTTGAGATAAAGTTCTTTTTTTTTTGTGCAACCATTCTTAAGATGAAGTTCTTTTTTCGGTGCATTGAAGCCATTCTGTGGAAGTAACTAGTATTCTTGTCTCCGGCCTTGAACCATATTCACGGGATTTGATTCTCCAAGAGGCTTCTTCCCGATCCAACAACTGAAGAAGCTTTCTCTTGGCTTCCTCTTTTGAAACTTTATCTTGCTCGCTTAGTGGGCCCTACTCCATTACTATTCTAGAAATATACTTCCCTTAACCACAAGTTTTTATTCTAGGAGTACTTTTTCTTATTCCTTCAATTTTTCAACAGGACCTTCAGAGCTTTTAGTTTATTGGCAAGAATGAAAGACATTGATCCTCTAAAATCCATCAACTTCCACCAATCCTCCATTTTACCCTCAAAATCGTCGATCATAAACCAGCTGTTGTCGAAACTGAAAGGAGCTTTACCCCACTTTTTTTTTTTTTTTTTAATGAAAACCCAAAATTTATTGATAGGCCTCACTTATGGTAGAGGAAAATCGTGGATACAAACATGCCACAATGGATTTACAAATAAACTATCAAAATCGGCCTAGGCAGCAAAAACCAAAACTATCCTATCAAAACACATACCATTAACCAACTAAACCAAACTAAACATACTTATATGTAATCAAAACAAACAAGCACAAACAAAGAACACATAACTTGCGAACTAATGTCAATTACCTGCAAAACAAAAGTCCAATGAAAACACAGGAGAACCAAATTATGACAATTAAATATGAAGGCTAGGAATACTCATCTTATCCATACAAATTAGACCTCTCATTTTACTCGGCATCACATTACCTACTAAATATCTCCTCGTGTTGCTTCCCTCACCTTGACGAGCCAAGTAATCTGCCACCTGATTACCTTCTCTAAATTGGTGCTTTAGAGAGAGCTGAAGGCCTAATAGCTCCTCCTCTAACACTTCCCAAAAGTCCCATAAGTACCATGAATAACAAATTCCAGATGTGATCCATCCCACCACCAATTCCGAGTCGCTTTCAATACAAATATTATGATATCCCAACTCTTTACAGAGTTGAACTCACTAGTAAAAGCCTGCAACTCCGCTTCATTATTAGTACCTTACTCAAATTTTTCAAAGAAAGTGGCCTTAATATTACCTGATGAGTAGCGGATGATACCACCACTACCACAAGAACCCAGATTTCATCTACAAGAACTAGGGGTGAGCAAATGGTCGATTTGGCTAAATTCAATTAATTAATTGAATTAAACGAAATTTTTTATTAAGGAGAACTGTTAACCGAACTGACCGAATAGAAGGGTCTCACTGAACCGAACCCGACCGAATTACCTTTTTAGGTAATTCGGTTAATCGAATTTAAACGAATTAATTTGAAATTAATTAATAAAAACATAATATAATTGTAGATTTTTTTACCAAATACTAATTAACATATTAACAAATTAACATATACTAATTAACATATTAACAAATTAGCATATACTAATTAACATAAACTAATTTTTATTTAAATTTTAATTAATTATTAAATCAGTTATTTCAGTTAACCGAATTTACATTCCTCTTAACCGATTAACCAATCAACATTCCAGTCTCTTCCTCTCACAACACAAATATATTCAAAACCTCCTATCTAAAATAAACATGAAGGGTGCTAAAGAAGTTTCTACTCCGCTGTCCACAAGCACAACTCTAAAGTTGGTTTATGGGACAACATCTTTTGATAGTACAGAGTTTCAAAGTGTTATTGGAGGTATCCAATATTTGTCTCTCACTCGTCCAGGCATTTGTTTTTCAGTAAATAAACTCTCATAGTTTATGCACAAACCCACAGTAACTCATTGGGCAGCTGCAAAGAAACTCCTCCGCTACTTGAAGCAAATGATCTTTCATGGATATAAAAAAAATTCCAGTTTTGATCTCACAACATATTCCGATGCTGATTGGGCGGGGAAATCTTGATGATTGTACATCCACTTTCGCATACATAAGCTTTCTTGGATCAAACCCCTTTATCTTGGAGGTCAAAAAAACAAAGAGTTGTAGCAAGATCATTGACCGAAGTTTAATATAGATCCCTTGCAAATGCAGCTTTAGAAACTGTGTGGCTGCTATCACTATTCAAAAAACTCAATTTACCTGTGAAAGCTTCACCGAAACTGTTATGTAATGATTTGGGTGCAACTCACCTCAATTTTAATTTAGTGCAGCATTCTCGAATGAAGCATATTCGGATTTATCAACATTTTGTTCGTGATATGGCTCAATGTGGCATTCTCAATGTTCATCACGACAACACTCAAGATTAGCTCGCACACTTACTAACAAAGCCCTGTCACGACAATGCACATATTCTCTATAAAAAAAAGATTGGCTTAGCCGATGGCAGCTCTATCTTGCGGGAGCTTATAAAGGATGACTCCTCAAATCAAGTACAAGATCATACAACTTGATTATTAAGCTGAGAATCTGGTTGTAACAGCCACAAACTTTCTGCAACAGTTAGGCAAATCACGAGTTAAAGTTTTGTAACAATTAGACAAATCACGAGTTAAAACCTTGTAACAGTTAGGCAAATCATGAGTTAAAGCTTTGTAACAGTTAGGCATATTTTTAACTTTCTGAAGGAAGAAACAATTGAATATTTTCTTCGTTGATTTGTTCATATGTACATCCCAATATATATAATACGATTACCTATTTTAAACAAGGAAAAAATTTCCTTACTGAATAATATCAAATCCCCCATATCAACCTACTTCCCTAATTTGTATATTATTTACAATGATACTCAGGATTGGGATTTTAACACTCCTCCTCAAGTTGGATCATAAATATTAATCATCTCCAACTTACTAATAAGATCATCAAAGGTCTGTCGTCCCATACCTTTAGTGAAAATATTTGCAGTTTGTTCCTTAGTTGGTACATAAGTCATACATATAGTTCCTTCTTCAATTTTCTCTTTTATGAAGTGTCTGTCTACTTCCATATGTTTAGTCCTGTCATGTTGAACTGAATTGAGAGAGATGCTAATAGCTGCTTTGTTGTCACTGTAGAGTTTGATAGGAAAGTTCATTGGGACATGTAATTCCTCCAAGAGTTTTCGTAACCATAACCCTTCACATATCCCTTGAGCGAGTGCCCTGAATTCAGTTTCGGCACTACTACGAGCCACCACATTCTGCTTTTTGCTTCTCCAAGTCACTAGATTTCCCCAGAAGAATGTACAATAACCTGTGGTGGATCTTCTATCTTCCACTGGTCTTGCCCAATCTGCATCCGTAAAGATCTCTACTTCCTTGCTTTCACATTTCTTAAAGAAGAGTCCTCTTCCCGGGGATCCCTTAAGATATCTAAGGATCTTGTAAACAGGATCTAAATGAACTTCTCTTGGTGAATGCATGTGTTGGCTTACTACACTGACTGCAAATGCAATATCTGGTCTAGTATGTGATAGGTAGATTAGCTTGCCAACCAATCTCTGATACCTCTCCTTTTCTATTGGTTTTCCACAGTCTTCAACCCTCTTTACCATTTCCATCAGGGTTTCACTGGGTTTGCATCCCAGCATGTCGGTTTCAACCAGGAGATCAGTAACATACTTTCTCTGGGAAACACTAATTCCCTTTTTTCGTTCTTGCCACTTCCATGCCCAAAAAATACCGCATCTATCCTAAGTCTTTAACTTCAAATTTAGCAGCTAGGACCTTCTTCAATCTCTCCATTTCTATAGCATCATCACCAGTAAGAATTATATCATCAACATACACTATTAGAATTGTTCTCTTACCTCCTTCGGACTATTGGAAGAATAGTGTATGGTCTGAGTGCCCTTGTTGATAACCTTGATTCTTTAGTACCTTTGCGACTCTGTCGAACCATGCTCTAGGAGATTGTTTGAGGCCATATAAGGATTTCTTGAGTTTACACACTCTGTTTTCTTCACCTGTTTCACTGAATCCTAGTGGTATAGTCATGTATACTTCCTCTTCTAATTCTCCATTTAAGAAAGCATTTTTAATATCAAGTTGTTACAGTGGCCAATCTAAATTGGTTGCCAAGGACAAAAGAACTCAAACTGTATTTAAGTTTGCCACTGGTGCAAATGTTTCAGTATAGTCGCTGCCATAAGTCTGAGTAAAACCTTTTGCAACAAGTATGACTTTATATCTTTCCTCTGTTCCATCAGATTTATACTTCACTGTGAAGACCCATTTACAACTCACTAGCTTCTTCCCTTTCGGTAAATTTGTCAACTTCCAAGTTCCATTTTTTTCTAAGGCTCGCATTTCTTCCATGACTGCCTCTCTCCATTTCGGTATTTCTAGAGCTTCCTGAATGTTCTTTGGAATTTGCTTCCTATCAAGATTAGAAACAAATGCACGATATCCCATAGACAAACTTTTATAAGACATGTATTTAGACCAAGGGTATTGGGTACATGACCTAGTTTGTTTCCTGATTGCAATAGGTAAATTGAGATGATCGGGTGCAGGATTATTGGATGAAGACTCAATTACCATATTAGGATTAGGCATGGGTACATGGTTATTCGGATCCATCACCAGTTCCAACGCTCTTGGTGCCTCGGGTATGAGATTCTCTTTATCCTTTGTTTTCAGCTTCCTTGAGTAAACCAATATGTCTGCGTTGTTTTGCTCTCCTGTGTCTCCCCCTGAGGGTAAGTGTTCTATTATGTTTGGCGAGTTAATGGAAGGCTCGATAGATGGAATAGATGGGTTAGAGAATGGAGTAACCGAAGAAAATGACGCAGATTCTGTAGCAAAGAGGTCAAAGAACCGATCTTCACTCCATTTCTCCCCCTAAAGAGAGGGCTTTGAGAAATAAGGAGTGGTTTCAAAGAAAGTGACATCAAGGCTAACAAACAGTCGTTTGGAGACCTGATCATAGCATTTGTAGCCTTTCTGGGTAGGCGAATAACCAAGGAAGACACATTTAACGACACGAGAATCCAATTTATCGCAATGGTGTGCATGAACATGAACAAAAGCAGTACAACCGAAGATTTTCAGCGGGAGACTAGAGGGGAGTCGAGAGGTAGGAAAATGTTCTTGAAATTTCTGAAGAGAGGTGACAAATGAAAGTACTCGACGCAGCATTCGATTAATGAGATGTGTGGCCGTTAAGATGGCATTGCCCCAAAAATAATGTTTCATGTTGGTAGTAAACATTAATGCCCGGGCTACTTCAAGTATGTGTCTATTTTTTTGTTCAGCAACCCCATTTTGTTGAGGGGTATCCACACAAGAACTTTGATGAACAATCCCATTATCTTGAAGAAAAGCTCCCAGGATAGTATTAAAATATTCTGTACCATTATTAGTACGTAAAATCTGAATATGAGTTTGGAACTGTGTATGAATCATGGAATGGAAATTGATGAAAATGGAGTGGACTTCAGTTTTGTCTTTCAGTAAGTAGACCCAACAAAGACTAGTATGGTTATCAATAAAGGTAACAAACCATTTTGTATTGGTGCGATTAATGGAACGTGAGGGACCCCATACATCACTGTGAAACATAGTAAATAGGCGAGATGGTTTGTATATGGATGATGGGAAAGAAGTACGACGATGTTTGGCAAGCTCACACACTTCACATTTAAATTCAGAAGCCATTTTATTGGAACAAATAGATGGAAACAAATGTTTTAAATATTGAAAACTGGGATGACCCATCCTTGAATGCCATAACAACAGTTCACTATTTCTAGAAGTAGATCCGGAATCACAAATTGCAGTATTACATAGTTCACTCAAACTTACCTCCTCAAAGTAGTAAAGTCCCTCATACGCTTTAGTAGTGCCAATTGTCTTCCCCGATGATAGGTCCTCAAAAACACAATGAGAGGAAACAAATTTAGCAGAACAATTTGAGTCTTTGGTTAACTGACTAATGGATAACAGGTTGCAAGACAATTTGGGAACATATAGGACAGATTGTAAAGTTAAAGAATCAGATATACGAATACTTCCTTTTCCAGCAACTGGTGAGAGGGAGCCATCTGCAATTTTTACTCTCAAATTTCCGGCATATGGAGAATAGGATGAAAAATATTGGTAAAACCCAGTCCTATGATCGGATGCACCCGAATCAATTATCCATGGAGATTTGTAACAAGATGTAAAAGTTAAAGCTGATAAATAATCACCTCGGTGAGCCAGGGAACCAGAGGTAGACTGACCCAACGTTTGAATGGAAGAAATCATCTTATATAACTGATCCAATTGTTCAGGACTGAATGCACTATTGGGAGCGGTATTGGTGTTTTCTCCTTGTAATTTTTCAGTTGATCCGTTGGTTCTGGCCTGATATCCATGATTTTTTTGGTATTGTCTCTGCTTTCAATCTTCCAGTTTTCCATGAATCTCCCAGCAGGTATTTTTTAAATGACCTGTTTTGTGGCAATGTTCACACCACATTTTTCCTTTTTGTGGTCATTGACTCAGTCCACCTGGACCTTTTGATACTAGCGCTGAAATATCAGGCCCAGGATGTCCAGCGTGCCCTTCTAATTTTTTTTCAGACACGGGTACAGTGAGGTCTAGCCCAGCAGATTCATTGTGAAACCTCAACATCACACACCTCCTGTTTTCCTCCCTCCGGACTTCTGCGAATACTTTTCGGGTCGAAGGAAGAGGTTGCCGGCCAAGAATCCTTCCCCTCACGTCGTCAAGCTCTCGATTCAGGCTAGTAAGGAACTCAAAGATTCTTTCGTTCTCGAGCTGCCTTCGGTATCTTGTGTTGTCGTCGGAGCACTCCCACTCCTCATCGGTGCTTAAATCAAGCTCCTACCAGAGATGAGTCATCTCCATGAAATACTCGGTGACGCCTCTCTCCCCTTGTCTCATCTGGCACAATCGTGTTTTGATTTCGAAGATCTGCGAGTAGCTTTTGATGTCGGAGTATGTCTCACGTACAGCTTCCTAGACTTCCTTCGCTGTTGGCATGAACAAGTAAACCTTTCCAATTGATGGCTGCATCGAATTGATGAGCCAAGTTGTAACCATGGAGTTTTCGAATTTCCATCTTTGCAAGGCGACGGCGTCGATAGGGTCTGGCTTCATCCTTTCACCGATAAGGTAGCTTAGCTTCCCTTTTCCCTCAATCACCAATTTCATGGATTAAGCCCATTCACGGAAGTTTTTTCCGTTTAATTTTTCCAATGAGAGTGGAAAAGCTATGTTGTCCAGCCCATTCAAACCCCCAACGGATGCGGCCTCTGAGTCACCATTGATATTTGCAGATGAGGTAAAACCTCTGCTGTTGGCGGTGCTGTTGGCCATCGTTTAGCTAGGGTTGAGAAAACCTAGCTCTGATACCATGAAGGAAGAAACAATTGAATATTTTCTTCATTGATTTGTTCATATGTACATCCCAATATATATAATACGATTACCTATTCTAAACAAGAAAACAATTTCCTTATTGAATAATATCAAATCCCCATATCAACCTACTTCCCTAATTTGTATATTATTTACAATGATTCTCGGGATTGGGATTTTAACTCTTTC